>NC_056731.1:1949584954-1949884954 GCF_019279795.1 Protopterus annectens
CAGACACTCAATCCTCAGAACAGAGTGCCCCAAGGAGTACTCTTGAGAAATAAGTATGTAGGCTAGGTACATCTAAGGAAGAACAAATGCAGGGGGATGGAGGGTGGGAAAGAATACAACAGAGAAGAGGATGACATTTAACATTATGGTAAGATTTTACTTGACTGATCTACATCCTTCTAGACTGGTTTTGCAGTATGGTTTATTGGTTTATAAGAGAGAGAATACAAAAGCTCATAAGAAGGAGAGGGAGGAAGTAGGGGCAAAGCAGCTTTCCAGGAAGCCATGTAGAATGGCTCTAGCGTACCTTGCCCTGGATTTAGAAATGCTGTCGGGTTTGTAATGCTTGGAGAAAGTATAGATTGAAGACCACGTAGCTGCCTCCAGAATGGAATTGGTGTCCAATCCTTTAAAGAAGGTGCCAGAAGAAGTAATGACTCTGGTAGAATGGGCCCTGAGGAGGGGAGGCTCTTTCCATGGTGTACACAGCAGAAGGTGATAGCCTTAGAAATCCACTTGGAAATGGTTTGTTTTGTGACTGGTAGTCCTAGGGCTCTAGGGAGAAAGGAAAACAAACAGCTAGTCAGATTTCCTGATACTCTTGGCTTTATCCAGATAAAACCCAAGCTGCCTGCGTATGTCCAAAGTGTGCAGAACTCCTTCTGCAGAGGTCTGGGGAGAAGGGAAAAAGGTAGGAAGGTGGATTGCTTGGTTGAGTGATAACTTGTTGATCACCTTAGGCATAAAAGTGGGGCTGGTGCAGACAGAAACCCTGTCCTTATGGAACACTAGGAAGGGAGAAGAAGCCATAATGGCCTGGAGTTCAGAAACCCTTCTGGCAGATGTGATTGCCAGAAATAAGACAGTTTTCAAGGAACAAAATTTTAGAGTCAGAAGCTACTGGCTCAAAGGGAGCCAGGGTCAGTTTTTCCAAGACAAAGTTAAGGTCCCATGGAGGTGGAGCTGGTCTCCTGGCAGGGGTGTGGGGGGGGTCCCTCATGTGAAAGACACCTTTCAGGAATTGTTTGGCCTCAAACCTGGTAAAGATGGCTGATGTGCACTTTCACTGAAGAATGTTAGTCCAGCACCTAGAAACTCACACAGGTAAGTAAGGACTGTGGAGACATCCACTGTTGGTGTGCCCATATTATGTGAGAGACACCATAATGAAAAGCTTTTCCATTTGGATAAAGACTTCCTTGTGTTGGGTTTCCTAGCCTTCTGCAGTACCCTGAGAACGTCCTCTGAAAAAGGGTATCTGAATCTGCAGGGTTGACAAGTGGGGGTGAATGAGGGTTCCCTTGTATTGTGTGAGTAGGTCCACTCTGTGGGGTAAACGTGTGGTGATTGCCCTTGGCTAAATGCAGGAGCCAATGCTGTCTTGGCCAAAAGGGGGTCACCAACAAGATTTCTGGTCTGTCCTGCTGAATCTTCAGAAGGACTTTTGGGATGAGAGGCAGGGGACGGAACGCATATAGGAACATCCCACTCCATGAAAAACTGAGGGCATCCACCTTCCAGATCAGGGGGTGCGGGGGTCTGGCAAAGAATTGAGGAATATGCATGTTCATGGGGAAGGCAGAGATCCACCTGTGGAGCACCCCACTGGTGGACAATGTCCAAAAAAACATCCATGTGAAAACATCCCTGTGAAGCATCCATTTGCTGGTTTGTGTTTTGGGCCTGCTGAGAGTGTCTATGTATACTGCCTGAAAGGGTGTCTGCAGTCTGACCGCCAGCTCCCACACTTGTAAAGCTAGCCTGCATAGAAAGTAAGACCTGGTCCCCTCCCCAATTTGTTTACATTCCAGAGAACTGTCATGCTGTCTGAGAACTTTTAAGGGAAAATGGATGAGGAGAGACTGAAAGGCCTGAAGTGCCAAGAGTAGTGTTCTCATTTCTTATATGTTGACGTGATCTTTTCTTGGAGAGGGTAATAAGGTGCCTTCTGCTTTCATGGCACCGAAGGCAGCGCTGTGTACATTTCATGTACTGTGGAAAGTGGATGAAGTGGGAGGCCTGGACTGGTAGAAAATTGTTAAATCCACCAGGTTATTTCTTTCTTCAGGCAGGGAAGAAGGGAATCTGGAACTCCAAAGGGTGTGTGTGCTGTGTCCACACTGATTTCAGGAACCACTGCCCTTTCCTCAAGTGCATTTTTGCCAGAGGGAGCATTGGGATGGGGGAGGACAAAGCCCAGGGTCCTGAGAAAGGTCCTGGCTGAAATGTGGGACAAAGGAATGAGGCTTTGAAAGAAGGTAGTGAGCTCCCAGGCCTTCTGGGTGGGAAGGGAAACCCTCAAGACATCTGTTTGAATCCTACATCCCAGGAAAATGTGGTCCTGTGATGGGGTGAAGGCTGACTTTTGGTAATTTACAGCAAATCCCAGGGAAAGAAGGATGTAGATTGCATGGTTGAGATCCTGATGTAGCACATCTGGACTGTCTGCTTGAAAAGATAGTCCAGATATGGGAAGATATGGATGCCCTGCAGTCTGAAGAATACCACCACTGATGCTAGGCACTTAGTGAAAACCCTTAGTGTGGCAGAGGGTCCAAAGGGCAAGGCAGAAAACAAAGTGTCCAGAGGCTACAAAGAATACTGGATATTTCCTGTACCTGGGGTGGATAAGAATATGCAAATGGGCATCCTTTACTCTATGGAGGACAAAGGCTGAGGTAAGACCAGGAAAAATAAGGTATTTAAGGTAAGCATCCTGAAAGAGGGAACCTTCAGGTAGGTGTTTAGGAAGGAGAGTTCTAAGATGGGTCTCCAGCAGCCTTCTTTCCTTCATACTAGGAATAACCGAGAATAGAAGCCCTTATATCTTTGATGGGCAGGGACATGTTGGATGGTGCCTTGATCCAGAAGTAGTGTTTGTAGCACTGGTGGGAACAGTGGTAGCTGTCTAGGGGGGGGGGGGGGGGTGAGAGACGTCCCTGACAGGAGGTAGTAACTCCAAGACCATGAAGTATCCCTTTTTTATGATGGAAATCTCCCAAGAATCTTGAGTTAGGTTTTCGCAAGCAGGACTTGAAAGGGAGAGGTTGAGGGAAAGGGGAGGGGGACAAAGGGGTTTAAATAGTCAGATGGTCCCTGGTTTGTCTGGAAAGGGCCGTTTTGGAGGTGGGGTTTGTTGAGTACTAAAGGATTGCTACCTCTTCCAGATTTCTTGGTTTTGCGTTGAGCTGGTCTGGACTGCCTTCCTGACAAAGGTTGGTTTAGAGGGATAATTTCCCTGGAATTTTGCGACAAGATACTAGGAGGTGTTTTAGGTTTTTCATCTCCTCTCTCTTCCCTTGTAATGTTTTGAAAAGCTCAGCAGCTGCAGTGCCAGAGCTTCATTGCCCAGAGGAACATCCATCAGTTTGGATTTGATATCCTCTGGCAAAGGCTGTAGTCTTAGCCAAGCAAATCTCCTAAGAACAGACTCAGAGGCAGTTACCCTAGTGGAGGCCTCTATGGCATTATAGTTACATTTGATAGACTGCCTGATGACCTGGGAGGTAGTAATTAGCAAGGATAAAGCTAGAGTTTTATTCTCGGATTAGGACAGGTCAGAAATTACTTTAGACAAAAGTGACAAGAGCTCGGAGTATTTTGTCATATGGGTTTGGTAGCTGACTGCCCTAAATGCAAGGGTGGTGGATGTATATATTTTCTTGCCTACTCTCTCCAAACGCCTGCTGCCCTTGTCAGAAGGTAGCAGGGAGGCAAGGTGGAAGCCTTGAGGATTTGTGAGAGGACACAGTGATGACTAATCGGTCAGCTGAGGGTGCTCTGAATAAATATAGTCTGTAGGCACCTTATAAATTGTTTTTTTAGGCGCAGAAAGTTGGGAATCAGGAGTCTTGCTAGAGGATGCAAAAGCATCTTAGGAAGGAAGAATAGGTTGAACAGAGGAAGGACTGGGAGTGTCCACTTGCAGTAGGTCATAACAGCATTTTTGCATTGTGTCTTTTCCACCTGAATTGTTCCTGCATCCTGGTCAAAGTGTCACTAAAGGTAATCTCTTCTGCTGGAGAGTCAGTCAAATTAGAATCTTCCTCTGGGGAGGCATAATCTAGTGGGGAGGGAATCTGGGTTGAATAAGCTAGTGACTCATCATACGAGTTATCCTCTTTAGAAGATGAATCTTCTCTTACCCTCTTTTGAACGAGAGTAGGCCAGGGGTATGTGGGAACTGTAACCCCTAGAGGGGTCAGAGACATGAGATCACTGAAGATGCTTTGGGAGAAAGCTTACCAATCCTTTTGAGGATTAGAAATAGGGGAGATATGTTTAGTCTTCTGTTTCTTTTTATTGGGAATACCTGTTCTGCGGCGTGACGGTAGGCCAGATGTAGGCCTACATTCAATGTCTGAATCTACCTCCTCCTTAACAAGGATGGTCAGAATTCCTCGAGAGCCTTCGGAAATAATAAGCCAGGGTTCCTCTTAGACGTTCACTGTGGGCACCTGCGGTACCTCCTAGGACGTGCTGCTATCCTATTCTAAAGTGACCTCCATTACAGGTGCGGCCTGTGGTTCGGATGACGGCCCTGAACGAATCTCCAGACTACTGATGGTCTCGGAGAGATGTCTGGCCCTGGAGGTGCAGCAGAGGCTTCCAGCCTGGATTTCTTGGCCTTCTGCTTTGCTAATGACTTGGCTTCTGAGCATGAGGGACCCACAATTCCTCTTAGTGAGGAGTTTCAGTCACTGATTTTCTAGATATATGGAAAGAGAATTAAGCCCGCTCCATAGGGCTTTTGGGATTAATAACTTGGCAGACAGGACAAGACTTATGGACGTGGGAAGGCCCAAGACAGAAGAGACACTGTTGGTGGTTGTCCTTATGTGGAACCTGACATCCACACTGACATTTGCCCTTCTTGGATGACATTAAACTTTAGTCAATCAAAGGCAAGAAAAAGTATTCCCCAACAAGGCACTTACCTGAGAGATGAAGTTTCACTGGCTATCAGACTGCACATATGGGAGACGTTCTGTCTGGAGGCAAATTTCAGAGGATGGTGCGTGTGTATGTCACTTTTACAGCATATGTCCAACAGACTATGTGCAATGTACCATGCACCCTAAGTACTAAAGACTTCTGTATACTGGTCGACGTCGGGTCGCTTGACAGGCAATCGCACTCATGTAAGAATACTACCAACAGCAGAACAGAAGGGCATTCTCAGTTCTATGTAAATAGAAGTGCGACTGTCTGAACAATCAATGTAAGCCATATTCACCTTTGTTATCAAAACTGGGAAAAGAAATACTGGTAAATTAATAGTCTGATTAATATTGGGTTTTGGCACCACCTTAGGCAAAAATATGATTCTTAGTGACACACACTATCTTTCTGGAAAATTATACAAGGAGGTCTACATAAGACCTGTATTTCTGAAATCCTTCTGGCAGAGGTTGTTACTAAGAATATAGTTTTCCAGGATAAAAACCTGAGATCACATTCAGCTGATTGTTCAAAAGGAGTTTGAACAATGGTTTGCAGCACAAATTTCAGATCCCAAGGTGGAATAGAATCTTTGTAAGGTGGTTTTAGCAAGAGCACTCCTTTCAAGAAAGCTTTGCAAACTTTATGAGAAGCCAGCTAGGAGCCTCTAAAATCATTACGGAAATTAGAAATAGCTGCTAATTTCACTCTGATGCTAGAAAGGGAAGCACCTGCCTTGAAAACTGTAGCTAAAAATTCTAGGATTTTATCAATGGGTGCTGAAAAGGGATCAATATTATTGTTGAGCCTGAAAGGTAAACCTCTTCTATTTACTAGCACAGAGTTTTGGTAGCTGGCTTATGAGAGGCTAAGAGTACCTGACGTACTGGGGAGGAGAGGGAGAGATGCCTAGCTATTAATGGAACTGGAGACATCAAACTGTCAATGTTTGGATGGATTAATCCCTCTGGATAAGATAAAAGGTCAGGAGCTGGGTACAGAATCCAAGGCTGTGGAATCAGATAAGGCCAAAGAAAGGGGAACCATACTTGCCGAAGCCAATACAGTGCAATGAGGATTACTTTGCTCTTCATCCTGATTGGTTTCTGTAGAAATGTTGGGATTAGAGAAAGTGGGGAAACGCACACAACAGTCTGGGAGGGGCCAAATGTGGAAAAGAGCATCTCAATGATTCCCCCAGAGGGGGGGATCAAGGCAAAGTAATTGCTGCACTTGTTTATGGGAGAGGCAAACAAGTCGCAGCAAGGCTGGCCCTACTGATAGAAATCCTTTCCGTCACGCTTGGACTGAAAAACCACTCGTGAGGCAAGAGAATACACCTGCTTAGTTTGTCCACTATCACACTGTAACTCCCCAGAATGTGCGTTGCTATCAGAAAGCAGATGGAAGAGATCACCCACTGCCACATTCAGAGCGTCTCGAAATGGATAGGATTTGGTTCTGCCCTGTTTGTTGATGCACCAAACTACTAACATATTGTCCATTTGAATTGTAATTGTTCCTGAAGGAAGGGAAGTTTAAGGCTTGCTACGCTAAAAGCAGTGCCCTTCGTTCCACTACACTGACATGCCAGCTGGCCTCTGAGGGGGACCATGTGCCTTGGACAGTCTTGCCCAGATAATGTCACCCACTCACCCCATCTGGAAGGCATCTGTGGTCACTATGGCTTGGGGTTGTGATAGGGCAAAGGGATGGCCTAGAAGGTCTTCAGAATGCATCCACCAAGCTAAATCCTTTTTGCAACAATTGGTGATCAAAATCAGGTCTGATGCGAGTAAGTGTAACACTGCCTGCTAAGACACTAGTAACCATAGTATCCTCGTGCGGAATCTTGTTAAGGGAACTAGAGTTATAGCTGCAGCCATGGAGCTCGGTCCCTTAAGGACTAGGTGAGTGGTTACCTTTCTGTTGCTGGTTAGTTTCTGTACCTGAACTCTGACTTTCTCTAGTCTCACAGAGGGAAGAGAAGCTATGGAAGTTTGAGTATTCAGAATGGCTCTTATGAACTCTAACTTCTGAGTTGGGGTTAATTTTGACATTTTGTAATTTACAGTTATTCCCATGTAAGAGCAAATGTGGAGTACATGGTTTCTTGATTCCATCACCTGATGCCTGGTCAGAGCGGTAATGAGCCAGACATCTAGATACAGCAACACTCAGAATCCCTGCATGCTCAAGTGAGCTGCTGCTACTGTCATACACTTGGTGAACACGCTGGGTTGCCTGTGGTGAGACCAAAGGGCAAACCCTGAATTGAAAGTGACTGGCTCCCAACTGGAAGCAAAGGAATCTTCTGGATCGTTTATCCATCTTTATATGATAATACGCATCCTGAAGATCTTTTGAGCACATCCAAACGTCTTTTTCAAAAAATGAAAGAATGGACTGTATCATGACCATCCTGAATTTGGTTTGGCGAACTGATCTGTTCAGTACACTTAGATCCCAAACTGGTCTCCAGTGCCCTGTCTTCTTTGGCCCTAAAGAATCTTGAGTAAATTCCGGACTCTCTCTGGTCTGGTGGGACTTCTTAGATGATTTTTTTCTAGTAGCTTCTGGATTTCTAGAACTGCTTATTCCCTCTGACTGGGTGGAATGTCAGGGATTTTCTTGCATATGGGAAGAGGAAGGGAATTGTATAATCTCTGGATATAATTTTCTGCGTGCAAGCATCCAACGCTATTTGTACCCAGGCATTTTGGTGCAGGGATAAACATCCCTCAACTGCCTGCAGAGAAAGACAATCAGGCCTCCTTTTCAGGAGTGCAGGTAGGGTTTACCAGAGCAAATCTATGAAACCCGGATTGTGGGCCACTGCTGCCGCAGGGATGGCATTCTCCATTGAAGTCCCCCCTCTCTGCCCGCTGTGGAAACTACTTCCAAGTGTGTCCTGAAAAGGCTCTTGGGACTTTTTGAACCACACTTTTCCATGGCTTCTCTTATTTCTACAGAATGGTCACAGAGTAGAAAATCATACGCCCACTGCAGAAAGGGTCGTTCTATTTTTCTCACATCTGGACAAAGTTTCTCTAACCTTTGGACTAAACAGAGGCAATTCGTCAAAGAGTGCACTGACGCATGAAAACTTAAATGGCTATGAAAAGTCACAAAGATGCATCCAGGCATGTCTCCTAATGGCAACACCTCAACCCGCTGCTCTAGTGGTCCCTTTGGCTGCATGAGTGATCAGACTCATGGACTAATTGGACACAGACTCCAGGGTAGCCAACTGGAAAGCCACTTTCTCTTGGACATCCTCAAACAGTTTTTAAGAGGGTATCCTATCCTTGACCAGATCTCTCTGAAGTCTGGTTAAGTCAGCCAAGAAATTCAAGGACCTTAAAGCAAAGGTCAATGAAGCATAGACCCAGTTCCCAAACCTATCCATCGCCTGACGCACACGGTTGGGTGGATGGATACAGGAATCCTCCTCGGCCAGTTTCTTTTCTGTGGCTGCCACCACAACCATGGCATTAACGGCTAATCCCTTGGTACAAAACTGTTTGCCTTCAGAGGTGGAAAAAATTTAGTCAGGTCTCTTGGGGAAAGGTTCAATGGTATCAGGAACCTTCCATGCCTGCTAAGAGATCAACTGAACGAGGTCATCAGCAGGTGGAATCACCCAAGAGGTAGATGGTCAAGTGCCAAAACCCTGCAGGTAACACTGACTCCTCAGGAGGAAGATTTTGGGACTTCCAGTCACCCCTCTGCTTTAATATTGCCAGGATGTCTCCAAAAAAGACATCAGGTGCTGACCTTGGGGATCCCTCCCCTTTAACAAAGTCATCTTCAGTGGCAGATTCCTCTGCGGAATCTAAGTGCTTCCTATTGCATTTTTTTCTTCTGAGGAACCTCCTCAGTGGGATAATCCGGGATGGTATCACAGTGGGATAATCTGGGATGGTATCAGAACAGGGAATTCACATCTGGAATCCTATGGTTTTGGCACCCACTGACCCAGTGGAGGTACTAGTTGAATATCTGGGCAAAAGGAAGGCAAGGGTATCTGCTCTGAAGTGTAAGATGTCGATTAACTGCTGCAGTCAAAGCCCTTTCCATAGCTTCGAAAGCTGGCCCACCCAAAGAGGGGAAGGAGCCCAGAACAGAGAAAAACTGCGTCAGAATCATGGTCACTCCCTGCTACAAGGAAACACCTCCCAAGGCTTAAGCTAGGGCTGAACTGATCCATGCCAAGGCTCCAAGGTGCAGAGAAGGCTTCATAAAAAAAGAAAACTGTCGAATGTAGCCCCTCGGAGATGACAGGTCAGATGCAACTCTGGGAGGTCTCTATTTCCGACTGAACCAAAGAACTCAGAGCAAGAACTGGGTTTGAAGACACAGACATCTTCAGCTCCAACAGAATCAGCATCAGGAAACTCGGAGCCAGGGGCTCTAAAGCTTCAGCTGAAGTTAAAGGAGGAAGTGTCTTGCAGGGGTAAAGGAAAAGTACAATTTTGTACCTACCATAAATGTAGATGTTCGAGTGTATATACTGCTGCAGTCATTACACTTGGGTTATCCTGCTGTCAGGTGGTCCCGCAGTCGGCCGAATCCCAAGTCTTGGTCCGGCGTCAGTTGTCGTCGCTCCTTCACTCACGTCAGTGCGACAGGGGGATAAGAGAGGCAGCCGATGACATTTTCTTCAATTTTTACTTGCCCCAGATGTCAGGTGCCCCCAACTAGGAAGGCAATACAAATAACTATGCAAAAATACCTTAGTAGATGAACAATAGTACTAGCTGTTAGCAAATACACCATATAGACATGCATCCAATATACTGATGTACATGGAGTTATAACTAACACCCTGGTATGTAGAGGGGATGGTGGAAGGGTAACCTGGACTGCAGCAGTATATACACTCGAACATCTACATTTATGGTAGGTACAAAACTGAACAATGTTCATCATGTTATACTGCTGCAGTCATCACACTTGGGTTGAATCCCAAAGCTATGGATGGGTGGCTGGTACTAAACTGGGTTAGGTGAAGCTAGGATGCCCTGCAGAACTGCAGTGGCAAAACCAGCTCTGGTTTTTGAGTATAATGGAAGGTGGTAGTGCTTGTTAAAGGTGTGCACTGAACTCCAAGTAGCTGCCTCCAGAATGTCCTTGGTTGGAACCCCCCTAAGAAAGGCTGCTGTAGCCCTGGTAGAATGGGACCTAATATTAACAGGCACTGCTTTCCCATGGTGCGAATAGCAAAAGAGGATACAATGTGCTACCCATTTGGAGATGGTCTGTTTTGAAATAGCCTTTCCTTGTGAACCTGAAACATAGGATACAAAGAGTTGGCCAGTTTTTCTGAAGGTCTTTGTCTTATCCAAATAGTAATGTAGCTGTCTGTGAATGTCCAAAGAGTGAAGGAGTCTTTCTCCTTTATTCTGGGGGTTTGGATAAAAGGTGGGTAAATGAATGGTCTGATTCAAAGCCACACTGGATACTACATTTGGCATAAAGGTAGGGTTAGTTCGTAAAGAGACTCTGTCCTGATGGAAAATGATGAAAGGTTCCACTGCCGTAAGTGCCTGTAGTTCTGAGACACTGCATGCTGAGGTGATAGCCAGCAACAGAGCTGTTTTCCATGACAAGTATTGTAGTTCGGCTGATAAGGCTGGTTCGAAAAGAGGCAGTGTTAATTTTTCTAAAATGAAGTTGAGGTCCCAAGCTGGCATTGGGGGTTTTCTGGGGGGGGTCTTATATTCTTAGCCCCTCTGAGAAACCGCCTTAGTAAAGGGTGTGAGAATATGGGAGGATCCGTATTATATTGAGCTGAAATGGCTGAAGCATGGATCTTAATGGATGAAAAAGAAAGGCCTTTGTGTAGCATCTCAGTTAAGTATTGCAGTATTTGAGGAATGTTCGGTATCCAAGGATTTTCGCCTTTAGCCTGGTTCCATGCACAAAATCTTTTCCATTTGTCTGAGTAAGTTTTTCTGGTGCTGGGCCTCTTGGCCTCCAAAATAACATTCAGGACGTCCTTTGAGAGAAGTGTTGATTGATAATTCAAGGTATTCTCCATGCAGCTAAATTTAAAGTCCTGAGCTGACTGTGAAGGATCTGAGAGTTTTGCTGAGTCAACAGAAGTGGGAATTGAGGTAAGATCCATGGAGGGCTGTGAGTCAAGGTCCTTAGTAATGGGTACCAGTGCTGACGTGGCCAGTCCGGAGCAATGAGGATCATTTGTGGTCTCTCTGATCTGACTTTCAGTAATACCTTGGTCAAGAGAGGTAGTGGTGGGAAGGCAAAGACTGTCAATGCTGTCCAACTGAATGATAGGGCATCCACTTTCCAGGCTAGGGAATGATAAGTCCTTGTGCAAAATTTCTGTAGTTGGCAATTGTTGGGGGAGGTAAACAGATCTATGTCTGGGCGTCCCCACCTTTGAGTTATCATTGAAAATACTTGTGGGTGTTGTCTCCACTCGTGGGGAATCTGCCAAATTTCTGCTTAATTCGTCTGCCAATATGTTTTCCTTTCCTGGCAGGAAATGTGCTTGCAGTTGTACTTGGTAAGTCAATGCTGTGTTCCACAAGGTCATTGCCTGTCTGCATAAAGGGTAGGAGTGTGTTCCTCCCTGTTTGTTTACGTACCACATAACTGTGGTGTTGTCTGTCCTTAGTAGTTGTCCTGGATGCAAGAGGTCCTTGAAGGCTGTCAGTGCATTTTGCACAGCTAGCATCTCCTTTTGGTTGATGTGTAGAAGCATTTGTTTTGCAGACCATTTGCCCTGTATGCACTGTCCTGCCATGTGTGCTCCCCAGGCGTAGTCTGAAGAATCTGTTGTCATAGTTTGGTTTGCTGGAGTTAAGACAAAAGGAAGACCCTTGTTTATTTGACATGCTTGAGCCCACCATAGGAACTCTTTTTGAAGGCAGGGAATGAGAGGTATACTTGTTTCGAGGCTGTGCCTGTGTTGAGTCCATACACTTTTCAGGTACCATTGCAATTTCCTCATATGCAGCTTTGCATGTGGAATTAGTTGAATGCAGGATGCCATGAACCCCAATGCCTGCAGGACTTTCCTTGCAGTGAGCTAGGTAAAAGTTACCATCTTTTTGAAGTATTGAGTCAGTTGTTTTTGGTTGTCTGGCGTGAGATAAGCCATCTGGGCCGTTGTCTTTAAGCTGGCACCCAGGAATATTATGTCTTATGAGGGTATTAGCTTTGACGTTTTTGTTTACTGTGTACCCTAGGCAACTTAGCAGCTTTGTTACAAATGCCAGATGCTGTAACAGAATGGCCTTGCTGTCCGCTTGGATCAGGCAGTCGTCCAGATATGGATAAATTTGTACTTCTCGTTGTCTGCAGTATGCAATTACTGATGCCAGGCATTTCGTAAATACTCTGGGTACAGTAGATAAGCCAAAGGGCAATGCAGAGAATTGATAATGCGTTGTACCTGCCAAAAATATGAGGTATCTTCTGCAATCTTGTCTGATAGGGACATGCAGGTATGCCTCTTTGAGGTCCAACGTTACCAGCCAAGACTCCTTGCCCAGCATGGGAAGAAGCTGCTGTAGTGTGAGCATTTTGAATTTGGGTACCTCCAGGTATGTGTTTAGAACTGGGAGGTCTAAAATGGGTCTCCAGGCTTTGTCCTTTCTTGGTACTAGAAATAGTCGAGTAGAAACCTTGACTTTGTTCCATTGTAGGTACCTTTTGAATTGCTTTCATATTCATGAGAGCTGAAATTTGCGTTTGTGCCTCTGCCCATTGGTTTGGAGGCAGATTTGGCATGCCTCTCATCCATGGTAAAGTGTGAAAATGAAATCTGTAGCCTCGGGTAATGATATCCAGAACCCATTTGTCCTTTGTTATGATGTGCCAATTTTGTGGAAATAGAGCCAGTTTTCCTCCCAAAGGTGCTGCCAGGGCAATTTTGCTTGGCAGGCGAAGAGGGAAGTCATTGTGTTTGTTTCCTGAAGGGTTGAGATCTTTCATCTCCACCTCTTTGAGTTGTTGTATGCATTGTCTAGGCTTGAAAGAACCTTGTGGCTGGCCTCTGCCCCTTGGGCATCTGTACCTACCCCTTTGGGGTCTGTCTGATGCAGGAAAGGACCAGTTTTTTGATGGCCAGTTTCTGCTGAAACGAGAAGGTTGTACCTGTAAAAAATCTTTAACTGTCTGCATAGATTTTGCCTTTTCTTGCATTTTCTTTAAAACTTCCTCTGCTTTGACACCAAACAACACATCTTTCTGCTATGGAGCATCCAATAACTTTGCTTTGACATGTTCTGGTAAGGCTTGCTCTTTTAGCCAAGCATGTCTACGTATTACAGATCCTGTGACAGCTGCTCTACATGAGGCTTCCAATGAATCAAAACCACACTAAGGTATGCTTTCCCACCTGTTCTGCTGCATGCAGCAAATCCTGCATCTCTTTGAAATCAGGTTGATCTGTCTGAAGGATCATTTTCTGCTTTAACTGTGTAATCAAGTACTGCTGGTATTTTAGCATGTGGAATTGGCAGTTTAAGGCTCTCATGGCCAAAGTGGCAGACGTATGCACTTTCTTCCCCCATCTTTCTAATGCTCTGGAATCTCTTTCAGAAGGTAGTGGATTCTTAGCAGTAGATGCCTTAACACCTCTGGGACCCTGGGAAATGGTTTCGGGGTCTGCAAAAGGGCTTTTATATAGAAACTTATGAGAATCAGGAACTCGGTAGTATCTGTCTGGTTTAGCTGGTGCAGGAGGTAAGGAATCTGGGTTTAGACTAGATTCGGTGTAAACATCATCCAAAATGTCTAAAACTGGAGGAATTGCAAGAGGTCTATGCTGTGGAAGAAGAAGAAACTCACGGAGTCTTTTCTTAGAGTCAGAGTAATCTTGGCCTTCCCAGTGGAAGTGTTCCCTCATGGTGTGTAAAGTTTCCCCAAAAGAGTAGTCTTCGGGGGGGGGGGGGGGGTTGCAGACGGAATGGACTCTTCAACATGTGAGTCTTCATAAGGAGGGAAGGAATAATCCTGGTCCTCAGAGTTAGCTGGGGAAATGGATGCTTGGTCAGAGGAAGGATAATCTTCCTCCAGGCTAGGCCTTTTGTCAGGAGGAGGTTGTGAACCCCTGATAAGGGTAATTAAATCCTCAGCCATCTTAAGCATCTGCTTTTTAGGCATAGGGGCCTGTGGGGGGGGGGGTCTGTGCACCCAGTTTCCTAATTTTTAAGAGGGCTTTAAGTTTAGCATAAGACTTACTAGAGATGGTTGTCTGTTTGAAGACACCTTCAGAAACCGAAGGCCTGTCCAAAATCTCGAGATCACCGTCAGGGTTGGCGTCCGAGGGGTGAGAGGGTTCTTGAGGCCCAGCTGATTCGGTCTGGGAGGCCGTCAGAATTTCTAAATCAGCGGTAGTCAGGGGCTGCGTAGGCGCCTAGCTGAAAACCGGAGAACCGGCGGCAGGCCTTGCTGAGGCCTCAGTATCTGGTCTTGGCCTTGGTTGCCTGTCCTTATCCTTGCATTTTTTAATCATTGCTGATGTCAGTTGCTCCGACGACATGCTATAGTTAAATTTTCTGCCAAAATAATGTCGGGCGAAATCTGCCCGATGCTTGATTGTACGTTTGTTGAACCTAGCACAAAACCGACAGAGACGTCGTGGTCTGGGCCTAGACAAGGAATACAATAAGAATGAAAATCCTTATGAGGTATTTTCTTCCCACAAGAAATGCAATTATTAACTTTGTCTGACATCGGTCTGAGGCAAGAAAAGTTTCCCCAATGGGGTACTTAGCTTTAGAAAAGACTTCGGACTGAAATTCTATTCGAAAATCTCAGGAGCTAGTCGATCGGCACTTGTAAACAGCTTCTGCTTCGGGCACCGAGCGGCAAGAAAGACTGAAGAAAATGGCGTCGGCTGCCTCTTACGTCAGGGAAGAAGCGACGACAACCGACGCCGGACCAAGACTTTGGGATTTGGCCGATTGCAGGACCGCCTGACGGCAGGATAACCCAAGTGTGATGACTGCAGCAGTATAATACGATGAACATCTTCAGATCCTAAGCCCATGAGGGCTGGAGCTGCAGTGGAACTTGTCGATCCTCTTGCCCAGGGCATCTAATTCACCAGTCTCTCCACATCATCTTCAGTTAGGCTTTTGGTGGAATGCAGAGACAGAATGGAAAGTGATTTTGGCCTTTCCAGAAAGAGTGAAGGCAGGCTATCTGGAAAGGGGTCAAACGAGGTAGAGTATGAAGTTCTAGGTGGTGTCAGCATGGAACACTTCTCGATACTTTACTCAGTGCCAAAATGCTAGGTGCAGAGGAAAGTCTGTACTGATAACTACGGTGCTGATGGGTTAAGGATGCTTCTCGCCAGAAACCACTGGTGTCAAAGACTTTGTTTTATCTGGTAGGTTCAGTTCCAAGGAAGGTTTAAGAACCGGTATCTTTTGTACTGGGTCTGTCGGTTTCAAAAAAAAAAAAACGCAGGAACCGAAGACTTTTGCTTTTCTGAAGCCACTGCCAAGGGAGAAGTTGGACTGACACACTCCTTTTCTTTCGTTTCTCTGAAGACTTAGTGGAGGAAGAGGAAGGAGGAGATGAAAGTTTTACTTTTACCTTTTTCAGAATCTGATATGGCCTCACTAAATGCAGATGGGATAAGGCTCTTCAAGTTTAATATATTTTTTCTTTCGACTAAAGCTCTGTGGCTAAAAGAAAGGCATACAGAGTAGGTATCTTGAAGATGGAGGGGCCTAGACAGTACATACAAGTGTGCGTCAGAAAAAGCTATCTTGTGCCCACATTTCTGGCATCTCTTTAAACCCAGAAGGGGCTTTAGATTTAACAGCCATGTCTTGCTGCAAGAAAAAAAAAAAAAAAAAAAACATCAAGCAGGCCACACACACGAACACATGCACTGAAGAAAGAGAACTACTACTACTACTACTATATATATATTTTTTTGGAAGAACAGCCAGGAAAGTTACACAAGGGAAAAGACCATCAACAATGACCGTCAAGAATACGAATGTATTACGGAGAAAAGAGAAGTTCACAAACATTCAGAAGAGATTCAAAACATAATAAGATAAGGGTGAGTGAACAGTCAGAAAGCAAGAAGAAAAACTTTTATTTAGCTTGCTTGAGAATAAAGGCAACCACATCTGACACAAAAAGCGGCAGCGGCAAATGAGATCTGAGGTAACAGGGAAAGGAGCACTGCGGGTAAGGGTTAGGCATGATAAGTTTTTGGCTTCCGTGAGCTGTTGAAATGGCCAAGTTGGTTCCGATGCTCGGAATCGAACCTACATGTTGAGGATAAAATTAAAATTGACATCGGATCTCAAGTTACTTAAAGCAGATTTTTTTCTTCACAAGTAGAAAAGTACAGTTGTAGACACTTACTGTAAATGTAAATGCTAAGTGTATTCACTGTTGCAGTCATCACATTTGGGTTATCCCTGCCAGGGTAGCCCTCCGCCAGCCTGCACACCAGAGGCTTAGTATTTCTGAGTCGGTTGCTGTCCCTTCAGGACTGATGTCAGGTTGTCAGTAGTATAAAGTAAGGTAGCTGACGGCATTACATCAGTTTTTCTTGTCCTAACCTGTCAGGAGCCAACAAGTGGGAGCCATGTTCTGGTGGAAGAACCCCACCAGTAGAAAGTAAATACCAATATGTCCCTTGTAAGGAAAGAGAAGAAAGGGGGATGGAGGAAGGGAAACCAGGACTGCAACAGTGAATACACTCGAACATCTACATTTATGGTAAGTGTACACAACGGTACTATGTTTAGTGTTTCACTGTTGCAATCATCACATTTGGGTTGATTCTCAAAGCTGAGGAAATGGGTGGAGGCAGTCAAGGAAACTAGGGTCTGGCTAGGATGCCCTGCAAGACTGCAGAGGCAAACCTTGCCCTGGATTTGGAGAAGATAGGCATGTGGTAATGTTTGGTAAAGGAGTGAACAGATGTCCATGTGGCAGCCTCCAGGATGTCCCTGGTGGGGACTCATTTGAGGAAAGTTGCATAGGTGGAGGCTGCTCTGGTGGAGTGAGTCCTGACCCCAATGGGGGTAGGCCTTCCATGTTGCTTGTAGCAAAAATGGATGCAGTATGCTATCCATTTGGAAATTGTTTGTTTCGAGATGGCTTTGCCCTCTGCCCCTGCAGCAAAGCTAGCCAGCAATTGATCAGACGTTCTGAAGGATTTAGTCCTGTCTAAATAGAATCTGAGCTGTCTGTGCACATCTAGAGAGTGCAGGATCCTTTCCCCCTTGTTCTGTGGGTTAGGGAAAAAGGTGGGCAAATGAATGGATTGGTTGAGAGCCACATTGGACACCACCTTGGGCATGAAGGATGGGTTAGTCCTGAGGGATACCCTGTCAGCATGGAAGATGATGAAGGGTTCCACAGCCATGAGTGCTTGAAGATCGGAGACCCTTCTGGCTGAAGTGATGGTCAGAAGGAAAGCGGTCTTCCAGGAGAAAAATTTTAGCTCTGCTGAAGAGGCTGGTTCAAAGGGGGCAGGGTGAGCTTTTCCAACACAAAGTTCAAGTCCCAAGCTGGGGTTGGTGCTCTTCTGGGTGGCCTCAAGTTGTTAGCCCCTCTTAGGAACTGTTTGATCAGCGGGTGTAAAAAAAGGGGCTGCTCAGTGGGGAAAGTAGAGACCACTGTGTAGCAGATCAGCTAAGTAATCTAGGATGAGGGGGAGGGCTGTGCCTTATTGGCTCCCTTAGCCTGAATCCAGGTGCAGAGCCTTTTCCATTTGTCAGCATAAGACTTTCTAGTACTAGGGCGTCTGGCCTCGCGTATAACATCTAGAACCTTTTTACTGAGGTTGGCAGATTGATCGGGGGTTAGGGAATAAGCCAAGCTGCTAAACTGAGGATCTGCAATTGGGGATACACGAATTCTCCTTCCCTCTGGGTCAGGAGGGTTGGAATCTGAGTGAGTTGCCATGATGGCAGTGAGGACAGGATGCACAGCAGTAGGTACCAGTGCTGGAGAGGCCAGTCTGGAGCAATAAGACTTGTCCTTGACTTTTCCTCCTTTATTTTGAGCAGTACCCCTGGGGATGAGAGGTAGTGGAGGAAAGGCAAAGCCAGATAGATTGACTCAGGAAAAGGAAGGCATACACTTTCCAAGCCATGCAGTGATGCTCCCTGGTACAGAACTTGCTGAGCTGATAGATGGTGTGGGAGGCAAACAGGTCTACCTTCGGGGTGCCCCATTTCTGAGTTATTAGGGTGAAGGTTCTTTTGTCAAGCTGCCACTCATGCGAGTCCAGAAGATTTCTACTTAAGTGGTCTGCCAGACAGTTATGAGAACCTGGTAGGAGTTGTGCTAACAGGTGGAGTTGCATGGCAGCGGCTGTGTGCCAAAGGATCACAGCCAGCTTGCATAGAGGGTAGGAGAGAGTCTCTCCCTGCTTGTTGATATATCACATCACAGTGGTGGTGTCTGTTGTGATTAGGAGAGCCCCTGGAGAGAGAAGGGGCTTGACAGCTGTCAAGGCGTGCTGGACAGCTATCATCTCTTTTTGGCTGATGTGCAGTTGGATTTGCTGTGGGCTCCATTGGTCCTGTATGCACCTGCCCATCCAGGTATGCACCCCAGGCATAGTCTGATGTGTTTGTGGTGAGGGCCTGGGCGGGGGGTGGGGGGGTGGAGAAAGGCAGTCCCTTGTTGTGGGAGCATGCTGTTGCCCACCAAAGGAAATAATTTCTGAGGCAAGGTATAATGGGTATAAAAGAGTCTCCCAGGTCTGGAGTGCGTTGACACCAAAGGCTCTTTAGGTACCACTGAAGTTTCCTCATATGCAGTCCGGCATATCGAATGAGTAGAATACAAGATGCCATGAACCCCAGAGCTTGCAGGATTTTCCTTGCAGACAACTGGGGTCTGGTGGCTAGTTGAAAGAAGTAGGCTGTCAGGAAATTTTGCTTTTCTGGTGTAAGGAATGCCATCTGGGATGTTGTGTCCAGGCTTGCTCCCAGGAATATAATCCTTTGGGTGGGTACCTGTTTGGATTTCTTTTCGTTGATTGTGTACCCTAGGGAGGTTTGTAGGGACTTTACAAAGGCCATGTGCTTGAGCAGCTTTTCCTGGCTGTCTGCCTGAATTAGGCAGTCGTTTAAGTATGGGTAAATCTGGATATTCCTTTGTCTGCAAAAGGCAATGGCCGGAGCCAGACATTTTGTGAAAACTCTGAGAGCAGTAGATAAGCCAAAAGGAAGTGCAGAGAACTGAAAGTGCAGAGATCCTGCCCTGAAACAGAGTTATTTCCGACATGATTCTCTGATAAGAATGTGGAGGTAGGCCTCTTTTAGGTCTAGGGTGGCTAGCCAAGCATCCCTGGAGAGCATGGGTAGCAGCTGCTGGAGGGTGAGCATTTTGAATTTTGGTATCAGGAAAGTGTTTAGAATTGATAGATGGAGGATGGGGTGCCAGGTGCCATCTTTTCTGGGCACCAGAAAAAGTCTGGAGTAAAAACCTTGGCCTTTCTGTTCTGCAGGAATGTGCTCGACTGCCCTCACAGACAGCAGGGAAAGGACTTGTTTTTGCGACTCTGCCCACCGGTTTGGCGGTAGATCAGGGAACCCTTCTGGAGTTGGAAGGGTGAGGAAAGAAAATTTGTATCCCTGGGACGCTGTTGAGAACCCAGTGGTTGTTGGTAATGGTGGCCCAGGTGTTTGCGTGAAAGGAGAGTTTTCCTCCTAGGGGTAAGTGAAGGTGGGCAGAAGGAGGTGGTGGGGGAGGACAGTCATTTTGAGTTCTTACTATAAGGGGGTGGCTTAGAACTCCCTGGTTTTGAAGTGGTGGAAGTCGACTGCTTAGATCTCTGCATTCCCCGTGGCTGCTGTCTGGGGGGGGGGGGGGTCTGCTTCCATGGGGTCTGGGCTGAACTGACCTGGTGGGAGCAGGAAAGGACCAGTGCTTGGGGGGGACAATGCCTGCTGAACCTGGATGGCTGGATCTGTAAGAAGACCTTAACTATCTGCTGAGATTTTGCTTTTTCTTCCATCTTTTTTTTAAGCCCTCTTCAGCCTTAGTGCCAAATAAGTTGTCTTTCTAAAAGGTTGCCTTTGTGCAAGGGGGCATCCAACAATTTAGATTTCACATGGTCGGGCAAGGGCTGCTCCTTAAGCCATGCATGTCTTCTAAGGACAGATCCGGTGACTGCTGCCTGCAAGAAGCTTCTTCTAGGGCAACAAAACCAAGTGCAAGTTGTGTTTAGTTACTTGACTGGCAGAATGCATTAACTCTTGTAACTCTCTAGATTGTGCACAAGCAGGAAAGGAAGATATTTTTTGTTTGAGGAGTTCCAGGGTAAGTTGCTGAAATTTTAGCACATGGAACTGGCAATTTAGTGCCCTGACAGCAAGAGTAGCAGAGGTGTATACTTTTTTTTACCCCATCTGTCTAGTGCTCGGGAATCCCTATCTGAGGGGGTGGGATTCTTAGCAGAGGTTGCTTTAATTCCTTTAGGCCCTTGTGAAATTACCTCAGAGTCAGCAATAGGACATTTAAAAATAAATTTGTGCGAGTGTAATACTGGTCTGGTTTTCTGGGTGCAGGAGGGAGGGTGTCAGGAGTCAAACTGGATTCCATGAAAACATCCTCCACAACATCCAGGACTTGGGGAATGGCCAGTAGGTCTGTGCTGTGGAAGATCCAAGAATTCCCAGAGTCTCTTTTTAGACTGAGAGTAGTCCTGACTTTCCCATTGGAAATGCTCCCGTAAAGTATGAAGGGTTTCCCCAAAGGAAAAGTCCTCTTGGGGAGAGGCTGAAGGAATGGAATCCTCTGCATCAGAATACTCATAAGCCGAGAGGGAATGCATGTCTTCATATTCAGATGCATCAGAGTCAGACTCCTGTTCAGACAAAACTAAAGGGGACAGATCTTTTTCTTTTGGAAGGGGTAAGCTTGGCTTCCCCTGATCAGCATAAGGTCTTCGACCATTTTAAGCATTTGAGACTGAGGCAAGGAAACAGGTGCCTGAGATTGGTTTGTCAGTTTCTTGGGTGTGGTTCATACCCTGGGCCTAAAAAAAGTACAGTTTTGTACCTACCATAAATGTAGATTTTCGAAGATCCACATTGCTGCAGTCCTTACATATGGGTAGTCCGCTGTCCTCGGTCGGCCCGAATACCAAAGTATTAGGCTGACGTCGGTCAAGGGCGCTCAGAACTGACATCAGAGCGTCAGGGTATAAGAGCGCATGACCGACGTCATATCCTCAGTCTTTTCTTGCCCCAGATGTCAGAAGGCCCTAAAAAGAAAGCCCACAGCCAAAAACAGAATACTTCCCAAAAACAAAATATGTACAAATCACAGCTACCACCCAAACCATACAACCATTCCAAACTATAGAGGGGAAGGAGGGAGGGTTAATTGGACTGCAGCAATGTGGATCTTCGAACATCTACATTTATGGTAGGTACAAAACTGTACTATGCTCTTCATCTCACATTGCTGCAGTCCTTACATATGGGTCGAATCCCAAAGCAGAGGTAAAGGGAGGTTGGCAAAATCATAAAGCATTAGGAGCTGCCAAAATGCCCTGTAATATTGCAGTGGCAAATCCAGCCCTAGATTTAGAATAAAGAGAAAGGTGGTAATGTTTAGAAAAAGTATGCACTGAACTCCAAGTAGCTGCTTCCAAAATATCTTTAGTAGCCACCCCCCTTAAAAAGGCTGTAGAGGTAGCAGTAGCCCTAGTGGAATGAGGCTGGATTCCAGCCGGAATCTCCTTACCATGATGGGAATAACAGAAAGCAATGCAAAAACCAATCCACTTAGAAATAGTTTGTTTAGAAACAGGCTTTCCCTGAGAACCCAAGGCAAAAGAAACAAAAGTACAGTTTTGTACCTACCATAAATGTAGATGTCCGAACTGGATAGCATCTGCAGTCATAACAACTGGGTTGTCCTGTCGTCAGGCAGCCCTTCAGTCGGCCGGATTCCAAAGTCCGGGTCCGGCTTCGGCTGATGTCGCACTCCACCCGACGTCATCTCTGTTGGTCTTCGGGTATAAAAGCATCAGCAGACGCCATTTTCCTCAGTGTTTCTTGCCCCAGATGCCAGAAGCCCTCTTGCAGGCTAAAATTTGGATAGATGCCAATGTTTCCAAATAGATAGAGGTAAACACAACAATAAGCATGTATGTACATATATACAAACAAATACACCATAAAAGACTCCCCCCCAACAGCTAGCTATTAGGAGGGTAAACACCCTAGGAGTACCACAGAGGGGAAGGAGGGAGGGTAATCCTGACTGCAGATGCTATCCAGTTCGGACATCTACATTTATGGTAGGTACAAAACTGTACTATGTCCTTCATGGATGCATCTGCAGTCATAACAACTGGGTAGAATACCATAGCCAACTAGGGAGGAGGATAAAAGTAGATTATGGTGTGTTTAGGATCCCTTGCAGTACAGCAGTGGCAAACCCTGCTCGGGATCTGGAATATAGAGGCAAATTATAATGCTTGGCAAATGTATGCACGGAGGTCCAAGTAGCCGCCTCAATAATGTCTTTGGTTGCCACTCCTCGTAAGAAGGCTGTGGTAGTGGCTGTTGCCCTTGTAGAATGAGGTCTTATGTTCTGTGGAATTGGTTTTCCATGGAAGGAGTAACAGAATCGTATGCAATTTCCTATCCATTTGGAGATTGTCTGTTTGGAAATAGCTTTTCCTTCCCTTCCTGTTGCATAGGCTACAAAAGTTGGTCAGTCTTTCTGCTATTTTTGTTCTGTCCAAGTAGTAGCGTAGCTGTCTATGTACATCCAAGGTATGCAGTAGTCTTTCCCCTCTGTTTTGTGGGTTGGGAAAGAAGGTAGGTAGGTGGATTGCCTGGTTTAAAGACACTCTGGATACCACCTTGGGCATAAATGTAGGATTAGTCCTCATGGACACTCTATCTTGGTGGAAGATTAGGAAGGGTTGCACTGCCATTAAGGCCTGTAGTTCTGAAACCCTCCTTGCTGAAGTAATTGCCAGTAGGAACGCAGTTTTCCATGACAGGTGTTGTAGGTCTGCTGTTGCTGCTGGTTCAAAGGGTGATAGTGTCAATTTTTCTAGCACAAAGTTCAAATCCCAAGCTGGTAATGGTGGTTTCCTTGGAGGTTTTACATTCTTGATTCCTCTGAGGAACTGCCTGAGCAAAGGGTGCGAAAAAACAGGTGGATCAAAGCTGTATTCTGCTGAAATAGCTGATGCATGTATCTTGATGGAGGAGTAGGACAGGCCTGAATGAAGAAGTTCGGCCAGATACTCCAGAATGTTAGGCATATCTATGTTTGACACATCTTTTCCTCTTTCTGTACTCCAAAAGACAAACCTTTTCCATTTTCCAGCATAGTTCCTTCTTGTTGAAGGTCTGCGTGCTTCAAGAATAATGTCTTTTACTCTTTGGGAAAGTTCTGGATTAGCTGCTGCTATGTGATGTTCCATGCAGTTAGTTGCAACGTTTTTAGGTTTGGATGTATGATGCTGTAGTTGTTCTGAGTTAACATCAAAGGCATCAGGGGTATTGGCCACATATTGTTCCGAGACATGCTCCTCAGTAGTGGGTACCAGTGTTGTCTTGGCCAGTTCGGAGCTATCAGGATTATCCTTGGACGTTCTTCCTTGATTTTCAGTAGTACCTTGTGTATCAGAGGAAGAGGTGGGAATGCATATGCTGTTAGGCCTTTCCAGTTGAAGGAGAGCGAATCCACTTTCCATGCTAGTGGGTGGAATGTCCTTGTGCAGAATTTTTGAGCTGGTGATTGAGAGGTGATGCGAATAGGTCTATCTGTGGCATTCCCCATTTCTTTGAGATGGTCTTGAAGATGTCCGGGTGCAGCTTCCATTCGTGGGCAGCGAAGTGGTTCTGCTTAATATGTCTGCTAGAGTATTGTCTTTCCCGGTACAAATATTGCCTGTAACTGGATGTTGTAGCTGAGTGCCAGGGTCCACAGCTCCAAGGTCATTCTGCATAGGGGTATGAATGAGTGCCTCCCTGTTTGTTGATGTACCACATGACTGTGGTGTTGTCTGTCCTTATCATCAACTGGCCCTCCTTGAGAAATGGTTTGAACTTTTGGATTGCCAGTTTTACTGCCAGCATTTCTTTTAGGTTGATGTGCAGGTGAAGTTGATCCTGTGTCCACAATCCTTGCACGCATTTGTCCAGCATGTGGGCCCCCATCCTAGGTCTGAAGCGTCTGTTGTGATGGTCTGGCTTGCTTGACATCTGCGAAAGGGTAGGCCTGGGTTTGACTGGCATGCCTGAGCCCACCATAGGAACTCCTGTTTTAAGCATGGAATTAGTGGGATTTCTGTTTCTAGACTGTGTCTGTGTTGGGACCATAAATTCTTTAGGTACCACTGTAGTTTTCTCATATGTAGTCTGGCAAATGGAACCAAGATTATGCATGATGCCATGAAGCCCAAGGCCTGCAGTACTTTTCTTGCTGTTAACTTGTTCAGTTTTGTTAGTGCCAAGAAGTAAAGAGGAAGTTCTTTTGTTTTTCTGTTGTCAGGAATGCCATTTGTTTTACTGTGTCCAATTCCGCGCCAAGAATGTCCTTGTTTGGGATGGTATCAGCCTTGACTTTTGTAAATTGACTGTGTATCCCAGTGCTTGTAGCAAGTAAATGACCCTTTGTAAATCTGTTGTCAGCTTGCTTTTGTTGTCCCCTTGTAGCAGGCAGTCGTCCAGGTATGGGTAAATTTGAATTCCTGTAGTCTGCAATGGGCGATTACTGATGCCAGGCATTTTGTGAATACTCTGGGCGCAGTAGATAAGCCAAAGGGCAATGCTGAGAATTGATAGTGCTCTGATCCTGCAAGAAATCTGAGGTATCTTCTGCAGATTGGTCGAATGGGGACGTGCAGGTATGCCTCCTTGAGATCTAGAGTTACCAGCCAAGACTCCTTGCCCAGCATGGGAAGAAGCTGCTGTAGTGTCAGCATTTTGAATTTTGGGACAATGATGTATGTGTTTAAGGTGGACAGGTCGAGAATTGGTCTCCAACTTTTTTCCTTTCTTGGAACTAGGAATAGTCTGGAATAGAACCCCTTTCCTTGCTCTGCTGTTGGCACTCTTTCCACAGCTCTCATGTTTGCTAACTCCATTATCTGGCATAGAGCCTCTGTTTTTTGATTTGGAGGTAGATTTGGCATTCCTGTTTTGACTGGTAAAGTGTGGAAGTGAAACCGGTAACCTTGATCTATGGTTTGTAAAATCCACTTGTCTTTTGTTATGCAGTGCCAGTTCCTTGAAAATAAGGTTAACTTTCCGCCTAGAGGAGCTGCTATTTGTTCCCTGGTAGGCGGATTTAGGGTTAAGTCACTGTGGTTGTGCTGATGTAGTGGCAGTGGCTGTGTCTGTGCCTCTGTTGTTACCTTGCCACTGTCGTCCTCTGTAGGCACCTCCTCTGGATTGGTTTCTGCCTCGAACGTCTATTCCTGCCCCTTTGAAATTTTGTGGAGTCAGGAAAGGACCAATTTTTGGCAGGCCAGTTCCTGCTAAACCTTGGGGGTTGAACCTGCAAGAAATCTTTAACAGTTTGAACAGATTTTGCCTTTTCTTCCATTTTCTTCATAACCTGCTGGGCAGGTGTACCAAACAAACTTGTCTTGTCCATAGGAGCATCTAGCAGCTTAGCTTTAACATGATCCGGTAAAGCTTGTTCCTTTAGCCATGCATGCCTTCTTATCACTGTGCCTGTCATGGCTGATCTAAATGAAGCCTCCAGTGCATCATAGCCACATTTTAAGGAATGGTTGCTAACCTGTTGTATGTTATTTACCATCTCTAATACATATTTCTTATCAAGAGATTCATCAGTGGTTAGTTTTTTAGTTAACTGATCAAGCATAAACTCTTGGTATTGTATCATGTGAAACTGACAGTTTAAAGCTCTAGCTGAGAGAGAAGCTGAAGTGTAGACCTTTTTACCCCATCTGTCTAATGACCTTGCTTCCCTTTCAGAAGGAGTAGGGTTTTTAGCTATGGTCGCGGCTACTGCCTTGGGACCCTGGGATATAGTTTCTGGGTCTGCAAGTGGGGCCTTGTAAAGGTGGTGATGAGTATCTGGCACCCTGTAAAATCTGTCTGGTTTGGCAGGGGCTGGGGGTAAGGAATCTGGAGCGGAGCAAACATCATTGAAAGCATCATCCACCACAGAGAGAACAGGAGGTATAGCTAAGGGCCTGTGCTGTGGGAGGTGTAGAAACATCCTAAGTCTTTTTCTGGAGTCTGAAAAATCCTGTTGCTGCCATTGGAAGTGTTCTCGCATGGCATGCAAGGTTTCCCCAAAGGAGAATTCTTCTGGTGGGGAAGCAGCTGGAATGGATTCTTCAGCATCAGAATCTTCAAAATTGGAGAAGTGAGCCTCTGGCTGGTCAGTTATGTCTGATTCATCAGCAGATTCATCAGAGGACACTGGCTCAGGGGGCTCTGCCCTAGGTCTCTTCTCTGGGGGCTGAGAGGTCCTATCTGGGTGAGATTGAGATCCTCTGATTAAAGAAATTAAATCTTCTGCCAAAGTAAGCATTTGGGAACTAGAAGAGGGCCTGGATGTGGGGTTTAACAGGCACTGTTTTAGTAGTCTTGGCTGCTTTAGCCCTGGCGAAGGCCTTAATGGACATGGCTGCTGGAGGCCTAGCAGCACCACGTGCTGGGGTAGAGACATCCAAGGGATGGTGTCTGATAAGTCAACCACCGTAGTGGGTAAAATTTCTGAGGTCGATTCAAGAGTTGTAGCAGGGGCCTCAGTTGTAGGAATAGGTTCAGCTGTACTTAGATCAGTTTTCTCGGTTTCGGCCGAAACCGAGACACTCATGGTTTGCTTAACCATGGTTTCGCCGAAACCGCGGACCCGAGTGTCGGTCTTTATCTTTGCGTTTTTGGTAGATTGGGTAGTCGGAGGATCCGGCGGCATAATGTACGCAAAATCAGAACCGAAAAACTGTTCTGCAAACTCCGACCGACGCCTAAGCGTTCGTCGGTTGAAAGAAGCACAGGCGAACAGGCTGCTACGTTGTGGGCTGGGCCTAAACAAGGCAGACAGTAAGAGTGGAAATCTTTATGAGGTATTTGTTTCCCACAGGTTAAACAATTGTTAACTTTTTCTGACATCGGCTGAGGCAAGAAAGAGTCCCCAACGGGTACTTAGCTTTAGAAGTCTTGAAGTAGTATTCGGTAGAAGTAATCTCTGGATCCGACCGACCGGCACTTGCGAACAGCTTCTGCTTGGCGCCACGGCAAGAAAGACTGAGGAAAATGGCGTCGGCTGATGCTTTTATACCCGAAGACCAACAGAGATGACGTCGGGTGGAGTGCGACATCAGCCGAAGCCGGACCCGGACTTTGGAATCCGGCCGACTGAAGGGCTGCCTGACGACAGGACAACCCAGTTGTTATGACTGCAGATGCATCCATGAAGGACATCAACTGCTGAGACTGTCTGAACCCTTTAGTTCTGCTCAAATAATAACGCAACTGCCTGTGAATATCCAAAGTGTGCAAAATCTTCTCCCCTTTATTTTGGGGATCTGCATAAAAAGTAGGCAAATGAATAGATTGGTTCAAGGCCACACTAGAAACCACCTTAGGCATAAAAGTAGGATTAGTACGTAAAGATACCCTATCCTTATGAAAAATTAGGAAGGGTTCAACTGCCATAAGGGCCTGTAATTCAGAAACCCTTCTCGCAGACGTGATGGCCAACAAAAAAGCAGTCTTCCAGGACAAAAACTTCAATTCGGCAGTAGCTGCAGGCTCAAAAGGAGGTAAAGTAAGTTTTTCCAACACAAAATTGAGATCCCAGGCAGGAGTAGGAGCTCTACGTGGGGGTCTTATGTTCTTTGCCCCTCTAAGAAATTGCTTAAACAAAGGATGAGAGAACAAAGGAGGGTCACAGTCATAGTGAGCAGACATGGCTGCAGCATGAACCTTTATAGAGGAGAAAGACAAACCCTTGTCTAATAAATCTGTAAGGTATTGAAGAGAAACACTTAAATCAGGCTTGGAAACATCAAAGTCCTTTGCTTTGCTCCAAACAAAAAACCTCCTCCATTTATCAGCGTAAACTTTCCTTGTACTAGGCCTTCTGGCCTCCAAAATAACATTTAAAACTTGTTGTGGAAGCTAAGACCCTCCAGGGTCTAGAACAGAATATGCCAGGCTGTTAGATGCAGGGACTGAATCCTGACATTGAGGAAATGATTGCCCTCCTGTGACAAAAGGTGCGGAATCGAAGGCAAAGGCCATGGAGGCTCCTGTACTAAACTTCTCAGCAGAGGGTACCAGTGCTGTTGAGGCCAATCTGGAGCTATCAGAATCATGGATGGCTTGTCTTGTCTGGCCTTCAAGAGTACCTTTGGGAGGAGAGGCAGAGGTGGAAAGGCATAGACGTGAAGATTGCTCCAACTGAAGGATAGAGCATCCACCTTCCAAGCTGTGGGATGAAACATTTTTGTGCAAAACTTTGGCAACTGGAAATTTAGTGGAGAAGTGAACAGATCTATGTCTGGAGTTCCCCATAACACTGTCAACCTTCGAAATACATGAGGATCCAATTTCCACTCGTGGGGATCCACTATCTGTCTGCTCAACACATCTGCTAAGGAGTTCTGTGCTCCTGGTAGAAACCTTGCCTGAAGATTGAGGTGTAAACTGAGAGCAGTCTCCCACAAAATCATCGCTTGTCTGCAAAGAGGGTGAATGTGTTCCCCCTTGCTTGTTGATGTACCACATGACAGTTGTGTTGTCTGTTTGAATCAACACTTGCCCTGGGTGAAGTAAATCTTTGAAAGCCATCAATGCAAATTGGACTGCTAACATCTCCTTCAAGTTGATATGCAAATGTTGAAGTCTGGCAGGCCACGTGTCTTGAACCCATTTTCCATTGAGATGTGCTTCCCAAGCCTTGTCCGAGGCATCTGTCGTTAGAATCTGACTCGCCTCTGGTCGGGTCACAGAGAGTCCCTTGTTTAGGTGACATTCCTGAGCCCACCACAAAAATTCCTTTTGAATGCAAGGTATTATTTGAATGACAGTGTCCAGATCTTGGCAGTGTTGTGTCCATACGTTCTTGAGATACCATTGGAGCTTCCTCATATGCAGTTTGGCATTGGGAAGCACCAGGATACAAGATGCCATGAACCCCAAGGCTTGAAGGACTGTCCTTGCAGTCAGCCTGGACCGTAGAGACAATTGATGGAAGTAAAGAGTAAGGTTCTTTTGTTTGTCCGGGGTCAAAAGCCATCTGGGAAGCTGTATTCAGTCTCACACCCAGAAAGCACATTTCCTGAGAGGGTACTAGACTGGACTTTGTTTCGTTCACAGAATACCCTAGGCACCTTAACACTGCCATCACATACTGTAGATGATGAAGAAGTTCGTACTTGTCTTGAGCAAGAATCAGGCAATCGTCCAAATAAGGATAAATTTGTATTCCTCTCAACCTGAAGAAGGCTATCACTGGAGCCAGAACCTTTGTGAACACCCTGGGCATTAGATAAGCCAAAGGGCAATGCAGAGAACTGATAATGTAAAGTCCCAGCCAAAACGCAGGTACCTCCTGCAACTGGGCCTGATAGGAACATGAAGATAAGCCTCTTTGAGATCCAGAGTTACCATCCAGTGATCTTTGCCCAACAGAGGTAAAAGCTGTTGCAACGTCAACATTTTGAACTTTGGAATGTCCAGGAATGTGTTGAGGATAGATAAATCCAAAATCGGTCTCCACGTGTTCCCTTTCTTTGGTACTAGAAACAGGCGAGAATAAAACCTAGGCCCACTTCTGACAGAGGGACCGGCTGTATGGCTCCCATTTGAAGAAGTAAAGAAATCTGCTTGTAAGCCTCTACCCTTTGTTGAGGAGGAACGTCTGGCATACCTTTGTAAGGAGGCAATGTATGGAAATAAAACTTGTAGCCTCGGTTTATAATGTCCAATACCCATTTGTCCTGGGTGACTAAAAGCCAGTTTTGCTTGAAGAGTGCTAACTTTCCTCCCAAAGGAGCTGCCAGGCAAGAAGAATCTGGCAGCTGAAAATGCAGGTCATTGGGCCTGTTTACGAAAGGACTGGCCCCTGCCCTCACCTGAAGATTGTGCAGGTGAACTCCATGTTCTAGGCCTGAAAGTACTCTGAGCTCTGCCCCTACCACGTCTAGATCTACCTCTAGACTGAGAATCAGAAGAAGGATACGTCCACCCCTTAGTAGGCCAATTCCTACTAAACTTTGGAGGCTGCACCTGCAAGAAGTCTTTAACAGTCTGCATAGACTTAGCCTTGTCTTCCATCTTTTTCAAGACAAGACTCCACAGGGGGACCAAATAAAACGTCAGACTGTAAAGGAGCATCCAAAATTCTAGTCTTAACATGCTCTGACAAATTCTGATCCTTAAGCCAGGCATGCCTGCGAAGAACTGAACCAGTGGCAGCCACCCTGGAAGAAGCCTGTAAAGCATCAAAACCACACTGCAAAGAATGCTTACCCACCTGTTCAGAGACATGTACCAAATCCTGTAATTCCTTACACTCAATGCCCTCTGCCAAAGCATCCACTTTAGATTTTAGTTGAGTAAGGAGGAAATTCTGATACTTTAACATATGAAACTGGCAATTCAAAGCCCTCATTGCTAAAGTAGAAGAGGTATACACCTTTTTACCCCATCTATCCAAAGCTCTAGCCTCTTTATCCATAGGAACTGGATTCTTTACAACAGAAGCCCTGACACCCTTAGGTCCCTGGCTAATAGTTTCTGGGTCTGCCCTAGGACTCTTATACAGTTATTTATGAGCCTCAGGTACTCTGTAATACCTGTCCAGTTTAACTGGTGCAGGAGGCAAAGAATCTGGATTAAGGGAAGCCTCAGAGAAAACATTTTGCACAACATCCAAAACAGGAGGTATAGCCAAGGGCCTATGTTGTGGTAAAAACAAGAACTCCCTAAGCCTCTTCCTTGAATCAGAGAAATCCTGACCTTCCCATTTAAAATGCTCCCTCATAGAATGAAGTGTTTCTGAGAAGGAAAATCTTCTGGAGGAGAAGCAGAAGGAGTGGAATCCTCTGCATCAGAATCAGAATAAGTAGGAAAATCCTGAATGTCTTCAGCCGAAGACTCTGAATCATCTGAGGCCTGTTCCAAACTCTCCACCTCTGGCTCCACTCTGGGCCTCTTATCAGGAGGGGGCATAGAACCTCTTATCAAAGTAATTAAATCTTCTGCCATTTTAAGCATGTGCTTTTTAGGCACAGAACCTGCAGAACTAGGACTGACACCAGGGAAAGGTAAACTAGCCCTGCCTTTGGAAGAAGCCTTAGAAACAGAAGGAGAAGGCCTAATCCCCTTAGGTAAGGAAGGGAGAACAGTAACCTGAGAGGCCCCCTCAGCCTGACCTGCCTCCTGAGAGGCCACATCTTGCAAAATCAAAGTCTCCTCCTGAGACTCAACTGAAACCTCGGCCGGATCTACAGATTCCCCCGTAGTTCCTAAAGAGCCGGCGTCCGGAACGGATGACTCATCCTGTCTGGGTTTTAAAGATTTGTCTTTGCGCTTCTTCGCGGTAGCGGGCGTCGGAGGATCCGACGGCATGTTATAATTACACCGCTCAAGACAAGCCTAGCGCAATCTAACCTACGCTTGATGGTGCGCTTATTAAACTTAGCACAAAGCGACACCACTACGTCGTGCTCAGGTCCCAAACAAGGAATACAAAGAGAGTGATAATCCCTATGCGGTATCTGTTTCCCACAAGAAATACAATTATTCACTTTTTCTGACATCCGGAATTAACTGAGGCAAGAAAAAACAAAAATATTCCCCAACGGGGTACTTAGCCCAACTTGGATTCGGTCTGAAACTCAGAATACGAAAATTTCAGAATGCCGAACGGCACTTGCAACGCTGCTTCTGCATCGGACCATGCGGCAAAAAAGACTGAGGATATGACGTCGGTCATGCGCTCTTATACCCTGACGCTCTGATGTCAGTTCTGAGCGCCCTTGACCGTCAGCCTAATACTTTGGTGTTCGGGCCGACCGAGGACAGCGGACTACCCATATGTAAGGACTGCAGCAATGTGAGATGAAGAACATCTCGGTAGTTTTCAAAAGAACGGTAGATGCTTAAGAAGCTGGTTTGTGTCGTGAATCGATAGTGTGAAGGACGTCCTCGGAAGCCTGTGCCTGCTCAGTGGCTCCGGACCCATTCAAGGGAGAGACAATCGCAGGATCCTTAGTGGAAGAGTTCTGCAGCATACCAGATTCCGAAAGGGTCTTGGTAGTGGCCTGCAAATCCAAAAAAGCGGGCATCAGGGGCTGCAAAAGCACCTCACTAAGGACCGGAGAACTGACGACTAGCTTAACAGAAGCTTCGTCAGTAGGTTTGGACCTGTGCAGTCTGTCTCTGTCTTTATCTTTACGTTTTTTCAGAAGATCTGCTGTCGGATGGCTTACCGAAGCCATATCGGAATTCGAGCACTATAAGCAAATCTAGCTACAATAAGGGCCTGATGATTTATAGTTCTGGCGTTGAACAAAGCATAGAAGCGACAGCACGGAACGTCGTGGTCTGGGCCTAAGCAAGTGATGCAGTAAGAATGAAAGGGTCTGTGGGGTATTTGCTTTCCACAGGCGAGACAAGTTAACTTTTTCTGACATCCGTTAGGGCAAGAAAAAGAATCCCCAATGGGGTACTTAGCTTTAGAAGACTTCATCTTCAATTCGGAAGACGAAACTCGGGTAGCAGTCGACCAGCACTCGTACAAACTGCTTCCGGCTCCACAGCAAGAAAGACTGATGTAATGGCGTCGGCTGCCTTACTTTATACTACTGACAACCTGCCGTCAATCCTGAAGCAACAGCAACCGATACAGAAATACTAAGCCTCTGGTATTCGGGCTGGCCGCAGGCTACCCTGGGCAGGGATAACACAAATGTGATGACTGCAACAGTGAAACACGAAGAACATCTGTACATTCCTCATACTTTCACAATTTGTCAGATCAAACTAACATATCAGCCTGATGATTCAAAATTCTTAAAATGAAAGCTGCAAAAGTATACACTCTTTCCACATACCTCTCAATTTTCCCATCTTGTTAGAAACAGCAGGATTGGAATGAAGTGCTTAGTAGCAGTGGGGATCAATTAAAGGTATAGCTGCTGGGTCAAGTTTGGGAATAGTTTATAAAAATTTAAAGACTGAGGAAATTTATGCAGTGGATATAGAACGTGTACACACCCCTGTTAAAATGCCAGGCTTCTGTGATATAAAAAATGAGATCACAATAAACCATTTCAAAACTTTTCCCACCTTTAATGTGACCTATAACCTGTGCAATTCAATTGAAAAACAAACAAATCTGTTAGGGGGAAATATATAAAAAATAAAAAATGTACAATACATTGCATAAGTGTGTACTCCCTTAAACTAACACTTTGTGTGGGTACACTCAAATTAATACTTTGTTGAAGAACTTTTTGATTTAATTAAAGCATTCAGCCTTCTTGGGTAGGAGTCTATCAGCATGAAACATCTTGGCTTGGCAACATCTTCCCACTCTTCCTCGCAAAACTGCTCAAAATCTGTCAGATTGCAGGGTATTTCTTGTGCACACCCCTCTTCAGGTCACATCACAAATTTTCTATTGGATTTAGGTCTGGGCTCTGGCTGGGCCATTCCAAAACTTTCATTTTCTTCTGGTGAAGCCATTGTTTTGTTGATTTGGCTGCATGCTTGTGGTCGTCATGCTGAAAGGTGAAATTCTTCATCTTTCTAGCAGACGCCTGAAGGTTTTGGGCCTAAAGTGACTGGTATTTGGAACTGTTCATAATTCCCTCCAACTTGACTGGAGCCCCAGTTCCAGCTGAAGAAAAGCAACCCTTAAGCATGATACTGCCACTACCATGCTTCACTGTGGGGATTGTGTTCCTTTGGTGATGCAAAGTGTTTTTGTGCCAAACATACCTTCTGGAATTGTGGACAAAAATTTCAACCTTGGTCTCAGGCCATAACACATTTTCCCACATGCTTTTGGGAGACTTGCTGTACTGTTTTGCAAATTTTATCCGGGCCTGGGTGCTTTTCTGTGTAAGAAACGGCTTCCGTCTTGCAACCCTATCCCATAGTCCAGACATATGGAGAATACGGGAGATTGCTGTCAAACGTAGTACACAACACCAGGACTAGCCAGAAATTCCTGCAGCTCCTTCAGTGTTGCTGTAGGTTTCTTGGCAGCCTCCCTGACCAGTTTTCGTCTCGTCTTTTCATCAATTTTGGAGGGTCGTCCAGTTCTTTGCAACGTCACTGTTGTCCCATTTTCTCCACTTTTTGATGACTGTCTTCATTGTGTTCCATGGTACATCCAATGCTGTGGAAATGTTTTTGTACCCTTCTGACTGATGCATTCAAAAATGAGAACCCTTTGATGCTTTGTAAGCTCTATGCAAACCATGGCTTTTGCTGTAGCAGGCAACTGAGTAAATGTCACGAAAATCCTAATAGGACAGCTGAACTTCATTTGAGTTGAACAGTCTCTAACTGATGGCAGGTGTGTACCCAGGAAGACTGAATGCTGTAATTAAATCAAAAGGTGCTTCAACAAAGTATCAGTTTAAGGGTGTGCGCACACAAAGAATTAGTTTAAGGGTGTGCACACTTATGCAACCAGCATATTGTACGTTTTTTATTTCTTATATTTCCCCCCAACAGATTTGTTTTTCAACTGAACTGTCACATTAAAGGTGGGAAAAGTTTTGACATTATTTATTGTGGTCTCATTTTTTATATCACAAAAACCTGGTATTTTAATATGGGAGTGTACACTTTTTATATCCACTGTAAATACTACCTGCATTTTTAGACTCAGCTGGCCGACTACCAGAAGTAGCACACTCTCCAAAGCAGACAGAACAGGAAGAATGGGTGTAGGTTTTGGAAAATTCTTCTGTAACAACTAGTATTTTCTGAGGGAGTGAGAAACCTCAGTACTCTCCCACTTAAAACAATGACACATTCTACCAATAGTCTCAAAGAAAGAAACCTCCATTGGGACAATCAGACAGTGAACTGTCCTCAGAGTCTGAATCATACATCAGAGGAAAAAATGTATCCCTTTCCCTGCATCTTCCTATTCAGATTAAGAATCTTGAAACTCTTCAGGAAAAAAAGGAACCCCCTTCTTCTACGAAAAACTATGTTACACGAAGGATCAATAGTCTGAATTAAACCCTGAGCCAGATGCAGTAAACTACTCCTATTCCAAAGAAATTTGAGGAGTAGATACATGCTTGTTTTTAGAATTCTTTTTGACAGGGGGGAAAAAAGGGGGCCAACAGTGTTACTAATGGCAGCAGTTGCTTCCCCAGGGACACAGCAGGAAAAGCTTCTCTGTTCCCTCTCCCAGGACCGACAAGAGTGGCTCTCCCTTGCCCACTAAGGGACCCCAGAAGCCACAGAGGATGTGGCTAACCCCCTGTTCATAGTGGCTGCAGGTGCTAAACCAGAATTATCCAGGGTAAAAGACGAGTTATCTGAAGTACAACAAATGGCCACAGCAGAATCACTAATCTGCAAATGAGGCAAATTGCTAGCCTGTTGCGGGAGCAAAGGCTGTTTGCTTATTTTTTTTTCTTTTTGTGGCTGGAAGAAGGACCAAATGTGGGATAAGTAGTCTGCTCCATGGTCAAGCCAAAAATGGGTCTCTTTCCTGGGGAAAACAAGCAGTTATTAACAGTAAACACTACCAGTCCACAAAAGGTACTTTTATGACAGAACACATGATAAAAAGCACTTTCAAACACTATGCCAGACCCACCAAGGGAAAATGAACAATTTTTCAACAGAAAATGTTTTCAGTTAGTTAACACTACTTTTAAACTGACAGAAAAAAATGAGTGCTCTGTTTAAAAGTATGTTGCAATCTCAAGACAGCCCATTAAAACACATTCCTAGTTTTAAAATAATTTTCCTGAAGAGGAAAGTAATAAAACATCATTAAATTTAAGAAAATGGAAGTTCCTCCCCCCAAAGGGAACTTATCTGCACAGCAAACATGCAGTCAGTCCTCAAAAACCTAGGAGGACCGTATGCTTTAGTGGCGGTGAAGCTTTGAAAGGCTTTGTGCCCAAAGTTGTCTTTTAGTCAGCCCAGCTAGTGCTGCTCGACAGTTTGGGCACCTAGAAGGTGCCCTGAAGCTCTGGAAGTTGGTCAGCCATTATATCCTTGGCAGGCTATAACCCATACAGCTAAGGCTACTTCAGCAGTGATCAATATGATGAACATCTATAGTTTACAAAGACATACTTGCACAATTTTGCATAAAGCTCTCTGACAACTTTAAAAGGAACGCAGAGATAAAAGGTCCCCAGGTCTTGTCCTCCCAAACATACTACTACCTGCAAGGGAAAATATTGTGCAAAATGTCAAATATAAACGTGGATATCTTACAATGATCACACAGAAAGGTAATAGCCTGCACATAACAGACATATACTCACTATAATAAATATGTGAATAACCACAGTAGTTTGATTATTGGAATTTTTTCCTGCAATCCTCCAACTCAGATATTTTTCTCTTTTCTGCTCCTGTACTGAGGGGGAGTATGAGCACTTCTGACTGGTACATATGTGGCATCAGGGTGTCTTGGCCATGAGCTCAGTGCGTTCTATCCACAAAGTTAGCAGAAATTGTAAGATTTGGGGGGTATACAAAATATACCCACACCACAACCTTTTAAAGAGACAGCAATTTTGCAATATTCTCACAACAGCTGATGTTCGAATACTTGAATCACTGCTGCTGTACACATCAGCACAGACAGAACTAAGCTCAGGCCAACAAATGCCCATATGGAGAGACTTAGAGCTTCAGATGTTCCCAGAGCAATGCTGGTCTTTCTCAGTATGCTGATAACATTTGCAAGAATACACAAATGTATTATGCTGGTTACATGTGGTCACTGCTGCAGTAGAACTCTATTATACAATACTTTCAGCCTGCTGCTCTCTTTTCTGTATTATGCCCTTCTGGTTTACTCTGCTGTTCCTCTGTTTCTGAATTGTGTTTGTCTGGACTGTTCTAATTTCCATGTTCAGTGGAGTTTTTCTCCCCATGACCTAACATGCACTACACATTACTTATTAGACCTACCTTTGCCATACTGGCTCAGGTCATGACTGAAAAGGGCCTCTGGGCCAACTGAGCAATCTGGCTAATAAATGTAAACTGAATAGGATAAATATATTCCAGAATTTAATCCTCCGGAGGGGCTTTGTTTCCTCTATATCACCTCTCACAAGCTGGGTAACTTCCTGTTAGAAAACAATGTAGTGGAACAACATGGAAGAGGCTGTCAGAGACAACAGAGCAGAGACTATCCATAAGGTACGATACTAGGCCAATAAGCCAGAACTACATTATATCTTCCCTCTATGCTGTGCTATTACTTCTCAAGTCTGCCTAACTAGGAGGCCTTTTCAATGCATTGCCTATCTGTTCCATTTTGCAATATTATTTTCTATGGTCATCATGTAATTCTGTTCGTGCTTAGGTTATGTGGTTAAAAAAAACTTAAGCGCTGAGTAGTCAGTTGCTCATGGTTTACTTAAAACTGAAAATTACTGAAGTTAAGGACAGTGAGTGAAGGTACAAGAAAGTAGAAATAGGACTAGCAGCGTCCCCCCATGGATGAACACAATGCAAAAATCATTTAACCTATGGCTCCTAGCTCCATAAGTACTAGGCCAGCTGCTCTTATGGACCAGTTCAAGTCTAGCCAATTTCTCTTTCAAAGATGAGAATCAAACTCTTTACTTTGTGATTGTGAGGTAAACACCTTATCCATTATACTACCCCCCAACCCTACCAAAAGGAGACTCTGGTGGTACTCAAACCCACAACCTTTGAATGCCTTTTACCAGAAGTTCAATGGGCTACCCAATGCTCCACAGATGCAGTAAGATATCATTTTTGTTGAGTAATAAACTGTGCATTGTTACAGTTTTTTTTTAAATACAAACAAAAGAAAATGTATTGGAAGTTACAAATTTGGTTCAAGAATAATACTTAACTTGCTTCAATATGGGCAGTCATCTCCAGCTCCACTTAGAATGCATGCAGATAAAAATTTACTTAGGAAATACATACCACTACTAGCTTCCTTCTCTGCTTGAGTCTTCTTAGGAATCCGGTACACCTCCTAAAATACAAAGAAAAAAGTTACTGTACATGGATTTCAATCTGATATTGTTTAAAAAAAAAAAAAAAAAAAAATATATATATATATATATATATATATATGCATATACACTACTCAACAACTGAAAGTATTTAGCACAATCAACTAGAAACATCAGTGTTTACTAATTCACATTTTGAAGCTGATGTCTTAGTGGACTGCTACAAAGCACTCTTGAACACAGCAGGTCCTTTTGGCTTCTGTCTACAGATGCTATAAAACCATTATAAGATACACTAATTGCATAGGTAAACGTACATACAGTGTCACTAAATACACTTATGGCACCTCTAGGATAAGCACACATCTTTAGAGACATAAAAATATGGGAAAGAGTAGTTGTGTGAGAAAACTTGCTATAACTGTTGATGTTCAACTAATGCGATCATCATTGCTACACATGCACATTTGTCAGTCATTTGTCCAAAATTCAAGAGCAAATGAATATCTAGGCAAGTTACATTACCTTTGCCATAAGGATTTAAAGCAGGAAGCTGTAAGGTACACCAAAGCTTGTGCCATTATTCTTTTTTTTTTCCTTTGGTCCAGAGACACCAGCAACTGCATCGTCACATTATTTTGGAGTGTGACATAAAACACCAACAGAAGATAAGAAAAGTAATCTGAACTTCCAAGATGGCTGCAGACTGCTCAGCAGCTTAATTTTACCTCTTCAAGTGTGAAAAAAATAAGAGTCAGTGATACTTTTAGCTTACATTATATTCAGTAAATGGCGAATACATTAGCTGGATGTCAGCAAAGAAGAAATTTAGAGAACCAGAAAGAAAATCAAGCAGAATAGGTAGAGAGAAAACAATGGGTGGAAAGAATACTGCAGCTGTTCAGCAGAATGCAGTTCAGGTTTCAGCTTTGGTACAGGAGATGGCTTCCTACAATTTAGAGGAAACAATAAATCAAATGTTCTCAGAGGTGACTAAAATAAATGAAACAATGAAGGAGTATATAAACTCAAACAACAAAAGGCTGGAAAAAAATAAAAGCTTAACTAGCCATTCAGATGCACTGATAAAATTACAAAAATCAGAGACTGAAAGGAAGAAAATGGCTGGCTGCTGAGTATGACTTCAAGAAAAATTCTCTCAAAAAATGGAAGAGTTAGAAGATGGCTTACACAGAGAAAACCTGGGATTTTCTGCTGTACCAGAAAAACTGGACGGAAAAGATTATTAATTTTAAGAACAGCATAAATAAGAAACTGGACTGGTATTCCACAGCAAGACTTGCTTATTAAAAGGGTACACCAACTGCATGCTCCAAACCTGGCCATAAGAGAACAGCCAAAACCTGTATTAGTAAAGATGCAATCCATACCATATGAAGAGCTGATCCTGCAAAATAGTGGCAGAAGGGAAATGTATTAAATTGGAAGGTTAATTATTCACTGTACACCAGGCATAACAGAAGCAAATTTATGTCAGTAATCAGAGAATGTAAAGATGTAGGTGTGAGATTAGAACTGTGTACCCAGCAGTCTTCAAAATATTTTTCCCGAAGGATCAAAGACATTTATGGGTGCAAAACACACTAAGGAAAGTTTATCCAACAATAAGTGACATAGCAAAAAGGAGACGACTCATTTTCATTCTTCTGACAAAGCTATGCCAGTAAAAAAAAAAAAAAAAAAAAAAAAGCTGCGTCAGTAAAATCTCTTCCAATGCTGCAAGGAGAAATGCTTGAGAAGAAGGAAATGAACAGGAAGAATACAAGCAACACTGAAACTGGTGAATAAACAGAAGACTATAAAGCATCAACCACACTGTGAAATATGGCTTTGCAATGCAAGAAAAAGTGGCCGGGAAAGACTGGACTTTTAGTGAGTTTGTTAAACTTGTGGGTGGAATGTAAAGCATATACCATACTTTATGTCATTAATGTTTAGACTGACATTAAAAGGGAAAAAGAGCTGTAAATAAAAATTTATGCTCAACGGTATTTGTATAAAATTTTTCAAGATATAAACTGCATGTCAAACAGTAAAGCAGTTTTGTATAATGAGTAGTCAGGAGTATTTTAAATGTGGCTTAAGTCTTTTCAGTGACTCATGTTAAGGACATTAAAGTAAACAAGTATTTCATTTATTTATTTTACATTTGTTGACCGGGCTAGTCTAGCTGGATATATGTCCATTTTCAGTAGAGGCCCGGGGAGAAAAGCTCCAGAAAGTTAAGTACAATAGACAAAGACAAAGATAAGTACAGCATCATTAATGCTAAAAACAGGGCAATTGAATAGAGGTAGTACATGAAAATAGTCAAATACATAGAAAATACGCCAATCATATAAAGTGGAAAAAATATATATATATATATATATTTTTTTTTGCAACACACAGTGAAATACATAGGCCTCAAATGTAATAGAGGTAGAGCTATCAATGTTACAGAGAGGTATAGATTACAGGACGTTTGGCAGAAGAAAAGGTAGGAAGGTGGAAAAAGAGTTAATCAGGGTTAGTGCAAGAGCACAGCCAGTGTTTGTTGAGATGAATTTTTAGCTGTGTTTTAAAAAGCGGAAGAGAGGACAAAGAAAGGATTTCTGAGGGAAGTTTATTCCATCTTTTGCCAACTGAGTTGGAAAAGAGACAGTAACCTGCAGAATTATTGGGTTTGGTTATATTTATCCATAGTTTGTTGGAAGAGCGTAAATGTTTCAGGTTATTGTATGGTGAGATGAGGGTATAGGTGTTTTGGTTGGTTGGTGTAGGATCTTATGAGCTATTATGAGTTGTTGCAGTGTAAGTAGGTTCTGAAATTCCAACCATCCTAGATTTCTTAGGTTCAGACCGTGGTGGGTTTTGTAAGGGGATCCCTGTGGCAAATCGAGCAATATTATGGAAAGATGTTGCTAATTTATTGAAGTTGTTTTTGGAGAGATTAGTGTATATGGGGGAAGCATATAGAAGGGTAGAGATTAGGTGTGATCTGGCTAAGGTGGTCCTTGCTTCAGGTGAAAGGAAGGGTTTTATTCTATAAAGGGATCCAATTTTTTTATTAACCAATTTTTATTGTGTTATTGATGTGAGTGTTAAAGGTGAGATTATTGTCAATAGTAATGCCTAATAGTTTGGTTGTTGAGTCAGGAGAGATGAGAGTGCTATCCGTGGCAGAAATAGTGAAATTTAGTGGGGTAGATCTACGGGAAGGTGAGAATAGTAGTAATTTGGTTTTCTTAGGATTAAGGGGTAGGCAGCGATTAGAGAACCATTGTTCAACAGTGGTAAAAGCTTTTTGAGTGATTGACTGTAGTTCAGTTTGTGACTTAGCAGTGCAGATAATAGTACTTTTTAGTTGCAAGAAATACAGGCTTTACAGTACAGCAAGAGAAGAAAGGCTAGACAAGTGTGAATTCAATGTTAATATGCTGTGATTTTGGGCTGCTACGGTGGGTTTGTGGTGTAAAAGTGCATTGACTATGTTACATGCAGAATTAAAATTTTCTCTAATTTTCACATGGATGAATGTCTAGATTAATGCCACTGGCTTAAGCTACACAAGTGGCTTTAAAAATAAGAAAATTATGAAAGCAATGAAAATTGCTGAATTTCTTAAGTTCGGCAACTATATTAGCTTGTTTATATGGAGACAGGCTGTTTTTGAAGGTGCAAGGAATTAATATTGGGAGATCAAAGTATATTTTGATGAGGGAAATGTAAAATTTAAGTTACAATGGCATGCAGCTCAGTGAAAAATAAAGTTTGAAATTATGTGAAGTGAATAAGAAATAGCAGCCTCTCTACCAGCCTTAATACTTTAAAGCAGTAGTGTCCAACCCATGGCCCTCAGGTGGCCCTCAGAGCTCTTCCATGCGGCCCGTGACCCTTAAGTTCAAATTTTACTTTTTTTGTTTTTTTTCGCGCCCGCGTCCTTTAGCTGGTGTGCGCATGCGCCAAAAGCACCCTTGTTAGTTTTTCGCGCCGATATAGGAATTTGTGTATTCACAGCAAAAAAGGGCTGAAGGAGGAGGATGTGACGATCACACCAAAGAAGAGTTGACAAAGAGGGATTGCTCATTTAAAAAGTACAGTTTTGTACCTACCATAAATGTAGATGTTCGAGGATCCACATTGCTGCAGTCCTAACTATTGGGTAGTCCGCTGTCCAGTCGGCCCGAATACCAAAGTATAAGGCTGACGTCGGTCAGGGCGCATTAGACTGACGTCAGTACGTCAGGGTACTAATGCGCATGACCGACGCCATATCCTCAGTCTTTTCTTGCCCCAGATGTCAGAAGACCCTAAAAAGACAAGGCCCAATATACCTGCACCAAAAATATGTACAATATATACAAAAATATCAGCATATAACCTCACCTACACAACCACCCCTAAACACAGAGGGGAAGGAGGGAGGGTAAATTGGACTGCAGCAATGTGGATCCTCGAACATCTACATTTATGGTAGGTACAAAACTGTACTATGTTCTTCACTCCACATTGCTGCAGTCCTAACTATTGGGTAGAATCCCAAAGCAGAGGTAAGGGAGGCTGGCAAATCATAAAGAAGCAGGAGCTGACAACATGCCTTGCAAAATAGCTGTGGCAAAACCAGCCCTAGACTTAGAGTAGAGAGGAAGGTGATAATGCTTAGAGAAAGTATGCACTGAACTCCAAGTAGCTGCCTCCAAAATATCCTTAGTTGCCACCCCCCTTAGAAATGCTGTTGAAGTGGCAGTAGCCCTAGTGGAATGAGGCCTAATCCCAGCTGGAATCTCCTTGCCATGATGGGAATAACAAAATGCAATGCAAAACCCAATCCACCTAGAAATAGTTTGTTTTGACACAGGCTTGCCCTGCGAACTCAAAGCAAAAGAAACAAACTGCTGAGACTGCCTAAAATCCTTAGTCCTGCTCAAATAATAACGCAATTGCCTGTGCACATCTAAAGTGTGCAAAATCTTTTCCCCTTTATTTTGTGGGTCTGCATAAAAAGTAGGCAAATGAATAGTTTGGTTTAAAGCCACACTAGAAACCACCTTAGGCATAAAAGAAGGATTAGTACGTAATGATACCCTATCCTTATGGAAAATCAAAAAGGGTTCTACTGCCATAAGGGCCTGCAACTCAGACACCCTTCTTGCAGAAGTAATAGCCAACAGAAAAGCAGTCTTCCATGACAAGTATTTCAATTCAGCAGTAGCCGCAGGCTCAAAAGGTTGTAGAGTAAGTTTTTCCAACACAAAATTGAGATCCCAAGCAGGAGTAGGAGCTCTACGTGGGGTCTTATATTCTTTGCCCCTCTAAGAAACTGCTTGAACAAAGGATGAAAACAATGGTGGGTCACAATCATAGTGAGCTGAAATTGCTGCAGCATGAATCTTAATGGAAGAGAAGGACAAACCTTTGTCCAATAACTCAGTAAGATATTGAAGAGCCACACTCAAATTAGGCTCAGAAATCTCCAAATTCTTTGCTGTACTCCAAAATAAAAATCTCTTCCATTTTTCTGTACACTTTCCTTGTACTAGGTCTTCTAGCTTCCATAACCACATTTAAAACTTGTTGAGGAAGTTGAGACCTGCTGTGTTTCAACACAGAATATGCCAGGCTGTTAGATGAAGAGAGTGGAGCTTGACATTGAGCAGATGACCGTCCTTCTGAGATAACAGATGTGGAATCAAAGGTAAAGGCCATGGAGGCTTCCTTACCAGACTCCTTAGTAGTGGGTACCAGTGTTGCCGAGGCCAATCTGGAGCTATTAAAATCATCCTTGGCTTGTCTTGTCTGACCTTTAAGAGCACCTTTGGAAGAAGAGGCAGAGGTGGAAAGGCATACACATGAAGATTTTTCCAACTGAAAGAAAGAGCATCCACTTTCCAAGCTGTGTGATGAAACCCCTTTGTGCAAAACTTTGGCAGCTGGTGGTTTAGTGGAGAAGCGAACAGATCTATGTCTGGAGTTCCCCAGGACACTGTCAATTTCTGAAATACATGAAGATCCAGTTTCCACTCGTGGGGATCCATGATTTGTCTGCTTAACACATCTGCTAAGGAGTTCTGTGCTCCCGGCAGAAACCTTGCCTGAAGAGTTAGTTGCAAGCTGAGCGCAATCTCCCATAAAATCATTTCTTGCCTGCATAGAGGATAAGAATGCGTTCCCCCTTGTTTGTTGATGTACCACATGACAGTTGTGTTGTCTGTTAGAATCAACACCTGCCCTGGAAGAAGTAACTCCTTGAAAGCCATTAATGCAAACTGGACTGCTAACATCTCCTTCATGTTGATATGTAGATGCTGTAGTCTGGCAGGCCACTTGTCTTGTATCCACTTTCCATTTAGATGAGCTCCCCAAGCAATGTCCGAGGCATCTGTCGTTAAAATCTGACTCGCCTCTGGCCGGGTCACAGAGAGTCCCTTGTTTAGGGAGCCCACCACAAAAATTCTTTTTGAAGGCAAGGTATTATTTGAATGACAGTGTCCAAATCCTGGCAGTGCTGTGTCCATACATTTTTGAGATACCATTGCAGCTTCCTCATATGCAGTTTGGCATTGGGAAGCACCAGAATACAAGATGCCATGAACCCTAATGCTTGAAGGACTGTCCTTGCAGTCAGCACGGACTGATGAGATAGTTGATGGAAGTAAAAGGATAGACTCTTTTGTTTGTCCGGGGTTAAAAGGCCATCTGGGCTGCTGTATTCAGTCTCACACCCAGAAAGCACATGTCTTGAGAGGGTACTAGACTGGACTTTATTTCGCTCACAGAATACCCTAGGCATCTTAGCACTGCTATAACATATTCCAGATGCTGTAGAAGGTCTTCCTTTTCTTGAGCCAGAATCAGGCAATCGTCCAAGTAAGGATAGATTTGAATTCCTTGTAGCCTGAAGTAAGCTATCACTGGAGCCAGAACCTTTGTGAATACTCTGGGCAGTAGATAAGCCAAAGGGCAATGCAGAGAACTGATAATGAGAATTTCCAGCTCAAAACGCAGATACTTCCTGCAGCTTAGTCTTATAGGCACATGAAGGTAAGCTTCCTTGAGATCTAAAGTTACCATCCAGTGATCTTTGCCCAGCAGAGGTAAAAGCTGTTGTAACGTCAACATCTTGAACTTTGGAATGTCCAGATAAGTGTTGAGGATAGATAAATCCAAAATTGGTCTCCACGTGTTCCCCTTCTTTGGTACTAGGAACAGGCGAGAATAAAATCCTAGGCCCCTTTCTGATACAGGGACTGGCTGAATGGCCCCTATTTGGAGTAACAGAGAAATTTGCTTGTGAGCCTCTGTCCTTTGTGGAGGAGGAACGTCTGGCATGCCTTTGAAAGGGGGCAATGTATGGAAATAAAACCTGTAACCGTGGTGAATGATATCAAACACCCATCTGTCTTGAGTAATTAAATCCCAATTTTCTTTGAAAAGAGACAGTCTTCCTCCCAAAGGAGCTGCCAGACGAGAATCTACTGGCAGCTGAAAAGGCAGGTCATTGGGTCTGTTTACGAAAGGACTGACCCCTGCCCTCACCAGAAGTCTGAGCAGGTGAACTCCCTGTTCTAGGCCTAAAAGAACCTTGAGCTCTGCCCCTACCACGTCTAGACCTACCCCTAGACTGGGAATCATAAGCAGGATATGTCCATCCCTTAGTAGGCCAATTTCTACTAAACTTGGTGGCTGCACCTGCAAAAATCTTTAACAGTTTGCATAGACTTAGCTTTGTCCTCCATTTTCTTTAAAACTGCTTCCACAGGTGAACCAAACAACACATCAGACTGTAAAGGAGCATCCAAAATCCTTGTCTTAACATGCTCAGCTAAATTCTGATCCCTCAACCAGGCATGCCTGCGAAGAACAGAACTAGTGGCAGCCACCCTCGAGGAGGCCTGTACAGCATCAAAACCACATTGCAAAGAATGCTTACCCACTTGTTCAGACACATGAACTAAATCCAGCAACTCTTTACACTCAATACCTTCCGCCAAAGCATCCACCTTAGATTTCAATTGTGAAAGGAGATAATTTTGATATTTTAGCATGTGAAACTGACAATTCAACGCCCTCATGGCTAAAGTGGAAGAAGTATACACTTTCTTTCCCCATCTATCCAAAGCCCTTGCCTCTTTATCAGTGGGAACAGGGTTTTTAACAACAGAGGCCTTAACACCTTTAGGTCCCTGAGAAACAGTTTCTGGGTCTGCCCTAGGACTCTTAAAAAGATACTTATGAGCTTCAGGCACCCTATAGTACCTATCAGGTTTAACAGGAGCAGGAGGCAAAGAATCAGGATTCAGGGAAGCCTCTGCAAAAACATCTTCCACCACATTCAACACAGGAGGTATAGCTAAGGGCCTATGCTGGGGTAAAAACAAAAATTCCCTAAGCCTTTTCCTGGAATCAGAGTAATCCTGGCCTTCCCATTTAAAGTGTTCCCTCATGGAATGCAGAGTCTCTGAAAATGAGAAATCCTCAGGAGGAGAAGCTGTAGGAGTGGAATCATCCACATCAGAATCAGAATAAGGAGGATACTCTTGCAAATCTTCCGCAGAAGACTCAGAAGCCTCTGAACACTGTTCAAAACTCTCAAACTCAGGTTCCACCCTAGGCCTCTTATCAGGAGGGGGCATAGAACCTCTAATCATAGTAATCAAATCTTCTGCCATTTTAAGCATATGTTTCTTAGGCACAGAACCTGAAGTGCTAGGAGAAGCCCCCACTGAAGCTAAACTTGGCCTACCTCTCAAAGAAGTTTTGGAAACAGAAGGAGAGGCTCTAACTACCTTGGGAAGAGAGGGAAGAACAGTTACCTGAGAAGCCCCTTCAGCCTGGCCTACCTCCTGAGAAGGCACATCCTGTAACAGTAAAGTCTCTGCCTGAGACTCCAAAGAAACTCCTGGCAAAACCTCTGGCTCCACTGAGCCTTCTAAAGAACCGACGTCAGGGACTGCCGGTTCATCAACCCTAGGCTTTGCTGTTTTGTCCTTGCGCTTTTGACGAAGCGGGCGCGGAGCATCCGACGGCATTTTATAATTGCAACGCTTCCCAAACACTAACCTGGCACAGTCTAACCTTCTCTTAATAGTGCGTTTGTTAAATCTAGCACAAGAGCGGCATCCAACAACGTCGTGCTCAGGCCCTAAACAAGGTATACACAAGGTATGGTAATCCCTATGAGGTATCTGTTTCCCACAAGAAATACAGTTATTCACTTTTTCTGACATCCGGTTAAATACTGAGGCAAGAAAAACAAAATGTTCCCCAACGGGTACTTAGCCAACTTTGATTCGGTCTGAAACTCCGACTTCAGAAAATTTCAGAACGCCAACCTGCACTCGCAAAACTGCTTCTGCATCGGACCATGCGGCAAAAAAGACTAAGGATATGGCGTCGGTCATGCGCATTAGTACCCTGACGTACTGACGTCAGTCTAATGCGCCCTGACCGACGTCAGCCTTATACTTTGGTATTCGGGCCGACTGGACAGCGGACTACCCAATAGTTAGGACTGCAGCAATGTGGAACGAAGAACATCGTGTACAGTACAGCATCTCGCTAGTATAGATAGAGATTGTGCTGGAGAAAAGAGTCGTGTAGTATAATTGTCAGCATCTAAGTTGTCTGTGCACATCTAAGGAGTGCAGTATCCGTTCCCATTTGTTCTGTGGATTAGGAAAGAAGGTAGGCAAATGAATGGACTGATTAAATGCCACACTGGATACCACCTTTGGCATGAAAGAGGGATTGGTCCTGAGGGACATCATGTCCGCATGAAAGATGATGAAAGGCTCCACTGCCATAAGGGCCTGCAATTCAGATATCCTTCTTGCTGAAATGATGGCTAAAAGGGAAGCTGTTTTCCAAGAAAGGAATTTTAAATCTGGAGTAGCAGCTGGCTCTAAAGGAGGAAGGGTGAGTTTTTCCAATACAAAGTTAAGGTCCCAGGCTGGAGTTGGAGGTCTCCTGGGTGGTCTTAAATTTTTGGCCGCTCTGAGGAACTGCTTGAGCAGTGGAAGAGAGAAGAGGGGAGGTTCTGTGTTATAATGAGCTGAAATGGCTGAGGCGTGAATTTTTATTGAGGAAAAAGACAGGCCCTTGTGAAGCATCTCAGTTAAGTATTGTAAAATCTGACGTAAACTGGGCACTGCTGTGTTCATCCCTTCAGAATGGTTCCAGGCACAGAACCTTTTCCATTTTTCAGCATAAGAATTTCTAGTACTAGGCCTCCTTGCCTTTAAGATGACATCCATCACTGGTTTACTGAGAGATGGTAAAGGAGAGCTTAGGTAATTAGCCAGGCTGCTAGGTTCAGTGTTTGAAGCGGAGGGTGCAGAATCTGGTTCTCCTGCTGAGACAGCAGGATAGGAGTCTGAGGCAGGTGCCATGGAGCCAAAAGTGACGCACTGCGCAGGAGGGGGTACCAATGTTGGCGTGGCCAGGCTAGTGAAATCAATATCATCCTTGGTTTGCCTTGTTTGATCTTTAGTAGTACTTTGGAGAGCAGAGGCAGATGAGGAAAGGTATAAACTGACAGGTTTTTCCAGCTGAAGGACAAAGCATCCACTTTCCAAGCTTGTCTGTGGGGAGCCCTTGCACATTTTTTCAATTGATAGTTTTGGAGAAAAACAAACAGGTCTATATCTGGGCTCCCCCATTTGCTTGTCAACATGTTAAAAATCATTGTTTCCAGTTTCCACTCGTGTGGGTCCATGAGGGTTCTGCTTAGTCCATTTGCCAGTGTATTTAGTTTTCCTGGCAGGAATTGAACTGGTAGATGTACTTGGTAGCTCAAGGCTGTGTTCCACAATGCCATGGCTAGTCTGCAGAGGAGTTAAGAATGTGTATCCCCCTGCTTGTTTATGTACCACATAACAGTAGTGTTGTCCGTCTTTACCATCAATTTTCCTGGAAGAATGTGGTCCTTGAAGGCTGTCAGAGCATTCTGTACAGCTAACAGTTCTTTATGATTGATGTGAAGGTGCATTTGAATTGGGTTCCATTTGTCCTGAATGCACTTCCCTGCCAGGTGTGCCCCCCCCCCCCCCCCATGCATGCATAGTCTGATGCGTCTGTTGTTAGGGTTTGGACGGCAGGGAGTAGTGTGAATGGTAGTGCCTTGTTTTGGTGGCAGGCCTCTGCCTACCAAAGGAACTCTAGGCATAGACAAGGAATGATAGGAATCATTGCTTCTAAATCCTGAGAATGTTGATACCATAGGCTGTTTAGATACCACTGTAGTTTCCTCATATGCAGTCTTGCATATGGAATTAGAAGAATGCGGAAGGCCATGAACCACAAGGCTTGTAGTATTTGCCTTGCAGATAACCAGGGTTTTTGTGACCACTTGTTTGAAGTAGGTTGCCAAGTGCATTTGTTTCTCTGGCGTGAGGAAAGCCATCTGGGAAGTTGCATTCAAGCTTGCTCCAAGGAATACAATTTAACAGGGTACCAGGTGTGACTTCTTTTCATTTATATGATGTACCCCAGACAAGTTAGCACCCTCTGTACAAAAGCCAGATGATTGAAAAGTATGTCCTGATTTTCTGCCTGAATTGGACAATCATCCAGGTATTGGTATATTTGAATATTTCTTTGCCTGCAAAATGCAATGACTGGAGCTAGGCACTTTGTGAATACCCTGGGTGCAGTAGATAAGACAAAGGGCAGTGCAGAGAACTGATAGTGCGTGTAGCCTGCTTTGAAGCATAGGTACCTTCTGCAAGAGTTCCTGATTGGGATGTGCAGGTATGCTTCCTTTAAATTTAGTGTGGCCAACCAGGCATCTTTGCTTAGCATAGGAAGCAACTGGTTAAGAGTCAGCATCCTGAATTTTGGAATCACCAAAAAGGTGTTTGGAGTAGGCAGGTCCAGGATAGGACGCCATTAATTGTCTTTTCTGGATACCAGGAAATATCTCAAGTAGAAACCTTGTCCCTTTTTATCTTCTGGTACCAACTGAACAGCCCCTATGCTTAAGAGACAGTACTTGCTTTTGGGCCTCTGCCCACTGCTTTGGAGGTAGATCCAGCCAACTGCTTGGAGTTGGTGACGTGTGGAAGTGAAATCTGTATCCTTGGGACACTATATTTAAAACCCATTTGTCCTGCGTAATGAGTCCCTAGTTCTTTGCATGACGTGCAATCTTTCCCCCCAAAGGGGCAGTCAGTTGAGAAGTGCTTGGAAGTTTTAAAAAGAAGTCACTGAGACAGTTTACCATAGGGGGGAGTTTTATTCCTCCCAAATTTGGAAGTGGAGGCCCCCCCACTGCTTAGTCCTGTGCGTCCCCTGGGACTGAAGCCTGGGTGCTCTGCTGGGTCTGGGTTTGGACTGAGAAGGTCTGAAAGAGGCAGGAAAGGACCACTTCTTATAAGGCCAATGCCTACTAAATCTTGGGGGTTGTACTTGTAAAAAGACTTTGTTTGCATAGATTTAGCTTTTTCCTCCATCTTTTTAAGAACTTCTTCTACCTTGTTGCCAAACAGGTGGACCTGATTTAAGGGAGCATCCAGTAATTTCACTTTAACATGATCTGGCAAGGACTGCTCCTTAAGCCAAGCATGCCTTCTAAGTACAGACCCAGTTACCGCAGCCCTGCAAGATGCCTCTAGTGAATCAAAACCACACTGCAATGTATGTTTACCAATTTGTTCAGCAGAATGCATAAAATCCTGTAAATCCTTATTTTCAGCACAATTGGGAATCAAATCATTTTCCGTTTAAGCAATCCAATAACATGCAGCTGATTATTTAACACATGAAACTGGCAATTCAAGGCCCTAATGGCTGAAGTTGCAGAAGTGTATACCTTCTTACCCCATCTACCCAGCACCCTAGAGTCTCTATCAGGGGGGGTAGGATTTTTGGCAGTAGGAGCTTTAATGCCCTTGGGTCCCTGTGAAATGGTTTCAGGATCCGAAGTAGTATTTTTGAAAAGGAATTTGAGAGAGTCAGGAACCCTGTAATATCTATCAGGTTTTCTGGAAGTAGGAGGTAGAGAGTCAAGGGCCATGCTAGATTCCGAAAAGGCGTCATCAACAATGTCCAGTAAAGGAGGTATAGCTAAAGGCCTGTGCTGGGGCAGGAGTAAGAAATCCCTAAGCCTCTTTTCAGAATCAGAGAAATCCTGACTTTCTCAACAAAAAAGCTCCCTGAGAGTATGCAAGGTTTCACCACCACTCTGTGGGGGAAGCAGAGGGAATAGAGTCCTCAGCATCACAATCCTCATAGGTAGGTAAGAATAAATCCTGGTCATCAGAGGAAACAAATTTCAGAATCTTTGTCAGAAGTATCATAAGCGAACTCAGTCCTAGGTCTCTCAGAGGGGGAAGGTTGGCTTCCCCTGATTGAAGTAATAAGGTCTTCAGTCATTCTTATCATTTTATCTTTAGGCATAGAGGCCTGACCATGCGGTCTGGGTGTCAGTTTTCTAGGCATGGTTCGAGGTTTAGGCCTTGAAGAAAATGGCGCCGGTTTAATATTCAAGTCAGTAGGCCTGAATACACCCTCAGAAGCTGGTGCCTGCACAGCGGCTGTGGACCCATCCAAGGTAGAGACATCCACAGATTCCACAGTTGAAGCATCTCGTGGCATACAGGACTCTGAATGGGTTCCAGTAGAGGCCTGCGAATCTGAAGTAGCGGGTATCAGGGGCTGCAAAAGCACCTGAGTACCAGCGAACTGGGCGGCCTGTCTCTGTCTTTATCTTTGCGTTTTTTCAGAATGTCGGTAGTCAGACGGCTTACCAAAGACCTATTAGGATAACTGAACACCAAAAAATTTAGTAGCGCAAATATACAGACAGCAAGGTACGCTGTGGTCAGGGCCTAGGTAAGGAATACAGTAAGAATGAAAATCTTTATAAGTTATTTGCTTTCCACAAGAAATGCAATTATTTACTTTTACTGACATCGGCCGCGGTGGTACAGCGGCAGCGTTGTTGCCTCACAGCAAGAGGTTTTCCCGTTCGATTCTCGGCTGGAGTGCTGGGAGTGCCTTCGGTGTGGAGTCTGCATGTCCTTCCTGTGGTCGAGTGGCATTCCGAAAGACATGTGTGAATGGGCGTGCCTTCATTGAAGGTTGGGTGTCGAGCTGGCAACTCGGCACCGTAAAACCCTACTGCCAATTATTAGCGGACCGGAGTTCCACTGTGGAGATCCCTTACCGGGAAAAGCCGTAAGACCAACAACAACTGACATCTGTTTAGAGCAAGAAAAAGTTTCCCCAATGGGGTACTTTGTTTTTAGTTAAAGACTTTGGTTCTGAAACTCAAACGAAAATTTCAAGAGTCGGCCGATCGGCACTTGCGAATTGCTTCTGCTTCGGGCACTGCACGGCAAGAAAGACTGATGTAATGACGTCAGCTGCATGTTTTATACCACTGACGACTTGACGTCATGGAAAAAGATAAAGCAACTGGTGTAGGACCCAAGACTTTGTTAATCAGGCCAACTGAGGGCTACTGCAAGCAGATAACCCAAATGTAATGACTGCAACAGTGAAACACGAAGATCAAGGGGAAGGAGGTGATGTAATGTGAGCATTTTGAAGGTAGGCACACTGAGGAAGAGATTTAGGTAAGGAAAGTTGAGTATTGGTCTCCAAGGACCATCTTTTCTTGGAACCAAAAACATTCTTGAGTAAAAGCCCTTGGCTACTTGTTCCTCGGGTACTTGTTCTACAGTGGCCTGAGAATGGAGTTGGCTCAGGATAGTGGAAAATAGTGGAAGCTGACTGGGTGGTGGCTGTGGAACTCTGTCGAATGGTGGAGATACCCGCCATGTCATGAAGTATCCTCTCTTGGTGACGGATAGCAGCCACCTGTCTGTGGTTATTTGCTGCCAGGAGAGTAGGGATAGTGTTAGGCATAGGGAGAGAGGGGTGGAGATGGGTAAGGGAAGAGTCACAGTATAGGAGCTCTATCTGGATCTGGCTACCTCTGAAAGGAAGGTGTGGAAGAGAAGGAAGATCTAGGGATAGTTTGTCTTGTTTCCATCTCCTTCACTGGGTAGCACAGGCATGGGAAGACTGCCTCCTGACAAAGCTAGGCTTTTGTGGATAGTTCCTATGGAATCTGGGAACAGGTGAAGCCAATAAATGTTTCAGATTCTGTACGTCCTCCCCTTTTTCCTGCAGCGGTTTGAGCAACTGTGAAGAGACAGCTCCAAAGAGTGCTGAATTGTCTAAAGGGGCATCTAACAATTTATCCTGAACATCCAAACGCAGTGGTTGTAGTCTCAACCATGAAAACCTAAGGACTGAACCAGAAGCAACTGATTTGGAAGAAGCTTCAACAGCATCATAGCTGCACTTAATTCAATGTCTTATCACCTGGGATACTGTTGATAGGAGGGTATTCAGTTGAGCCTTAATGTTTAACAACAAAGTAGAGGCCTTATAGCAAGGAGTCCACAGCAAACTTCACCATACAAGTCTGGTAATTAAGCGCTCTTACGGCCAAGGTAGAGGAATTCAGCTGAGATTGCAATAACAGCAGGATCTGCTGACGGATTCTTAAAAAGGTACTGTTCTTTTTCAGAAACCTTACAGAATCTGTCTGGTCTCTTGTTAGCAGGAGGCTGTGACTCAGGGCTCTGGGAAGCAGCGAAAAAAGCATCCTGGTATGCTGGGAGTAAAGGCAGGACTGCAGATGGTGAGGGTTGCTCCATCTGGAGTAGTTCAAAATATCTTTTCTTGGTGTCTGAAACATCGGATACCTCATACTTGAAATGCTGTCTAAGTAGGGAAACATTATCCCCAAAAGAGAAATCCTCTCGAGGGGGAGTCAGGAGTGACTGACTCCTCTTCTGGGGCAAAATCCTTAGGGTAATCCATTTCTGAGCAATATGTCAGGGACTCATCAGATGAGAAGACCCTGCCTCTGATTCTTCTTGTGCAGCAAGTGAAAGGCCTGACTGAGGAATCTTGGCCTGGAGTAACCTAAAAGGCCTTCAACAGAGACTGAGAATGCCTCCCAAGCTGGGACAGGCTCTCTAACCCTGTGTTTCTATTTTTGTTTCCTTTTTAAGGTAATCGGGGCAGTAGAAGGGCTGGAAGCAGATGTTTGAGTGGATGGAAAAGCAGTAGAAGGCCCGTCCAATGCCACGAGCTGTGGTTCCTCATCACCATCAGGAGATGATAGTTGTAAGGCCTCAGCAGACGTACTCTGGGTACCCACTGTACCAGCTTCCATTCTGGTCCCTGGTAACAGTGGAACACCCTAAGCACAGAGTGATTCTGGGCTGACAATCGCCTCTAAAATTTCACCGGGCACCTGAGGTGCAGCTTGGATGTTGGGCCTAACTTTTTTAGCCTTCTTCCTTGGTGGTTCGTCAGAGTTGCCCGCTCTGCCCTCCATCCCAGAGGGTAAAATGTCAGAGACGCTGGTTCTCCAAGTAGAGATTTAGAGCCGTCAGACGGCTTCTAAAAGTTTTAGGGGCAAAGGATTGACAAATATCACAGTTCTTATAATCATGACCTACCCCTAAAACAAAATCAACATTGATCATGCATTTCCTTACGTGGAATCTGTCTTCCACAGGTACACTTTTTCCCTTCCTACATGACATACGTCTGAGAAAGGTAAATAAAATAGAAAATCCTGCAAGGGTACTTACCTGAATGCAGACAGCCAAACGGTCTTGGAGAACAGATAAGCGAGGCTAAAGACACGCCGGATAACTGGAGCTGGCAAATGGACGTCTGAAACTTGCTGCGGCAGAAAAGTTCTGAAATGGGTACGTGCAGACGTCACAGATATAGCTGTTGTCAGTTTATGGCTCTTACATGCAGCGTTGCATGTACCCCTGTACTCAAGACTTTGGTATACTGGCTGGATGTCAGGTGCTGGAAGCAGCAACTCTCTAAGGTTAAGAATACTGCAACATAGGAATAGGACATCTGTAATTCCTCAGTCTCCACACTATACACCACATTACCATCAGCCTATGGAAAGGAGGAAGTGGTAACAACTTAAGAGAACAGGACAAGTACTCAGAGTGAAAAGTACAGTTGTGCACACTTGCCATGGATGTTAGTGTGTATTCACTGTTGCAGTCCTGATTTGAGGGACTTCCGGCTGTGGAATCCCTTGGCCAGCCCTACTACCAGAGTAAAAATCTCCCTCCTCTCAAAGCTGGTGGATGCCCTACCCTGACAACAGTACACATGGATACAAACGGCACCAGATGCCACCATATCAATTTTTTCTTGCCTCTTAGCAGGTAGGAGCCCCCAGGATGAAGCATAACCAAGGGACAAAGGTAGAAAAGAGGCCTGCAAAGTGACCACAAAGGGGGTCCTCTGGTTAGTGAAGACAAAAGCAGACTACTATTGTAGGTAAAAAGAGGGAAGGAAGTAAAGAAAGAAGACTGCAACACTGAATACACTTGAACATCTACATTTATGCTAAGTGTACACAACTGTACCATGTTCATGTTTCACTGTTGGAGTCCTGACTTGTGGGATGATTCCCAAAGCGGAGATGAGGGTGGAAGGATAATTATGGGGAAGAGAGGATGGCCTACAAGATGGCAGTGGCAAATCCCGCTCTACAACTGGAGAAGGTAGTTAAGTGATTGTGTTTGATAAAGGTATGTACAAATGACCAGGTAGCAGCTTCCAGAAAGTCTTTGGTAGGAACTCTTTTCAGAAAGGCAGCAGAGGTAAAAGTGGCCCTAGTAGAGTGAGTCCTTACAGTTTCTGGAGTTTTTTTTTTTTGCCATGGTGGCTGTAAAAAAGGAAATACAGTGAGAAATCCTCTTGGAGATGGTCTGTTTGGAGACTGGTTCCCTTCTGAGGCAATGACAAAGGACTAAAAAAGATGGTCTGCTTTTTTGTAAGATATAGTTCTCTCAAGACAGCAGCAAAGCTGTCTGTGTACATCCAAGGAATGAAGGATTCTCTTCCCCCTGTTCTAAGGCTTGGGGAAGAAGGTGGGCAACTGAATTGCATGATTCAAGGATGTGTCTGTGACCAGCGTGGGCATAAAGGATGGATTAGTCCTAAGTGATACTCTGTCTGGGTGGAATATGACAAATGGTTTCACTGCCATGACAACTTGCAACTCGGAGACCCTTCTAGTTGAGCTGACAGCCAGTAAAAGGAAAGTCTTCCAGGTTAATAATGTGAAATCAGCAGAAGCTGCTAGTTCAAAAGGGGGGGGGGGGTTTAGCATCAATTTTTCTAGAACAAACTTGAGGTCCCATGGAGGTGTGGGTAGTTTCCTGGGAGATCTGATGTGGACCACTCCCTTAAAAGAATTGTTTCTCCAGGGGGGTAGGAAAACATAGAAGGAAGAACATGGATGTGGGCTAAATGGCAGAGATGTGAATCTTGATGCAAGTAAAGGATAGGCCTCTGTCCACTAGGACAGCCAGGTAATCTAAAATGAGAGCTATACTGGCTGTTTTAGGATTGAGGCCTTGCTGCCAACACCAAAGAAAGAACCTTTTCCATTTGGTAGAGTATGATTTCCAAGTACTTGGCCTTCTAGACTCTGAGAATGACTTGAACTTGTCTGCTCAGGGAGTGCTCAGAGTGAAATTTTGAGGAATTACCCGGGGTGAGAGTTTGAGGGTCTGTAGGTTGGGATTCACAAACCTCCCCTTGTCTGAGTCAGATGGTCCACTCTCTGATTCAACTGTCACAGTTTTCCATTGGTTAAACTCAGAAGCAGAGGATACCAGTGTTGCCTGAGCCAAAGTGGGACTATCAGAATGACCCTTGGGCCTTTTTCCCTGACTTTCAGGACTCCTCATGGAAGAGGTGGGCAGGGCAGGAAATGCATAAAGGAACAGGTGGGCTCCAGAGGAATGAGAAAGCATCTGTCCTCCAGGCTGTGGGTAGTTTGCTCCTGGAACAGAATCTTTCAGTTTAGTATTTTCTTTGTTGGCAAAGAGGTCTATCTGTGGGGATTCCCATTTGGGGACTATGCTGACAATTTGTTTCCCAATGCAGATGCCACTAGTAAGGATCCATCAGGTGTCTGCTGAGATGATCTGCTTTTGACTCCCTGGGAGGTAGTGTGGCATAAGGTGCAACCCCAGAGAGTGAGCAGTCTCCCAGAATTGCATCGCTAGTCAGAGAGTGTAGGAGTGGGTGCCCCCCTGTTCATGTACCACATTACTGTGGTGGTCTGTTTTGATAAGCAGGACCCCTGGTTTCCAATTATCTTTGAAAGCCAGTAGGCCTTTTTGCACTGCCATCAGTTCTTTCCAGTTTATGTGCATGTGTCTGAAGTCAGCTTCTCATCTGCCCATGTGACTGAAGGTGTTGGAAATGAGCTTCCCAGGCTGTCTCTGAAGCATCGGTGGTTACAGTTTGACCCTAAGGGATGAACCTGAAGTGGAGACCCAGGTTCTGGGCACATGCCTGTGTTCACTATGCAAATTCCTCTAAGGCAAAGGATCAGTGGAATTTCTGTCTCCAAGGACTGTGAGTGTTGGCACCACAGATTCTTGAGGTACCACTGCAGCTTCCTCATACGTAGTCTGGCCAGGGTGATCATGAGGATTACAAGATGCCATGTAGCCTAAATCTCTGAGAAATCCCTTGCTGAAAGGCACTGTCTCTGCATAATGTCTTGGAAATAATGTCAAGCAGGAGACCCTTTCTGGAGGGAGGAAGAAAGGCCTGAATCCAGAAGAGCCATCAGGAAAACTATCCTGGTGGAAGGGTTTGTGTTGCATTTGGGAAGATTTATGATGAACTCCAAAGAGATGGACTAGGGTCTGAGTGAAGACCAGATCCTTTAAGAGCTTTAACTTCCTCTTGGCTTTAATAACGCAGTCATCCAGGTAAGGGTAAATTAAGATTCCTCTTGTTCTTTAGAAAGAGCTCACAGGGGCTAAACACTTTATGAAGACCCTGGCAGCAGTACACAAGCCAAAGGGCAGTGCAAAGAATTGAAAGCGACTGGTACCAGCCCTGAAGCGAAGAAAATTTCTGCAAGATTCCTCTATAGGAATATGCAAGTAAGTATCTTTTAGGTCTAAGATGACCATTACAGACTGAGGGGCTAGCATGTGAAGAAGTTTTTGAAGTCAACACTTTGAACTTTGGTACCAGAAGGGACTGAGGGTGGACAGTTTTAGGATATTACACCAAGATCCTTCCTTTCTGGGAACCAGGAAAAACGTGGAGTAGAATCCCTTAGGGTGGGCTAATGGTGAAGGCGTTTGCCTTACAAACACCAGGTGCAAGGTTTAAGTCACACAAGGAAGAAATGGCTAGGGTTAAAATGGCTCACAAGGGCAGTTAGCTTAGTACTAATCTATGAACCTTCCATATTTGATGATCTAGTACTTGTTCCACTGAGCCCTGTGAGCATAGGCTGTGAAATCTGAGAAAGGGCCTCCGCTCTTTGATTTTTGTGGAACATCTGGGTAACCTAAGTATCTTAATGGCTATTTGAAAGTGAGCAAGTAACTCTGAGAGATAACCCTCAGACCCCACTTGTCTGAAATAATTACAAACCAGTTTTCTTTGAACAGATAGAGCCTTCCTACTAGTCTTCCTACTATCTTTTCTGGGAAGGAAGGGGCAGGGAGGAAGAGAAAGTTATCGCTGCTCTCTGTCAGGGCCCTGTGGCTTAGAACTTCCCTGTCTCAAGGCTCCTGAAGATCACTGCCTGGGCCTTTGCGATTGCTTCTGTGTTTGAGGCTTTTGCCTATACGTTTCCTCTGGCTGTCTTTTAACAGGGAAAGGACCGGTGTTTAGTGGGAAAATTCCTACTAAACCTAGAAGGCTGAACTTCAAGGAAGTCCTTTACAGTTTGCAAAGATTTTGCTTCAACTTCCATCTTTTTTTAGCACAGGCTCAAACTTTGGTCCAAAAAGGAAGTCCTTATCATTCAAGGGGTTCACCCTGGAGTTTGGATTTGACATGATCTGGTAAGGTCTGTTCCCTAAGCTAAGCATGCCTTCTAATGACAAGGCCAGATGCAGCTGCTCAGGCAAAGGACTCCACAGCATCATGTACGCAATTGTAATGAGTGTCTAGCCACCTGAAAAGCTGGAATGGCAATGGTCCAACAATTCCTCAGAAATGTTCCTGTTCGCTAGGGAGGAAATCAATTTTATCTAAAATACTTTGTTGGTTTTTATCATATGAAACTGGCAGTTAAGGGCCCTCATGGCTATAGAGGTGGAATTGTAGACTTCTACCAAACCTATCAGGGGCCCTTCATTGTCAGTAGATAAAGGGGTTCTTAGCACAGCTGACCTTTGCTCCCTTTGGACCTGGAGTGACAACCTCTGGGTCAACAAAGGGGTTTTTGAAGAGGTATTCGAGTCCATCACCCTGTAAAACCTGTCTGGTTTTCGAGGGTCTGGAGGTAGCTAGTCTGGGTTCATGGAACAGTACATAAAAATCCTCTACCACCACCAGTACAGGAGAACTAGCCAAAGGTTTGTGTTCTGTGACGTTAAGGAACTTCCTAACCCTCTTTTTAGCTTGTGAGTACTCCTGTGCCTCCAAATGGATATGTTCCCTCATGGCACGGAGTGTTTGCCCAAAGGATATGCCCTCAGTAGGAGAAGCTGAAGGTAGACTCTCCTCTCAATCTGAATTTTCATAGGAAGTAAGGAAGGTTCTCTCCTCAAAGACAGATCCCTTCTGGTCAGAATCCTCACATGAATCAGGAGGTTCAGAGAAAAATCACTGGAAGGGATTCCTCCTCCTTTTTCCTGGGAAAAGACTGCAAAGGGGGTACCTACCTCTGACTGAGGAGATCAGGTCCTCGGCTAACATGAGCAGGTCTTGCTGATATAATCTGCTGGGTGGGAGTCAGTAGGCCTAGGCATAGGATCCAAGGTGAAACCCTTCTTAGGAATAGCTTCTGCCTTGGGGCCTGTATCTGTCGAAGGAGCGTAATCAGTCCAAGATTACTCTGAAGTGGAGGTCTGCTGAGAAAAGTACAGTTTTGTACCTACCATAAATGTAGATGTTCGAGTGCTAATACAGCTGCAGTCATAACAGATGGGGTTCTCCTGCCGTCAGGCTGGTCCTTGGTCGGCCGAATTCCAAAGTCTAGGTCCGGCATCGGTTGTCGTTGCTTCTTCCCTGACGTCAGTGCGACAGGGGTATAAAGGAACCAGCAGACGCCATTTTCTTCAGTTTTTCTTGCCCCAGATGTCAGGTGCCCCCAGAAGGAAGGCAATACATAAATTTGTGAAATAATGCAGTGCAATATAATCAAAATAAAGTAGTTGCAAGCAAATACATCATAAATGAAAACCCCAATCAGGTTGTATGAGGATGTGTTAGTCTATAGGCCTGTCCCAAGAGGGGAAGGAGGGAGGGAAACCTGGACTGCAGCTGTATTAGCACTCTAATATCAACATTTATGGTAGGTACAAAACTGTACTATGTTCATCGTGCATACAGCTGCAGTCATAACAGATGGGTAGAATCCCAAAGCTAAGAAAGGGGTGGTTGGCACTAGGTGGAACTAGGCGGAGCCAAAATGCCCTGCAAGACTGCACTGGCAAAGCCTGCTCTAGATTTGGAGAATAATGGTAGGTTGTAGTGCTTGGAGAAGGTATGCACAGAACTCCAAGTGGCTGCTTCCAAAATATCCTTGGTAGGAACACCTCTGAGGAAGGCTGCAGAGGTGGCTGTGGCCCTGGTGGAATGAGTTCTAATGCCTGTAGGTACAGTTTTGCCATGAAAGGAATAGCAAAAGCGTATGCAATGGGCTATCCATTTTGACATTGTCTGTTTGGAAATTGGCTTTCCTTGAGCTCCTACCGCATAGGCCACAAAGAGCTGTTCTGATTTTCTGAAAGGCTTTGTTCTGTCCAAATAATAACGCAGTTCTGTGGATGTCCAAGGAATGTAGTAATCTCTCCCCTTTGTTTTGAGGATTAGGATAAAAAGTAGGTAAATGTATGGCCTGATTTAAAGCTACCTTGGATACCACTTTAGGCATAAAGGACGGGTTGGTTCGTAAGGAAACTCTGTCCTGATGGAAGATGATAAAAAGGCTGGACAGCCATGAGAGCCTGTAGTTCTGAAACTCTACGAGCTGAGGTGATAGCCAGAAGGAAAGCTGTTTTCCAAGACAAATATTGCAAATCTGATGAGGCAGCTGGCTCAAAAGGAGGCAAGGTTAGTTTTTCCAGGATGAAATTAAGATCCCAAGCAGGTATTGGTTGTTTCCTTGGAGGTCGTAAATGCTTAGCCCCTCTGAGGAACTGTCTTAAGAGAGGGTGAGAGAATAAAGGTGGATCAGTGTTGTATTCTTCAGAAATGGCTGAGGCATGGATTTTGATGAGGGAGAAAGAAAGTCCACTGCTTAGCAGTTCAGCCAAATACTGTAGTATTTGAGGTAAATTCAGTTTTCCAGGATCCTGGCCCTTTTTCTCATTCCAGACACAAAAACGTTTCCATTTTGCGGAGTACGCTTTTCTAGTTGATGGCCTTCTGGCCACCAAAATGACATCCTGCACCTCCTTGGAGAGTAGGGCCTGCTGTGATGCTAAGGAATCTTCCATGCGGCTAGATTGAGTGTTTTTAGCTGGCTGTGAAGAGTTTTGAAGCTGTGCTGAGTCAGAAGAAGAGGTATTAGAGGCAGGGTCCATGGTGGGGAATGCGTCAGGCTCCTCAGGAGTGGGTACCAGTGTTGCCTTGGCCAGTCCGGAGCAATGAGGATCATCTTTGGTCTGGTCTGCTCTGGTCTTCAATAGAACTTTGGGCAGCAGAGGAAGAGGTTGGAAGGCATAAACTGTCATTGATGTCCAACTGAAAGAAAGAGCGTCCACTCTCCAGGCCTTTGGATGGAAGATCCTCGAGCAGAATTTTGTCAATTGATGATTTCTGTGGGAGGCAAAGAGATCTATGTCTGGCCTTCCCCATTCTTGGATTATTTCTGTAAAATCTTTTGGATGCAATTTCCATTCGTGTGGATCTGTCATATTCCTGCTTAGGTTGTCTGCCAGCGTGTTTTCCTTGCCTGGCAAGAACTGTGCTTGTAGTTCCATCTGTAAGTCCATGGCCATGTTCCAAAGTGACATGGCCTGTCTGCATAGGGGGTAAGAATGTGTTCCTCCCTGCTTATGTACCACATAACTGTGGTGTTGTCCGTTCTTATCAATAGTTGGCCTGGCTGTAGAAGGTCCTTGAAAGCTATAATAGCATTTATTACTGCTAGCATTTCTTTTTGATTGATGTGAAGGTGCTTTTCTTTTTGGGACCATTTGCCCTGAATGCACCGATCTGTCATGTGCACCCCCCCAGGCGTAGTCCGAGGCGTCTGTTGTGATGACTTGATTTGCTTGAGGCTTGCTGAATGGAAGACCTGTGTTTGTTTGGCATGCTTGAGCCCACCACAGAAATTTCTTTTGCAGACATGGAATTAGTGGTATTATTGTTTCCAAACTGTGGCTGTGTTGAGACCATATGTTTTTCAGGGATCATTGTAATTTCCTCATATGCAGCTTTTCACATGGGATTAGTAAGATGCAAGATGCCATGAATCCCACAGCCTGCAGGATTTTCCTTGCAGTCAGCCTGGTGCAATTTTTGCTAGTGTTCTGAAGTATCGAATTAGTTGCCCCTGCTTCTCTGGCGTGAGGTAGGCCATCTGGGTGTTTGTGTCCAAATTGGCACCCAGGAAAATTATCTTCCGAGAGGGTATTAGCCTTGATTTCTTTTTGTTGACTGTGTATCCCAGAGAGTTCAATAACGTTATTACATAAGCCAGATGTTTCAGAAGAATGTGCTTGCTGTCCGCTTGGATCAGGCTGTCGTCCAAATAGGGGTATATTTGTATCCCTTGAAGTCTGCAGTAGGCAATTACTGATGCCAGGCATTTCGTGAATACTCTGGGCGCAGTAGATAAGCCAAAGGGCAATGCAGAGAATTGATAATGGGTTGAACCTGCAAGAAATCTGAGGTACCTTCTGCAATTTTGTCTGATTGGGACATGCAGGTATGCCTCCTTGAGGTCCAATGTTACCAGCCAAGACTCCTTGCCCAGCATGGGAAGAAGTTGCTGTAGAGTGAGCATCTTGAATTTTGGTACGAGTAGAAATGTGTTTAGGATGAATAGATCCAAAATAGGTCTCCAATCTTTTCCCTTCCTTGGCACCAGAAATATCCTGGAATAAAAACCTTGACCTTGTTCGTGCGTAGGTACCTCTTGAATAGACTTCATGTTTATGAGATCTGTAATTTGCCTTTGTGCCTCTGCCCTTTGATTGTGTGGCAGGTTTGGCATGCCTCTCATTTTTGGAAGGGTGTGAAAATGGAATTTGTAGCCTCTGTTTATAATGTCCAGGATCCATTTGTCCTTTGTGACAATATGCCAATTTTTTTGAAAATAATGCCAGCTTTCCTCCCAAGGGGGCTGCCATTTGAGACCTGGTTCGCATGCAAAGGAGAAGTCATTGGGTTTGCTTTCTGAAAGATTGCGAGTTGTCCTCACCACCTCCTTGTGTAGGAGCTTGCCATTGTCTGCCTCTAAACGATCCTTGGGATTGTCCTCTGCCCCTGGGGTGCCTGTATCTGCCTCTTTGGGGTCTGTCTGTGGCAGGAAAGGACCAGTTTTTGGAAGGCCAATTTCTACTAAAACGTGGGGGTTGAACCTGTAGAAATTCTTTCACAGTTTGCATTGATTTTGCCTTTTCCTCCATTTTCCTTAATACCTCCTCAGCATTAGCACCAAATAGCACATCCTTTTGAAGAGGGGCGTCTAGTAATTTAGCTTTGACATGATCAGGCAAGGCTTGTTCCTTGAGCCAGGCATGCCTACGTATGACTGATCCTGTAACAGCAACTCTACATGAGGCCTCTAGAGCATCAAAACCACATTGTAAGGTATGCTTACCCACTTGTTCTGCACTATGCATCAAATCCTGCAACTCCTTCAAGTCTGGTTGTTCAGGTTGTGACATTTTACTTTTCAATTGTGATAACAAAAACTGTTGGTATTTTAGCATATGAAACTGACAGTTTAAGGCCCTCATGGATAAGGTAGCCGAGGTATATACCTTTTTTCCCCACCTTTCTAAGGATCTGGAATCTCTCTCGGAAGGCAATGGATTTTTAGCAATGGAGGCCTTAACTCCCTTGGGGCCCTGTGAGATGGTTTCTGGGTCAGCAGCATGGCTTTTGTATAGAAATTGGTGCGAGTCAGGGACCCTGTAGTACCTGTCAGGCTTAACTGGAGCTGGAGGCAGAGAGTCCGGGTTAAGGCAGGCCTCCGAGTAAACATCATCTAGGATGTCCAAGACAGGAGGTATAGCCAGAGGTCTGCGCTGAGGAAGCAAGAGAAATTCCCTGAGCCTTTTCTTGGAATCTGAATAATCCTGGCCTTCCCAGTGGAAGTGTTCCCTTAAGGTATGCAAAGTTTCCCCAAATGAGTAATCCTCAGGGGGGGAAACAGAAGGGATGGACTCCTCCGCATCAGAGTCTTCAAAAGGGGAGTAAGAATGTTCCTGATCATCAGAGTGCTCTGAAATAATGGAGCCCTGATCAGAGGAGGGGGAATCTTCCTCCACTCTAGGCCTTTTGTCCAGAGGGGGCTGAGAACCTCTGATTAGAGTAATTAAATTCTCAGCCATTTTAAGCATCTGTTTCTTAGGCATGGGGCCTGGAGATGGACCCTGTGTAGCTGGTCTGAGTGTGCATGGTTGCTTTAGACTTTGTGAAAGCCTTGATGGAGAAACAAGAGGAAGGTCTGAAGACACCCTGAGTGGAGGTGGACCTGTCCACATTCTGAGTTTCAACGCCAAGAGTGGCTTCGGTATCTGTAGTCGGGGTGTGGGCCGAGGAGCCTGCGACCTCGGGTACAGGAGACACAGTCAAAAAATGTTGTCGGTGGTCAGGGGCTGCGTAGACGCCTCGCTGAGAACCGGACCACGTGTAGTCGGCTTTGGCATGGTGTCGATAGAGGCCATTGACCTCGTGCGTCGGTCCTTGTCTTTGTGTTTTTTAGACAAAACTGGAGTCGGAGTATCCGATGACATAGTATAGTTAAATGCTTTCCCAAAATAATGCTGGGCGAACTCCGCCAGACGCTTAATAGTGCGTTTGTTAAATGTTGCACAAAAGCGACAGACCGAGACGTCGTGGTCTGGGCCTAAACAAGGTATACAGAGGGAATGGAAATCCTTATGCGGTATTTGCTTCCCACAAGAAATACAATTATTAACTTTGTCTGACATCGGTCTGAGGCAAGAAAAGTTTCCCCAACGGGGTACTTAGCTTTTAAAAAGACTTCGGTTTCCAAATTTTCGTAATCACAGGAGCTGGCCGACCGGCACTTGCGAACTGCTTCTGCTTCGGGCACCACGCGGCAAGAAAGACTGAAGAAAATGGCGTCGGCTGGTTCCTTTATACCCCACCTGTCGCACTGACGTCAGGGAAGAAGCGACGACAACCAACGCCGGACCTAGACTTTGGAATTCGGCCGACCGAGGACCCGCCTGACGGCAGGAGAACCCCATCTGTTATGACTGCAGCTGTATGCACGATGAACATCTCCAGAGCCAGCCTATGATCTGAAAGCTAAGGCCTGTGTAGAAGTTGAGGGACCCGACAGCATGTCGGCCTCCAAATGGGTCTCAATAGAGGCCTGCACCATCACCTCAGTCACAGAAGGGAGCTACGAAAGAGTCTTCACCTTCATCAATAACGAGCCTTCGGGAGACTGCCCAACCATGAATGGTTGACGTCAGAGGCCCTAAACTTGGGTCTGCTTTTTCCTTGTCTTTCTTACGCTTAGGGAGGTCAACCTCAGGATGACCAGCAGATGCTACTGAACAATGTGAGGAAGACTTAAGACTAAAATAGCTACCTAAGATTCTGGCCCCACTCCTAATAGACTTACAACTGAAACGGGTGCAAAAACAGACTTGGGACATCATGATACAGGCCTAGACAGGTAACACACTTGGTGTGGGATTTGCTTACCACACAGGAGACAATTGTTAACCTTATCTGACATAAGTTAAATCAAGAGAGAGTTCCCTAATAGGGTACTTGGCTTTAAAAGACTTCTCTAGTGTGGACTGACCGATGTACTGAAACACTGCTTTGGGCTCTGACTGTAAGAAAGACTAATGTCATGGCGGCGGCTGGCTCCCTTTATACCCAAGCATACTGCTGTCAGGGTAGGGCGCCCGCCAGCCTTGGGAGGAGAGAGATTTTACTCTGGTAGTTGGGCCCGCCAAGGGATTCCACAGCAAGAAATCCCACAAGTTAGGACTGCAACAGTAAAACACGATCATCATCTCATAGTGCAGCACGCTAAAGGAGGAAAAGTACAGTTGTGTACCTACCATAAATGCAGATGTTAGAGTGTATTCACTGTTGCAGTCATTACTCTTGGGTTATCCTGCTGGCAGGCTACCCGCAGTCGGCCTGAATTCCAAAGTCTAGGTCCGGCGTCGGTTGCTGTCGTCTCTTCCCTGACATCAATGCACCAGGGGTATAAGATGATGCAGCCGACGCCATTTTCTTCAGTTTTCTTGCCCCAGATGTCAGGTGCCCCCAAAAAGGAAGGCTAAAAATTATGCCAATAATTATGCATGCAGTAAAATAAACATTTCCTTCATCTACAAGTAAATACACCACATAGGTTGTATAGGATAGAGAAGTATAGATAAGTCCCAGCCAAGAAAAGGGGGATGGTGGGTGGGAAACCTGGACTGCAACAGTGAATACACTCGAACATCTACATTTATGGTAGGTACACAACTGTACTATGTTCATAGTGTTTCACTGTTGCAGTCATTACTGTTGGGTTGAATCCCAAAGCTGATGTTGGGTGGCTGGGCCTAAATAGGATTAGGAGAGGCTATAAGGCCCTGCAGAACTGCAGTGGCAAAGCCTGCTCTGGATTTAAAGTAGAGAGGTAAATGGTAGTGCTTGGTAAAAGTGTGCACTGAACTCCAAGTTGCAGCCTCTAAAATGTCTTTGGTTGGTACTCCTCTGAGAAAGGCTGCTGAAATGGCTGCTGCCCTGGTTGAATGTGGCCTAATGCCCTTGGACACTGATTTGCCATGTTGTGAGTAGCAGAAACGAATGTAGTGGCCTATCCACTTAGAAATAGGGTCTGCTTTGAGACGGCCTTTCCTTGAGATCCTGCAGCATATGCCACTAAGAGTTGCTCAGTCTTTCTGAAAGCTTTAGTTCTGTCCAAGTAGAAGAGTAGTTGTCTGTGTATATCCAAAGAATGCAGGAGTCTCTTCACCCTTATTCTGTGGGTTTGGATAAAAAGTAGGCAAATGAATAGTTTGGTTAAGGGCCACACTGGATACTACTTTAGGCATAAATGTTGGGCTCGTCCTTAGAGAAACCCTGTCTGAATGGAAAATGATGAAAGGTTCCACAGCCATGAGCGCTTGTAACTCAAACTCGTCTTGCAGAGGTTATTGCGAGGAGCAGAGCTGTTTTCCAAGATAAGAATTTTATATCAGCTGTATTTGCTGGCTCAAAAGGCGGCAGTGTGAGTTTTTCCAAGACATAATTGAGGTCTCATGCAGGTATTGGGGGCTCTCCTTGGAGGTCTTATGTTTTTGGCCCCCTGAGGTACTGCCTTAGCAATAGATGAGAGAAAATAGGTGGTTCCGTATTGTAATGAGCTGAAATGGCACAGTCATGAATTTTACTTGATGAAAAGGATAGGCCTTTGTCCAGCATCTCAGTAAGGTATTGTAAAATCTGAGGAATATTAGGGACAAACGTGTCAATTCCTTGTGCCTGGTTCCAAGCACAGAATCTTTTCCATTTGTCTGCATAAGATTTTCTGGTACTGGGCCTCCTGGCCTCCAAAATAACATCCATCACTGCTTTAGAGAGAGGTGTGTTTAGAATGGCTACATTATCCATCATGCTGCCAGATTTAGGGTCCTGAGTCGGCTGTGCAGAATCGGATTGTTTTGCTGGGTCAGTAAGTGAGGAATTAGACGCAATGTCCAGGCTGGGCCTTGAGACGAGCTTTTTAGGATTGGGTACCAGTGCTGGCGTGGCCAGTCTGGGGCAATCAGAATAATTTTTGGCTTCTCTTGCCTGGCTTTTAGGAGTACCTTGGGGAGGAGAGGCAGAGGAAGAAAGGCATATACTGTTAGGCTTTTCCAGCTGAATGATAGAGCAACCACTTTCCATGCTTGCTTGTGATAAGTCCTTGTGCAGAATTTCTGTAGTTGACAATTATGAGGGGAGGCAAATAGATCTATGTCTGGGCATCCCTATTCCTTTGTTATCGTGCTGAAGACTTGTGGATCCAGTTTCCACTCATGGGGATCAGGTGAGGATTCTGCTTAGTTCGTCTGCCAGAGTATTTTTCCTTCCTGGCAGAAATTGTGCTTGCAGGTGTACTTGATAAGTCAATGCTATGTCCCACAAAGTCATGGCTTGTCTGCAGAGTGGGTAGGAATGTGTGCCTCCCTGTTTATGTTCCATATGACTGTAGTATTGTCCGTTCTTATCAGTAGTTGTCCTGAATGAAGTAGGCCCTTGAAAGTTGTCAGGGCATTCTGAACAGCTAGCATCTCTTTTTGATTGATATGTAGATGCATTTGGCTTGTGGGCCATGTGCACTGAATACATTTTCCTGCCATGTGCGCCCCCCAGGCATAATCTGATGCATCTGTTGTTATTGACTGCCTGGCTGTGGGTAGAGTGAATGGCAGTCCCATGTTGAGGTGACAGGCCTGTGCCAACCATCGGAACTCCTGTTGCAGGCAAGGAATTAAGGTAATTAATGTTTCCAGGTAATTAATGTTTACAGGCTTTGGCAATGTTGAGTCCAAACACTTTTTAGGTACCATTGAAGTTTCTTCATATGCAGTCTGGCATATGGAATTAGCAGAATGCAGGATGCCATGAAGCCCAAAGCCTGCAGAATTTTTCTTGCAGATAACTGGGTCTTTGTTGCCAACATTTTGAAGTAAGAAGTCAGTTGCCTTTGTCTGGCGTGAGATAAGCCATCTGGCAGTTGTATTTAAGCTTGCACCCAGGAATATTATCTCTTGAGAGGGTGCTAGTTTTGATTTCTTTTAGTTTACTGTGTACCCTAGGCAAATTAATAATCTGTTTACAAATGCCAGATGCTTTAGTAGAATGTCCTTGTTCTCTGCTTGTATAAGGCAGTCGTCTAAGTAAGGATATATTTGAATTCCTCTTTGTCTGCAAAATGCAATTACTGGTGCCAGGCATTTTGTGAAGAGCCTGGGCGCACTAGATAAGCCAAAGGGCAGTGCAGAGAATTGGTAGTGCACGGAGCCAGCTATGAATCTGAGGTATCTTCGGCAAGATTGTCTGATTGGGATATGTAGGTATGCCTCTTTTAGGTCCAAAGTTACAAGCCAAGCCTTCTCGCCCAGCATGGGCAGAAGCTGCTGGAGAGTCAACATTTTGTATTTTGGGACGTCCAGATATGTGTTTAGAATAGACAGGTTTAGTATTGGTCTCCAGGCTTTGTCCTTTCTGGGTACCAAGAAAAGTCTTGAGTAAAATCCTTGTCCCTGCTCTTGCTGTGGTACTTGCTGAATGGCCCTCATGCCCATGAGGGACGAAACTTGTTTTTGTGCCTCTGCCCACTGATTGTGTGGCAGGTCTGGCATACCTTTTGCCCTTGGCAGGGTGTGAAAGTGGAACCTGTAGTCGTGGGACACTATATTCAAGACCCATTTGTCCTAGGTGATCATGTGCCAATTTTGAGAAAAAAGTGCTAGTTTTCCCCCTAAGGGGCCTGCCAAAAGATAAGTACTTGGTGTTGGCAGGGGCAAGTCATTGGGACTGTTTCCTGTATGGCTGTGATTCGTCTTCTCCGCTTTTGGAGGTAGAAACGCCCCACTGTCTATGAGCCCTGGGGCTGGGATCTGCCTCTGGGGCATCTGTATCTGCCTCTTTGTGGCCTGACACTGGAAAGGACCATTTCTTTGTAGGCCAGTTCCTGATAAATTTTGGTGGCTGTACCTGTAAGAAATCCTTTACTGTTTGCATAGATTTCGCTTTTTCCTCCATTTTCTTCAACACCTCCTCTGCTTTAACACCAAATAAAATATCATGCTGTAATGGAGCATCTAATAATTTTGCTTTAACATGATCAGGCAGATTTTGTTCCTTTAACCAAGCATGCCTCCTAATGACAGAACCCATAACTGCGGCCCTGCAAGAGGCCTCCAGAGAATCAAAACCACACTGCAAAGTATGCTTTTCCCACTTGTTCAGTTGCATGCAATAAATCCTGCATTTCCTTATTTTCTGCACAATCAGAATTTGCCAACATTTTTTGTTTTAGCAGTGACATTAAGTATTGATGATATTTAAGCATATGAAATTGACAATTTAAAGCCCTCACAGCCAAAGTAGCAGAAGTGTAAACCTTTTTCCCCCCATCTGTCTAGTGCCCTACCCTGTCAGATGGGATAGGGTTTTTTTTTTGCAGTAGAAGCCTTGACCCCTTTGGGACCCTGAGAAATAGTTTCTGGGTCAGCAGCAGAGTTTTTATAAAGAAATGTAGGTGAATCTGGAACCCTGTAGTATCTGCCTAGTTTAACAGAGTCAGGAGAAAGGCCGGACTCTGAAAATACATCATCTACAATGTCTAACACAGGGGGAATAGCAAGAGGCCTGTGCTGAGGTAGTAAAATAAAATCTCTAAGCCTTTTCTTAGATTCTGAGTAATCTTGGCTCTCCTAGTGGAAGTGCTCCCTCATGGTATGCAGGGTTTCCCCAAAAGAATAACCTCAGGAGGAGAGGCTGAAGGGATAGATTCTTCAGCATCAGAATCCTCAAAGGGAGGAAGAGAGTATTCCTGTGCAGAAGAGGAGTCAGAGGAAATGGAAACCTGATCTGAAGATTCATAGTCTGTCTCTTGCCTAGGCCTCTTGTCAGGAGGGGGATGGGAACCCCTGATCAAGGTAATTAGGTCTTCGGCCATTTTGAGCACCTGGTTTTAGACATGGAAGTCTGTGCAGGAGAATGCTGTACTTGTTTCTTTGTCTTTAGAGCTGCTTTAGTCTTTGCTTTGGAGGCTGAAGTAGGCTTTACATACAACTGTGTAGGTCTGAAAACACCCTCAGAAGCCGATGCCTGCTCAGCGGCTCTGGACCCATCTGAGGAAATGGTTTCAGAGTGTCCAATACCTTGAGTATCCAGAAGCCTAGCTGGTCCCACGTGGGAGTAGTCAGCGGCCTATGGCTCTGAGGTAGCGGGCTTCAGGGACTGTGAAAGCACCTCACTGAGAACCAGCGAACCGGTGACTGACTTAGCGGAAGCCTCGTCGTCGATTTTGGATCTTGGATGCCTGTCCTTTTCTTTTTCCTTGCGTTTTTTAGAAACTCCGGTCGTCAGCTGTTCCGACGGCATTATATAAATGAATCTTCGGCCAAAGTAATGAAAAGCAAAATCGAATCGATGCTCAATAGTGCGGTGGTTAAATCTAGCACAAAACCGACAGCTAGCAACATTGTGATCAGGGCCTAGGCAAAGAATACAGTAAAAATGAAAATCCTTATGAGGTATTGGCTTCCCACAAGAAATACAATTGTTAACTTTTTCTGACATCGGTCTGGAGCAAGAAAAAAGTTTCCCCAATGGGGTACTTAGTTTTAAAGAAGACTTTGGATCTGAAATTCGTCTCTGAAAATCTCAGGAGTTGGCCAACCGGCACTTGCGAACTGCTTTTGCTTCAGGCATCACGCAGCAAGAAAGACTGAAGAAAATGGCTTCGGCTGCATCTTTTATACCCCTGGTGCACTGACGTCAGGGAAGAGGTGACAGCAACCAACGCCGGACCTAGACTTTGGAATTCAGGCCGACTGCGGGTAGCCTGCCAGCAGGATAACCCAAGAGTAATGACTGCAACAGTGAAACACGATGAACATCTTCCTACCATCAGAGCTTTAACACACTCACGTCAGCAGTATGAAAGCTGGTACAGCAGCCAGAAGTCAGCCTAGACAAGCCTAAGAGAGAAAAAAGATGGCATCCCACGTTAAGAACAGAGCTCTCCCTATGGATTCACTTTCAAAAAAGAAAGCACTGAGGTGTTTCTTTTATCTTACTACCCCAGCAAGCAATCGCATTTTACTATATAAAGATTTGCTAGAAGAGAAGGATGAAAATGCTTCAGATGTTGCATGCTTAGCTCAGCCATACCCAGAGACTTAAAACAACTGTATGCTCCCTTACCCTCTACTTGTTGTTATGGGTCAAACAATGATACACTGCAGTCTTCCGACGCTAATGCTTTCTTTTGGCCTTTCCTGGTTACACAAACCACAAGGAGAGAGAAAGGCTTTGAAGTTTAACTGGCATCTGCAAACAGCTGTCTGGTTAAAGTATCAGAAATTTATGTACTTAGGAAATTCATGCATAGGTTTAGAGCAGCAAAGGCAGCATCACTGCAGACAGTGTTTTAGCATACAGAGACCTTCAAAAGATACATTTGCTAGTAAAAGCTAAAAAGTTGTCTCTCAATCTATTAACTTTAAGAGAAATAAATAGCAGAAACAATATGACAGAATAAAGCATGCAGATCACACAACATGAATGCGCAGACATACACACACACACACACACACACACACACACACACACACACCTGCTCTTGCACCCTTATTCCGATATCTGGATGCTGGTGTGAACCTTGAGAGGTGCAGCTCTCCCCAAATGCTAATGCATTTTTTTTGCAGAATACATCTTGAGTTGAAGGTTGTGCGTCAGGCCTGGCAAGCCACTATGTAAAAATCAACTGCCAATCATTAGCGGACCGAAGTTCCGCTGTGGCGACCCCTAACCGGGAAAAGCCGAAAGACACAAACAAACATCTTGAGTTCTCACAAGTAGGTGGGTTTGCTCTGCAAGTTACGGAAAATTAAAATTACAGTTACAAATGACTATGCTTTCCACCAAATACAAAAATGACTGCCCCCTGCAAGGAACATGCTGGAAAATACATTTCCAATATTTTGCTTTATTCTTCAGAAACAAACTACTTTAGGTAACACTAGCATCATCAAATTAATGACAAGCATGCACCAACATTATATCATACAACACAGGACTACACTCCAAGTTCCCTGACAAGGAAGACGATGGTAGACAAAAACTACAGATGGGTATGAACATAAGCCTAATTCACTTCAACCCTTTACCTTCAAGTCTTTCCAGAGTTCCAGCAGTCTTATGGCCATCTCGCAAACATCAACTGTTTTGTCAACTGGTTCCTGGCTTTTCTCACTTTCTACATCTGAGAAGCCTTCTTCTTCATCTTGAGATGGTGTTTCAACAGCAACAGACTCATCCAACTTGATTCCATTGCTTTCTTTTGCCTCAGGCTCCATCTCCCCAGCAATGGGATCAGCACTGTCAAGCTGGCTATCACCAGATGCCTCAGTATCTGTTTTGCGTTCATCATCTTCATGGGTCATACTCTCAGGTTGCTCTAGGTCTTTTCCCTCCTTGATTTCCAGTTCACCATCAGATACTTTACTTGTATCAGACATTCCACTGTCCATACTGTTCTCACTAATTATTTTAAGTCTTCTGAATACCAGTTTTTTGGGGGTGTCACTTTCACCTTCAGCAGTCTGTTTGTTAACAGGATCTGGTGTATTTAGTGGTGTCTGGGCTCGGGAAGTGTTTTCACTAGAATATCCATCACCTTCACTGAGCTGTGAAACAACTGTTTTTGTCTGTGCCCATCGCTGAATGACAAAAAGGACTTTACTTTCTTCCAACATGTTTTTGTTTGGAATAGGCAACATCTCCAAGGTTTTCATGATCTACAGAAAAAAAAATGAAGACTGAAAATTAAACAGATTAAGTACAGTGAAGGATAACTTACTCAGTTTTTATGACCTGTTAAAGACTTGTAGTCTAGTGAATACATCTGTTAAGGGAGGTCACCATGGCACTGAAGTGGACAGTATAGACTTTCATTGACTCATACCTGAAATGTGCACCTTTTCACATTAACTTTAAGAGGACTGTACCTTCATTATTGTCTAATAACTGTCCTCAACTCCATCACTGTGACATCTTGCATGATTCCCTAGTAATTCAGTAGTTACTAACATACCATCACAATTAATAGATAAAAACTATGGATGAAAAGGCATCCCAGACATTGCTCTCAAGCATGCTGAGGATCAACATCTTTAAACACAATTCTTCAACATGCTGCAGGTCACAGAGAACTAATGAGAAATGAGACACACAGACCCATGTTTCCCGGAGGGGGGGGGGGTATGGGAGAAAAGCCTACAAAAATATTGCCTTATATCCTACACCACTGTGAAGAAACACTAGCCTACAATACCATACCAAACATGCCTACACTTAAGCATACATGCACTCTGCCTACAAATGAAACCATCAGCCACAGCAATGACAATGTTTACAAAAAACTTGCACTTCAATTTTAGAGGATGATATCCGATTATGCCCTGTGATGAGCAGTAGTACAACTCATTCAACTACATAAAATTTGTAATATTAAATTACATAAATCTATCAAATGCAGAAAAAAAATGTTTCAATATCACATACACATCAAAGACAACAGCTAAAATATAATTTCAATGAAAGCAGCCAAGCCAGCAAACTGACATGAAACAAATTCACAAAGGTCCACACGATGTTTCTTGCCAATATAAAAATTCTACTGGACACTCAAAAACTACCATGTCAGCTGATAAGCTGCAACTACATTTAATGTACTTCAATAACGCTAGATCCACACAGTCTTCTTCAAATGTGCCACAAAGTACAGTTGTGTACACTTACCACAAACGTAGATGTTCGAGTGTATTCACTGTTGCAGTCTTAACATTTGGGTTATCCAGCTCACAGTAGCCCTCAGTCGGCCTGAATACCAGAGTCCTCAGTATATGACGTCAGCTGCCGCCAGTTGTAAAACTGTCAAAACGTCAGGTATAAAGGGAGGCAGCCGACACAATTTCCTCAGTTTTTCTTGCCTTAACTGTCAGGAGCTCCCAAAAGAAGGCTAACCCAGGAAGGAAACACCCTGGAAACATGTCATACAAAAAATAAAAATATATATTCTGTGCCTTAGGAAAAAGGGGGGAATGGAGGGTGGGAAACCAGGACATTAAGTGTACACAACTGTACTATGTTCTTCGTGTTTCACTGTTGCAGTCCTAACATATGGGTTGATTCCCAAAGCCCAGGAAAAAGACAAAGGGGGGAGGAAGGATCCCAGATTAAGCGTTGGTAAGAAGGTCCTGCAAAACTGCAGAGGCAAAACCAGCCCTGGATTTAGAAAACAAGGGTAGATTGTAATGCTTTGTGAAAGTATGGATAGAAAACCAAATAGCTGCTTCTAGAATGTCCGTAGTAGGCACACCTCTTAGAAAAACTGCAGAGGTAGAGGTTGCTCTAGTAGAACGGGTCCTAATACCCAGAGGAGGAATCTTCCCATGGTGCAGGTAACAAAAGTGAGCAATCCATTTGGAGATGGTTTGTTTTGAAATAGCTTTATTGTGAGCTCCAGGAGCAAAACTAACCAACAACTGTTCAGATTTTTGAAAGGATCTAGTCCCAAGTAAAATCTCAGCTGTCTAAGCACATCAAGAGAGTGCAGAATCCTTTCCCCTTTATTCTGGGGATTGTTGAAAAATGTAGGCAGGTGAATAGACCGGTTAAGGGTTAAACTGGAAACTACCTTAGGCATAAAGGAGGGATTAGTTCTCAGAGAAACCCGATCTGAATGAAAAACAATGAAAGGTTCTACTGTCATTAAGGCTTGCAGCTCCGATACCCTTCTGGCTGATGTAATAGCCAAAAGAAATGCAGTCTTCCAGGAGAAAAGCTTCAAATCTGCAGAGGCAGCTGGTTCAAAGGGAGGCAGAGTAAGCTTTTCCAGGACAAAATTAAGATCCCAAGCAGGGACAAAATTAAGATCACAATCAGGAGTAGGAGCTCTTCTGGGAGGTCTAAGATTGCTAGCTCCCCTCAGGAACTGCTTCATCAAGGGGCGAGAAAAAATGGGTTGCTCAAAAGAACAATGAGCAGAAATTGCTGAAGCGTGAATTTTGATTGAAGAAAAGGAAAGTCCACCATTAAGCAATCCTGCTAAGTAATCAAGAATAAGAGAAAGAGAGGGATGAGAAGAGTCTTCTCCTTTAGCCTGCATCCAAGAGCAAAATCTCTTCCATTTATCTGCATAGGATTTTCTGGTGCTAGGCCTCCTGGCCTCGTGAACTTTAACCACCTGTTGGGAAAGATTTAAAGTATTAGCCAGGCAGTTAAATGCAGAGTTTGAAGACGAGGATGAAGGAACTTTCCCCCTTCCTGAAACAACAGATCTGGTACCAGGGGAAGATGCCAAGGCTGAGCCTGGGAAAGGCTGCGAAGAAGGGGATACCAATGCTGCCTGGGTCAATCTGGTGCCATCAGAATAGCCTTTGGTTTTTCTTCCCTTATCTTTAGCAGCACTCTGGGAAGAAGAGGCAGAGGAGGGAATGCATAAACAAAAATGTGTCCCATGGGAAGGACAACTCGTCCACCCTCCAAGCTTTGTTGTGAAACTCCCTGGTGCAGAAGATTGGAAGGAGATGATTGGTGTGAGAGGAGAAAAGATCCACTTGTGGGGTACCCCAATGCTGAGTGATGCGATGGAAAATGGACCTTGTTCAGTTGCCACTCGTGAGGATCCAGAACATGTCTGCTCAAATGATCTACCAGGGAGTTTAGCCTTCCTGGAAGTTACTGGGCTATTAGATGTATACCCATGGATGCTGCTATGGACCATAGTCTCATGCTTTGTCTGCACAAGGGGCAAGAGCGAGTCCCCCCCACTTGTTGATGCACCACATGACCGTGATATTGTCTTTCCTGATCAGCAGAGTCCCAGGGCAGAGTAGTTCCGTGAAAGCCAGCAAGGCCTGCTGCACTGCCATCAATTCTTTTAAGTTTGTGTGCAGAGGAATCTGCTGGGTGCTCCAAGTCCCCTGTATGCCCCTGCCTTTCCAGATGAGCCCCCCATGCAACATCTGATGAGTCTGTGGTGAGAGTCTGGCTGGCAGGTGGTGGGCGGAAAGGCAGACCCTTGTCCTGAGAACAGGCCATCACCCACCAGAGGAACTCCATTTGTAGACAGGGAATTAGGGAAAGAATCCACTGCAAGTCCTGCGTGTGTTGACACCAAAGATTCTTGAGGTACCATTGAAGTTTTCTCATATGCAGCATTGCATATGGGATCATCAAAATACATGAAGCCATGAACCCCAGTGCTTGCAGGAATTGCCTTGTAGAAAGCTGGGTCATGCTTGACAAGTTCATGAAGTAAGCCGAAAGATCTTCTTTCGTCTCTTGAGGGAGGAATACCATCTAGGTGGCTGTATTCAGACTCGCTCCCAGGAAAAAAAAATCTCCCTTATAGGAACCAACTTTGACTTCTTTTTGTTATGTGTGTAACCCAAAGAGGTGAGAATGTTCTTCACGAAGTCCAAATCCTTTTCTAGTTGTTCTGGGGAGTTTGCTTGAATGAGACAGTTGTCCAGGTAAGGATAAATTTGAATGTTTCTCTGCCTGCAAAAAGCAATGGCTGGAGCCAGACACTTTGGCTTATCTACTGCTCCCAGAGTTTTTACAAAGGGCAATGCAGAGCATTGAAAGTGTTGCTCTCCAGCCCTGAAGCGGAGGAACTGCCTGCAACTTTCCCTTATTGGGATGTGCAGATAAGACTCCTTGAGATCCAAAGTTACCAACCATGAATCCTTGCCCAGCATTGGTAGTAACTGTTGAAGGGTGAGCATCTTGAATTAGAGAATCACCAGAAAAGTGTTTAGAATAGACAAATCCAGAATATGGTGCCAGGTGCCCCCTTTCTTAGGTACCTGAAAAAGTCTTGAATAAAAACCTAGGCTTGCCTGATTTGCAGGAACTGGCTCTATAACCCCCGTAGCCAGAAGAGAAGAAATCTGAATTTCTACCTCTGCCCTGAGAGTTCTGGGTATGTCTGGGTACCCCTGCAAAACAGGGAAGATGTGAAAATAAAACTTGTAACCTTGGTTTACTATATCGAGAACCCATTTGTCGTCTGTGATGGTAGACCATACCTCTGTGAACCTGGCTAACCTTCCCCCAAAAGGAAACCCAGGGTCCACAGAGGTAGGCACAAGAAGGCTGGAGTCATTGAGAATGCTTGCTTTGGGAAACTGGCTTAGAACTCCCCAATTTAGCAGAAGAATGCCACTGTTTAGTCCTTTGAGGGGCAAAAGCCTGCCCTCTGGAAGATCTGAACCCCCTAGGCCTAGAGCAACCCTGCTTCCAGGATCAGGGAAAGACGAATTTTTGGAAGGATAATGCCTACTGAATCGAGGAGGCTGAACCTGAAGGAAATCTTTTACAGCTTGCATAGATTTTGCATTATCCTCCAACTTCTTCAGTTCCTCCTCAGCCTTACTACCAAAAAGATTCTCTTTATGCAAAGGAACATCCAGCAATTTAGATTTAACAGGATCAGAAAGAGGCTGCTCCCCGAGCCAAGCATGCCTTCTAATAACGGATCCAGTGGTTGCTGCTCAGCAGGAAGCCTCCAAAGTGTCAAAACCACAATGAAGTGAATGCTTATTAACTAAAGTGGCAGAATTTAGTAAGTCTTGTAAATCTTTGTTATCAGACATGGAATGAATATCTCCAAGTTTAGCCTTAATAGCCTCCAAAGTATGCTGCTGATACTTAGGCAAGTGAAAAAGGCAATTCACAGATCTAATGGCAAGAGTTGCAGAGGTATAGACTTTTTTTACCCCATCTGTCCAAGGCCCTAGAGACTCCTTATCAGAAGGCACAGGGTTTTTAGCAATACTAGCCTTAACACCCTTGGGGCCTTGAGAAAATTTCAGGATCAGCAGTAGGGGGTTTAAAAAGGAATTTATGAGAATCAGGAACCCTGTAATACCCATCAGGTGTTCTGGGGGGCAAAAGGAACAAAATTAGGAGTTAAAGAATTTTCCATGAAAACATCATCCGCAACTTCTAAAACTGGAGGTATAGCCAGAGGCTTATGCTTTGGGAAATCCAAAAATTCCCGGTTTCTTTTCTTAGACTGAGGAAAATCCTGACATTCCCATTTAAAGTGCTCCCTAAGAGTATTCAAAGTATCCCCAAAGGAAAAATCTTCTGGAGGGGAGGCAGAAGGGATAGAATCCTCAGCATCAGAAGCCTCAAAGCCAGAAAAAAGTTGAGAATTTTCTTCTTCACCAACAGAAATACTGGAAACCTCAGAATCTGAAACAGACAGATCATCAGGAGACAATTCCCTAGCCCTCTTGGAAGGGGGGGGGAATGAGAGACCCTAATCAGGGAAAGAAGATCCCAGCAATCTTTACTAACAGGGACTGAGGCACAGGAGGGGAGGCCGATGCTTGCTTGTGAGTAGGTTTGCAGCTGGAAGGTTTGCTAGCAATCTGGAGGGACTCAGGAGGCCTAGCAACTGCAGAAGTCTGAACTAAGGTAGTCGGTCTAGTTCTGCTTTCATGTCGAAAAGAGGCGGCGTCAGAAACCGGTGCCTGCATAGCTGCTCTGGACCCATCTGAGGCGGAGACAGGCAGAGCGTCTGAAGACTAAATAGCAGCCTGCGGCATGGAGGTGTCCGTAAAGGTCTCGGCAGAGGCCTGCAGCTGAAAATCTGCAGACTGCAGTGGCTGCGAAAGCACCTCACTGACTACCGCTGTGCTGACTACCTATTTCACCAGTGCGTCGTCAGCAGATTTAATCCTGTCGCAGTCCTTGTCTTTGCGTTATAGGTATATCCGAAGTCGGGAGACCAGAAGATGTCATACCGACGAACTTAGGCCAGACTCCGAAATGCTTATACAAAATCTTAGCTCTACGGCGCATGGTACGCGGGTTGAAAGAAAGCACAGAGATCGCAGTTAGAGAAGTCGTGCTAAAGGCCCAAACAAGTTATACAATAAGAATGAAAAATCACAGTGCAGAATCTGTTTTCCACATGCAAGACAGTTATTAACTTTATCTGACATTCGTCAAAGCAAGAAAAGAGGATCCCCAACGGGGTACTTATCTGAAGGCGTCTTGAACTTGGTTGTCAGAAAGCAAAAAGAAGGTAAACGGCCGATCAGTACTAGTGCGAATTGCATCTGCTTCAGGCTCCACAGCAAGAAATACTGAGGAAATGGAGTCGGCTGCCTCCCTTTATACCTGACGTTCTGACATCAGTTTTACAACTGGTGGCAGCCGACGTTCTGTTAGGACTGCAACAGTGAAACACGAAGAACATCCATTGAATAAATTGGATCTGAACAGATCCAAGTTCAGCACTCAGACAGAATCTGCCCCACAGCTCTGGATCCATCCTTTCCCTTAATGGGCTGCCACCCTACTAGTCCTCAGATAGAGTCTGCCTCACAAAACATAATCCAAAGTGACACTCTATATGACAAGTACCAATAGTGTATATAGCTGGGGGGGGGGGGCAATTAAGATCAGTGCGGTCCAACAGAAGCCATAGGAAAGTAACAATTTCATAGGGGAACAGTGGGAGGGAATGCAGAGGACGACGAAAGATGACAAGGATCTAGTGTTATGCTGACTACACAACTTTTGTATCTAATGTCTCTAGTCCACCTCAATTACTGGGACAGACTCCTCAGCTAGATGAACCAATGGAGGTATCATGGAAGGATCTGGGAATGCTGCAACCAAAGGATGCATTTAATTTAGACTGCAGATCAACTTACATTGAGCAATAAAATTATGAACTGTAGACCATGTCAACAGCCGCACAAATAAGGATACTGCTAAAGAAAGCTGCAGATGCAGTGACTGCTCTAATAGAGTATGCCTTTGGTGTTTTGAGCAGGGTCAGCCCCTAGACTTGTAAACAAAGCCTATACATTCAAAAAGTCACCAGGACAGGGTCACCTTAGAAGCCCTGGGATCCAACTTGGATTTAGAAAAAGAGAGAGTTGGTCACACTTTCCTGGTCTTTTCAACAGCGTAAGCAGAAGTACAAATGATGATGAATGTCAATAAAAAGAAAAGTTGTGTAAAATATTAGCATGACCATAGATGTCCTTTTCATCCATGTTGCAGTATTCCAAACTCGTGGGTTATCCTCTGCTTCCTACCAGAATGTCCGGCCAGTATACAAAAGCTTGTAGTCACTGCTGGGTACACGGGATGTCTGCGACACTGGCCTACTGTGCCATAAAAGTGACGTCTGCACATACCTTTCCAAAGAACTGAACGTCCCAGTCTTAGCCCAGTCCCAGAATAACTGCACACTGTGCCATCCAAGAAAAAACAGTTCAGATGGAAAGAAGGGGATAAGGAGGGAGGGAATGAATACTGTAACATAGAAGAGGAGGACATCCATGGTTGTGGTAAGATTTTACACAATACTCTATGCCCTTCTTTACTCTATGCCCTTCTATTCTCAAGTTGCAGTATTCCAAACTCTTGGGCGAGTAAAAAAAAAAATGAAAACTCCAGCAAAGCTAGAACTTCCACTGAGTGACCTCCCAAACCTGTTGTATCACAGGCACATGGGATATATGCAAATGATCCTTATGAACGTCAGGTGTTTCAGCTAATTGGTGATTCTAAATGGCCATGACTTGTTTCGCCATTTTAATGGACAATTTCAGGCCAATAAAGCTAAACCCCACTAGATGTGGAGATGCATATTTTGGCCTTATGACCTCATCAGCACAGCACAAGCAGTGTGTTTGACTAAGCTTTAGAAACACAGGGCTGTTATACCCAGATGATATTCAGTATCATTAAGGTCACTGCAAAAATATCTCAAATAACAATCAATGAGTGAGAAAAAGTACAGTTTTGTACCTACCACAAATGTAGATGTCCGATAGATATGCAACTGCAGTCATAACAAATGGGTTGTCCTGCCTCAGGCAGCCCTCGGTAGGCCGGATTCCAAAGTCTGGGTCCGACGTCGGCTGATGTCGCATTTCTCTCCGATGTCAGTGCGGCTGGAGAACATAAGCATCAGCCGACGTCATTTTCTTCAGTGTTTCTTGCCCCAGATGCCAGGTGCCCTCCAAGGAAGGCTGTAATCCATTTTGGAAGGAGAAAAACAGGATTCCAAACAAATAAATAAGCAATAAACAGATACACCATAACAGATATCCCCAGCTAAGAGGAACAGGGATAGGAGTGGACCCAAGGCATAAAGGGGTATGGAGGGAGGGAAAATCCGACTGCAGTTGCATACCTATCGGACATCTACATTTATGGTAGGTACAAAACTGTACTATGTCCTTCAAGAATGCAACTGCAGTCATAACAAATGGGTAGAATACCATAGCTTAGCTGGGGGAGGAGGAATGCTCTAGGAAAGAGATGGTGTGGCAATCAAACCCTGCAGGACTGCCGAAGCAAAGCCTGCTCTGGATCTGGAGTATAGAGGGAGATTGTAGTGTTTGGAGAATGTATGCACGGAGCTCCATGTAGCAGCTTCTAGGATGTCCTTTGTAGGCACCCCTCTTAAGAATGCTGTAGAGGTGGCTGTAGCTCTGGTGGAGTGTGGTCTGACATTGGCTGGAACAGTCTTCCCATGGAAGGAATAACAAAATCTGATGCAATGTCCAATCCATTTTGAAATAGTCTGTTTTGAAATTGCTTTCCCTTGTACTCCAGGGGCGTAAGCTACAAAAAGTTGATCAGACTTCCTACTGGTCTTGGTTCTATCCAGGTAGTAGCGATGTTGTCTGTGAATGTCAAAGGTATGTAACAGTCATTCCCCTTTGTTTTCAGGATTGGGGAAGAAAGCAGGTAGATGAATAGCTTGATTTAAAGAAACCCTAGATACCACCTTTGGCATAAAAGTAGGGTTGGTTCTTAAGGAGAGACTGTCTCGGTGAAAGATTATGAATGGTGGTATTGCCATTAGGGCCTGTAGTTCCGAAACCCTTCTTGCTGAGGTAATTGCCAACAGGAAAGCTGTCTTCCATGAGAGGAATTGTAAGTCCACTGAAGCTGCTGGTTCAAAAGGAGGTAGAGTTATTTTTTCTAGAACAAAGTTGAGGTCCCAAGCTGGCACTGGAGCCTTTCTTGGTGGTTTAATGTTCTTGATTCCCCTAAGGAACTGCCTTAGCAAAGGATGTGAAAACACAGGTGGATCAGTGTTATATCTAGCTGAAATAGCTGAAGCGTGTATCTTTATGGAAGAATATGAGAGTCCATTCTGAAGCATATCCGCCAAATATTCCAGGATGAGTGGGATGTTCAATAGTGATGCATCATGACCCTTGCTGGTGTTCCAAATGCTGAATCTCCTCCATTTTACCAAATAAACCTTTCTGGTGGATGGTCTTGAAGCTTCTGTTAGTATCCGCTGGACTTCCTTGGAGAGAGAGAGATTGAGGTTATTCATGGAATCTCCCAGGCTGTTAGCTGTAGTGTCTGAAGGTTTGGATGCACTGTTTTGAAGTTGTGCTGAGTCAAAAGTAGGGGCCATTGGGGAAGGGCCCACTTCTTGTTGTGACATATGCTCCGTAGTAGTGGGTACCAGTGTTGTCTTGGCCAGTCTGGAGCTATTAGGATCCCTTTGGGTCTCTCTGCTTTGATCTTCAGTAGTACTGTGGTCATCAGTGGCAGAGGTGGGACTGCATATATTTTTAGGGAGTTCCAGTTGAATGAAAGAGCATCTATTTTCCAAGCTTGTGGATGGTATGTCATTGAACAGAATTTTTGCAGATGATGGTTGAGGTGAGAGGCAAATAGGTCTACTTCTGGCCTGCCCCATATCGAGGTGAGTTGTGTGAAGATCCTTGGGTGTAACCTCCACTCGTGAGGATCTATGAAATTCCTGCTTAGGCTGTCTGCCAGCACACTGTCTTTGCCTGGAAAAAACTGGGATTGTAGGTGTATGTTCAGGCTCAGTGATTTTTCCCAAAGATTCATTGTCAGTCTGCAAAGGGGGTAGGAATGGGTGTCCCCTTGCTTGTTTATGTACCACATCACAGTGGTGTTGTCTGTCCGTATCAGTAAATGGCCTTGTTGAAGTTGTTGTCGAAAGGCCTCAATGGCATGCATTACTGCCAGCATTTCTTTTTGGTTTATATGCAGATGCGTTTCCTTTGGAGACCATTGTCCTTGTATGCATCTGCCTTCCATATGTGCCCCCCATCCAATGTCTGAGGCGTCTGTGGTCATGGTCTGTGTTATCTGAGGTTTTTTGAATGACATACCTGTGTTTGCCTGGCTTACCGAGGCCCACCATAGGAATTCCTTTTGTAGGCATGGAATGAGCGGTATGGTTGCCTCTAAGTTGTTGTTGTGCTGAGACCATAGACTTAAGTACCATTGAAGTTTTCTCATGTGTAGTCTTGCTAATGGAACCAGGAGAATGCAGGATGCCATGTAACCCAGGGCCTGTAGGAATCTCCTTGCAGTCATCTGGGTGAGTTTTGCCAAACCCTTGAAATAATGAGTTAACTTCTCTTGCTTGTCTTTTGTCAGGTAAGCCATTTGAGAGGCTGTGTCCAGATTGGCTCCTAAGAAGGTTATTTGCTGGGATGGTTGAAGTCTTGACTTTTGAAAGTTGACTGTGTATCCCAGAGCCTGAAGTAATTGTATGACATAGTTCAGGTTTTTTGTCAACATCAGTTTGTCGTCCGCTTGTATAAGGCAGTCGTCCAGGTACAGGTAAATTTGGATCCCCTGGAGCCTGCAATGAGCAATTATTGAAGCCAGACATTTTGTGAATACTCTGGGCGCAGTAGATAAGCCAAATGGCAATGCTGAGAATTGATAATGCTCTGGTCCTGCAAGAAATCTGAGGTATCTTCTGCAGCTGTGTCTGATAGGGACATGCAGGTATGCCTCCTTGAGGTCCAGAGTAATCAGCCAAGACCCCTTGCCCAGCATGGGAAGGAGTTGCTGTAGAGTCAGCATTTTGAACTTTGGTACTATGAGAAAAGTGTTTAATGCGGACAAGTCCAGTATTGGTCTCCATTGTGTTTCTTTTCTTGGCACAAGGAACAGTCTTGAATAGAACCCCTGGCCTTGTTCTTGTTGTGGTACTCTTTCTATTGCTTTTATCTGAGCCAGAAGAGAAATTTGCTTGATAGCCTCTGCCCTCTGGTTTTGTGGTAGGTTTGGCATACCCTTTTTTCTGGGTAAGGTGTGAAAATGGAACCTGTAACCTTGGTCTATAATGTCCAAAATCCATTTGTCTTTTGTCAATCTGTGCCAATTGTCTGAAAACAGAGATAATTTTCCGCCCAAGGGTGCTTCTGTTTGCTCCTTGGTTGGCGGTTGTAGAGGAAAGTCATTGAGATAGTGTCTGAAGGGTGGGGGAGACCCCTGTGTCACGTCTTTGGTTTGCTGGCTGCCATTGTCGTCCCCTGTAAGAACCTCTGTATTGTCCTCTTCCTCGGCCACGCCTGTTTTTACCCCTTTGAAATTTTTCAGGGTTAGGAAAGGACCAGTTCTTTGAAGGCCAATTCCTGCTGAATCTGGGGGGCTGAACCTGGAGGAAATCTTTGACCATCTGAACTGATTTCGCTTTTTCCTCGATGGACTTTAACACATCTTTAGCATTAGCACCAAAAAGCTTGTTCTTTTCCAAGGGTGCATCCAGAAGTTTTGCCTTAACCTGATCTGGTAGAGGTTGTTCTTTTAACCATGCATGTCTGCGAATGACTGCCCCTGTCATAGCTGCCCTACATGAAGCTTCCAATGCATCATATCCACACTGCCGAAAGTGATTGCTGACTTGCTGTGAGTTATGTACAGCTTCCTGCAAAGACTCCCTGTCTAAAGGGTCAGGAGAGGCCAAAGTTTTCTGTAAATCATCTAACAGGTAATCCTGATATTGTAACATATGAAAAAGGCAATTCAAAGCTCTCAGAGATAAAGTGGTGGAGGTGTACACCTTTTTCCCCCATCTCTCTAATGACCTAGCTTCCCTGTTGGAAGGCAAGGGATTTTTAGAAGTGGAAGCTGAAACACCTTTAGGTCCCTGAGAAATAGTTTCTAAATCCACAGTATGGGCCCTGAACAAATGGGAACGTGTGTCTGGGACCCTGTAATATCTGTCTGGTTTGGCTGGTGCAGGAGGAAGGGAATCAGGGGTAACACTGGAGTCAGAATATAGATCATCCAAAACATCAAGCACAGGAGGAATAGCTAGGGGCCTGTGCTGGGGCTTTTTAAGGAAGGTTCGAAGGTGCTTTCTGGAATCAGAATATTCCTGGCCTTGCCACTTGAAATGTTCCCTCATAGTATGCAGAACTTCCCCAAAAGAAATATCCTCAGGAGGGGAGGCCGAAGGGATGGAATCCTCTGCATCCGTGTCATCAAAGGTCTGAAAGAGGTCTTCCTGTCCCTCGGAGTGGATAGAGTCCTCAGAGTCTTCATCTGTAGGGATAGGTTCAGAGGGATCAACCCGGGGCCTCTTATCTGGAGGAGGCTGGGATGCTCTCTCAGGATGGGCCTGTGAACCTCTAATCATGGAAATTAAGTCTGCGGCCATAGACATGATTTGTTTCTCAGGAGTAGTTTGAGGCAAGGTTTTTGCTGTAAGGTGCTTAGTCTTGCTGGCTGCCTTAGCCCGAGTGTAGGCCTTAATAGACATGGCCATAGGAGGCCTGGCAGCTCCACGTGCAGGAGTGACCTTATCTACAGCAATGGTCTCTGGCATTTCCTCGGTTTCAGTATCCGGAGGAAAATCTATAACTGGCGTCGGAGTGGTATCTGGTATCGGAGTCGTCGGTATTGCGGTGTCTTCGGTTTGGAGCGGTGGAAAAACCGTCTCAGCGGGAACCGGAGCACTCGCGGAAGGTTTTGGCGTGGAGTCGGTGGTAGACGCGGGCTGAGGATGTCGGTCCCGGTCTTTTCGTTTCTTGGGCGTTTGCGATGTCGGAAGCTCCGACGGCATTGTATACGCAAATTTTTCACCGAAAAAGTCTTCAGCGAACTCCGCCCGGCGCCTGAGAGTGCGCTTGTTGAAGCGAGCACAGGCGACACAGGCCGAGACGTCGTGGTCTGGGCCAAGGCAAGGAAGACAGTAAGAGTGGAAATCCTGATGAGGTATTTGTTTACCACAAGACAGACAATTAACTTTTTCAGTAATTTCTGACATCGGCTGAGGCAAGAAAAGGTCCCCAACGGGGTACTTAGCTTTTTTGATGACTTCGGATTCGAAGAGTATAGGAGCTGACCGACCGGCACTTGCGAACCACTTCTGCTTCGGGCACCGCGCGGCAAGAAAGACTGAAGAAAATGGCGTTGGCTGATGCTTATGTACTCCAGCCGCACTGACGTCGGAGAGAAATGCGACATCAGCCGACGTCGGACCCAGACTTTGGAATCCGGCCAACCGAGGGCTGCCTGAGGCAGGACAACCCATTTGTTATGACTGCAGTTGCATTCTTGAAGGACATCTCTTGGGTGAGTGGCAAAGCTCACAGGGAAGAAGGGAATGGTGGTATGAAACTGTTCTCCATGAAGAATTGCCCTAGCAAACCCTGCTCTGGATCTGGAGATATGATCCAACCTGTAGCGTTTAGCGAAGGTGTGAACAGATGTCCATGTAGCTCCCTCCAGAATGGATGCAGTGTCCAGACCCTTGAAGGCTCCCAATGAAGTCATGGCTCTAGTGGAGTGGGCCTCAATTTTTGAATTGAGTTGTTTCCCATGGATGTGTAGCAAAAGGAAATAGCCTTGGAAATCCAAGAAGAAATGGTCTGTTTTGTCACCGCCTTTCCCAGCGCTCTAGGGTAAAAGGAGAAAAATACATAGTTACTCTGTCTTCCTAATGGCCTTAGTCTTGTCAAGGTAAAATCTCAGTTGTCTGGGATCATCAAGGGAATGTAAGACTCACTGTCATTTTGGGGGTGAGGGAAACAAGTGGGAAGGTGTATACCCTGAATTAAGGATAGCTCGTTGACCACCTTGGGCATAAAGGAGGGCCTGGTCCTCAGGGTCGCTCTATCCTTGTGGAAGATGAAGAAGGGAGGAGCTGCCAAGAGGGTCTGGAGCTCTGACACACTTCTGGCTGATGTCAGGGCCACAAGGAGTACAGTTTTCCAGGTACAATGTTTCAGAGATGCCTTAGATGCTGGTTCAAAGGGGGCAACAGTGAGTTTATCTAAAATGTAATACAGAACCCATGGAAGTGGAACCAGCTTACTGGAGGGTCTGAGGTGTAGTACTCCCTTAAGGAATAACTTTGGATGGAGACGGGAAGCTAGAGGGGGATCAAGAGGCAGAAAAGCCGAAATAGCAGCAAGGTGGGCTTTAACAGAGGAATATGCCAACCATACTTGCAAGAGTTCACACAGATAGGACAGCACAATGGGGTCCCTTCACTTTGAAACAGGTCTAGCTGTCTGAAGACACCACATGGAGAATCTCTTTCATTTAGACAAATAAAATGTCCTAGTGTTAGGTACCCTGGCCTCCTACAGGACTGTTAGCATGTCCTCAATGTAAAAGTGTCTAGAAGGGATCAAAATTCTATCACACAGGGTCAGATTCACAGACTCCAGATGGGGATGGATTAGGGATCCCATGTCCTGTGCGAGGAGGTCCACTCTGAGGTAACTTGTGATAACTGCTCCTGGCTAAATGCAGGAGGAGGGGGGGACCAATGCTGCCTTGGACAAAAGGGAGTCACTAGCAAAATTATGGTTTGTCCTGCTGGATCTTCAGCAGGATGTTTAGAAATAATGGGAAGGGGGGGATGCATATAGAAACATCCTCTTCCATGAAATTGAAAAGGCATACGTTGCCCTTGCTAAGGGAGTGAATAGTCTGGTTTAAAACAATGGTAAGTCTGTTCAGAGAAGAGGCAAACCGCTCTACTTGTGGTGTACTCCACTTGTGGACAATATTCAGAAATACATCCCCGTGAAGCATCCATTTGTAGGAATGTGACATGGACCTGCTCAAGGTGTCTGCCTGAATGTTCTGACTTGAAGGGATATAAACTGCCTGCAAGGAGACTCGTGTGTTGAGCTACCAGGTCCCAGGCTAGGACAGCAAGTCTGCAAAGCAAATAATATTTAGTTCCGCCCTGTCTGCTCACATACCACAGAACTGTAGTTTTGTCTGAACAATTTCAGGGGACCTTGTTTTAGAGCATGAAAGAGGGGTGCCAGGGCAAAGGTACAGTTGGGTACACTCACCGTAAATGAAGATGTTCAAGTGTATTCACTGTTGCAGTCATCACATTTGGGTTATCTGCGTGCAGTAGCCCTCAGTCGGCCTGATTATCAAAGTCTTGGGTCCTGCTTCGGTTGCTGTCCCATCTTCCATGATGTCAGGTAGTCAGGGGTATAAAGCATGCAGCCGACGTCATTAGATCAGTTTTTCTTGCCCCAGATGTCAGGTGTCCCCATAATGGGAAGCAATTATATCTACAAAATTACACCTCCAACAAAAAAGCAAATACACCAAAAAGCTTTAAGCATAGTAAGCAGGAATAGAGGTATAGCCAATAGAAGGCAGGGAGCTGGAGGGAGGGTAACTAGGGCTGCAACAGTGAATACACTCGAACATCTACATTTATTTAAGTGTACACAACTGTACTATGTTCTTCGTGTTTCACTGTTGCAGTCATCACATTTGGGTAGATTCCCAAAGCTAAGGATGGGAGGAGCAAATTAGATAGCATTAGGACCAGCTATAAGGCCATGCAAGACTGCAGTGGCAAAGCAAGCTCTGGATTTAGAGAAAAAATGGCAAATGGTAATGCTTGGTGAAGGTATGTACAGAATTCCAGTTAGCAGCTTCTAGGATGTCCCTGGGTAGGGACACCTCTGAGAAAGGCTGTACAGGTAGATGCAGCCCTGGTTGAATGTGGTCTAATCCCCTGTGGGATAGGTTTTCCATGGTGCTTGTAGCAGAAATAAATGCAATGGCTTATCCATTTAGAAATGGTTTGCTTTGAAATGGCCTTTGCCTCTGCCCCTGCAGCAAAAGCAACCAGCAGCTGTTCAGATTTCCTGAGAGGTTTAGTCCTATCCAAGTAAAATCTAAGTTGTCTGTGCACACCTAAGGAATGCAGTATTTGTTCCCCTTAGTTCTGTGGATTAGAAAAAAATTTGGCAAACGAATGGACTGATTATGGGCCACACTGGATACCACCTTGGGCATGAAGGAGGGATTGGTCCTGAGGGACACCCTGTCTGCATGAAAGATGATGAAAGGCTCCACTGCCATGATGGCCTGTAATTCAGACACCCTTCTTGCTGAAGTGAAGGCTGTTTTCCAAGAAAGGAATTTCAACTCTGCATTTGCAGCTGGCTCAAAAGGAGGTAGAGTGAGTTTTTCCAATACAAAGTTAAGGTCCCAGGCTGGAGTAGGGGCTCTTCTGGGTAGTCTTACGTTTTTGGCCCCTCTGAGGAACTGCTTCAGCAGTGGGTGAGAGAAGAGGGGTGGTTCTGTATGGTAATGAGCTGAAATGGCTAGGCATGAATTTTGATGGGAGGAAAATGAAAGGCCCTTGTGAAGCATCTCAGTTAAGTATTGAAGAATATGAGATAAATTGGGCGCTGCTGTGCCCATCCCCTGAGTTTGGTTCCAGGAACAGAATCTTTTCCATTTTTTGGCATAGGATTTTTTAGTACTAGGCCTACTTGCCTCCAGAATAACATCCAACAATTGCTTACTGAGGGATGGTAACGGAGAGATCAGGTAATTAGCCAGGCTGCCATGTTCAGGGTTTGAAGCTGTGGGTGCAGAATCTGGCCCTCCTGCTGGGACAGCAGGGCAGGGATCTGAGGCAGGTGCCATGGTGCCAGCAGTGACACACTCCACAAAGGGGGGTGGCGTGGCCAGTCTGGTGCAATAAATATCGTCTTTGGTTTGTCCTGTTTGATCTTCAGTAGCACCTTGGAGAGGAGAGGCAGAGGGGGAAAGGCATAAACTGATAGGTTTTTCCAGGTGAAGGACAGGGCATCCACTTTCCAAGCTTGTTTCTGGAGAGCCCTTGTGCAGAAGTTTTCCAATTGGTAGTTTTGTGTGGAGGCAAACAGGTCTATCTTGGGGCTCCCTCCATTTGTTTCTCAACATGTTGAATATCTTTGGTTTCAGTTTCCACTTGTGTGGGTCCATGAGATTTCTGCTTAGTTCGTCTGCCAGTGTATTTAGCTTTCCGGGCAGAAATTGAGCCTGTAATTGCACTTGGTAGCTCAAGGCTGTGCTCCACAGAGCCATGGCTAGTCTGCAGAGAGGGTATGAGTGGGTTCCACCCTGCTTGTTTATGTACCACACAACAGTGGTGTTTGTCCATCTACCATTAATTGTCCTGGAAGAATGTGGTCGTTGAAGGCTGTCAGAGCATTCTGTACAGCTAACATTTATTTCTGACTGATATGCAGGTGCATTTGACTTGGGTTTCATTTGCCCTGAATACACTTCCCTGCCAAGTGAGCCCCCCATGCATAGTCTGATGCATCTGTTGTTAGGGTTTGGGTGACAGGGTGTAGAGTGAATGGCAGTCCCTTGATTTGGTGGTAGGCCTCTGCCCTCCAAAGGAACTCTATCTGTAGAGAAGGTATGATAGGAATCATTGCTTATAGATCCTGAGAATGTTGACACCATAGGCTTTTTACATCCCAATGTAGTTTCCTCATATGCAGTCTTGCATAGGGAATTAGGAGAATGCAGGAGGTCTTGCAGTATTTTCCTTGCAGATAGCTGGGTCTTTGTGGCCAGTAGTTTGAAATAGGCTGTCAAATGAACTTGTTTCTCTGGCGTGAGGAAAGCCATCTGGGAAGTTGTGTTCAAGCTTACTCCCAGGAATACAATGTGTTGGCAGGGTTCAAGATGAGATTTCTTTTCGTTTAAGGTGTACCCCAGAGAAGTTAGCAATTTCTGTACAAATGCCAGATGATTCAACAGTATGTCCTGGCTTTCTGTCTGAATTAGACAATTGTCCAGGTATGGATATATTTGGATATTTCTTTGCCTGGAAAATGCAATGACTGAGGCTAGGCACTTTGTGAATACCCAGGGCGCAGTAGACAAGCCAAAGGGCAGTGCAGCGAACTGACAGCGCATGTAGCCTGCTTTGAAGGGTAGGTATCTTCTGCAAGATTCCCTTATTGTAATGTGCAGGTAGGCATCCTTTAAATCCAGTGTTGCCAACCAGGCATCCTTGCCTAGCATAGGAAGCAACTGGTGAAGAGTTAACAACTTGAATTTTGGGATCACCAAAAATGTGTTCAGGATAGGACGCAAGGAGTTGTCTTTTCTGAGCACCAGGAAAAGTCTTGAGTAGAAATCTTGCTCCCTTTCCTCTTCTGTGACATAGCCCTGATGCTTAAGAGAGAACTTGCTTTGGAGCCTGCCCACTGATTTGGGAGTAGATCTGGCCAACCGTTTGGGGTTGGTAAGGAGTGGAAGTGGAATCTGTATCCTTTGGAAACTACACTTAAAACCCATTTGTCCTGGGTAATGAATTCACAATTTTTTGCCTACAGGGCAATCTTTCCCCCTTAAGGAACAGTCAGTTGTGCAGGGCTTGGAAGTTTTAAAGTTAAGTCATTGAGACAGTTTACCATATGGGGGGAGTCTTACTACTCCCTGCTTTGGAAGTGGGAGCCCCCCACTGCTTAGTCCTGCGAGTACCTTGGGACTGAAGCCTGGGTGTTCTGCTGGTTCTGGGTTTGGACTGAAGGCCTGGAAGAGGCAGGAAAGGACCAATTTTTAGAGAGCCAATGCCTACAAAATCTCAGAGGCTGTACTTGCAAGAAATCTTTAACAGTTTGCATAGATTTAGCTTTTTCCTCCATCTTTTTAAGTACTACTTCTGCTTTGTTGCCAAACAGGCGGTCTTGGTTTAAGGAAGCATCCAGCAATTTAGCTTTAACAAGATCTGGCAAAGATTGCTCCTTAAGCCAAGCATGCCTTCTAAGTACAGACCCAGTGACAGCAGCCTTGCAAGATGCCTCTAGTGAATCAAAACCACACTGCAAAGTATGTTTTCCAACTTGTTCAGCAGAATGCATTAAATCCTGTAAATCTTTACTTTCAGCAGTCAGGAATCAACATAATTTTCTGTTTAAGCAATCCAATAATATGCTGCTGATATTTTAACATATGAAACTGGCGGTTTAAGGCCCTAATAGCCAAGGTTGCAAAAGTGTATACCTTCTTACCCCATCTATCCAGCGCCCTGGAATCTCTATCAGAGGGGGGTAGGATTTTTGGCAGTAGGAGCCTTAATGCCCTTGGGTCCCCATGAAATGGTCTCAGGATCCGCAGTAGAATTTTTAAAGTGGAACTTGTGGGAGTCAGGAAACCCTGTAATATCTATCAGGTTTTCTGGGAGCAGGAGGTAGAGAGTCAAGGGCCAAGCTAGATTCTGAGAAGGCATCGTCATCAATGTCCAGTACAGGGGGGATAGCTAAAGGCCTGTGTTGGGGCAGGAATAAGAAATCCCTAAGCCTCTTTTTAGAGTCAGAGTAATCCTGGCTTTCCCAGCAAAAATGCTCCCTAAGATTATGCAAGGTTTCAGCAAAAGAGAAATCCTCTGGAGGGGAAGCAGAGGAAATTGAGTCCTCTGCATCAGAATCCTCACAGGTAGATAAGGGGAAATCCTGGTCATCAGAGGAAACAGAAATTTCAGAGTCCTGATCAGATAAATCATAAGGAAACTCAGTCCTAAGTCTCTTAGAGGGGGAAGGGTGGCTTCCCCTGATTAGAGTAATATGGCCTTCAGCCATCATCATTTGTTTTTTTAGGCATAGAGGCCTGATCATGTGGTCTGGGCGTCGATTTTCTAGGCATGGATTGAGTTTTAGGCCTTGAAGAAGAAGAAGATTTTGTCGGTTTAATTTACAAGTCAGTAGGCCTGAATACACCCTCCGAAGCCGGTGCCAGCACAGTGGCTCCAGACCCATCTAAGGTAGAAACATCCACAAGTTCCACAGTTGAAGAAGCATCTCACGGCATACCAGACTCCGAATGGGTCTCAGTAGAGGCCTGCGAATCTGAAGTAGCAGGTATCAGGGACTGCGAAAGCGCCTCACTGAGTACCGGTGAACTGACAACTAGCTTAGGAGAAGCGTCATCAGCAGCTTTGGACCTAGGCGGCCAGTCTCTGTCTTTATCTTTGCATTTTTTCGGAAGGTCGGTAGTCGGGTGGCTTACCAAAGCCATATCTGGATAATTGAACAGAATACCAAAATGTTTAGAAGCAAAAATGTACCTACGATAAATAGTTCCTTGTTTAAATAAGGCACAAAACCGACGAGAGGTACGTCAATGTCAGGGCCTAAGCATGGAATGCAGTACGAATGAAAATCTTTATGAGGTATTTGCTTTCCACAAGAAATACATTTATTAACTTTTACTGACATCGGTTTAGAGCAAGAAAAAGTTTCCCCAATGGGGTACTTAGCTTTAGTTGAAGACTTAGGTTCTGAAACTTGAAAACGAAAATTTCAGTAGTCGGACGACCAGCACTTGTGAACTGCTTCTGCTTCAGGCACCGCACGGCAAGAAAGACTGATGTAATGGTGTCTGCTGCATGCTTTATACCCCTGACTACCTGATGTCACGGAAGATGAGACCGCAACGAACGCAGGACCCAAGACTTTGATAATCAGGCCGACTGAGGGCTACTGCAAGCAGATAACTTAAATGTGATGACTGCAACAGTGAAACATGAAGAATATCAAACTGACGACAAAATAAAACAAGGTAATGGAGCAAAGTCCGGTTGCAGGAAAAAATATTTTGTATCAAAGTAAACCAAACTACAGTAGTGCAAGAAAATTTAATATGTCCACTAAAACGCACTGCTTCAATACATAAAATGAAATAAAAGATTAGCGCTTTCATACATAACAGAGTACTTCTTCAGATCTACACAATAACAGCAGTTACAATTTAAATAATACAGAAAATTAGTGCTGCAGATCACGTGACTTTAAAAGAGGTTTAAGGGGAATTAACTCATTTAACCCCTTAGTCCCTATAGCTTGTAAAAGTAACATCCATTTCACCTCCTGACATTCAGTCCTAGTTGTTATATCACCTCCTCTAACATTAGGCTGACAAATCTCTAATACTGAAAACTTAAAATGATGATTTCCCATCTGGGTAACATGTTTTGCAAGGGCATTTTTACTATAATTTCTCCGGATACTGTAAAGATACTCATGTATCCGATCTCTCAAACACCTATTAGTCTTGCCCACATAAAACCTTCTGCAGAGCTCACAGGAAGCTAAATACACAACATTCATTGTAATGCAGTCAGCATATACCTTAATCTCACAGACATGTCCAGTCACAGGGTGTACACATACATATCATCATTACTTACATAAGTACACATAGTACATTTACGACAAGGAAAAGTCCCTGAAATAACATTCCCTAAATGTTCATTCCCATTATTAACAACTCTGTTAGATTTTTAACAGAGCAGTCTCTTTAGACATTTCTGATTTTTAACTTCTGATTGTATTATTTTCCAGTGTTTTTTAATAATACTGCATATAGCAGAAGAATCAATGGAGAAAGTGTGGCACATTCTTGCCTTACCTAACAAGTTCCCAGTCTTGTTGGTGACAGGGCCCACTTCTGAATTCAGGTAGGGTTTTGATAGAGTGTACCTAAATGAGACAACCTCATGTACTGAATCAGTGCGTTTTATTGCACTTATTAAATTTTCTTGCACTACTGCAGTCTGGTTTACTTTGATACATCAAACCAATGTCACAGCATATGAAAGCAGAGTGTTGCCTGACTAAGTACTGCATCAGGGATTTAGCCATTCACTTAATGGTTATGTTATTAAATCCTGCACACAAAAAGTGCAATTTGGCACATCTAGCCCTAAACACAGCAAACAAAAAAAGAGTGGAGGTCTTTGTGAAAGATGGGTTTCCCCACATAAGAGACCATTATTAATCTTTTTAAACATTAAGCAGCTAAATACAATTAGAGACAAGGAGGTTCCCCAATGGGGTACTTAGCTGAATCCTCTGGTTTACAAGCCAACCAATGGATTGCCTATGATCGCACATACAATGTTGCACAGTGAACTGGTTTGGCATGAAAAAAAATGAAGATTGTGCCAGTGAATGACGCTTTTAATCACTGATGTCCTGACATCAGATGAAAAGGGGATCAGATAGCAGGGGGATGGTAAAAGTCTCTGGTATGTGGGCCAGCCTCGAGCTTCTGCATGCAGAAGTTCCAGGACTTCGTGCTGAGACACTGATGACAATGAACATATCTAGTTGCTCTACTAACCTGATATTTGGAACTCCGTCTTAGTGTTGACAAGTCCCAGGCATCTTATATATTTTTCCCCATTTTTTCAGTAGTAGTCCAAGACAACACCTGTCATTTTGGAAAGAACAATCCAGTAGGACTTGATGGGCAGGAGCAGAGAGAAGCTCTGAGTAGCAGCTGCATCCTTGAGGTTTCTCAAGCACAGAGGATCCCTAACCTTTCTCCCTTCAGTCAGCCTGACATCTTTTTAACTTCTTCCCCTTTTGATGCTTTGCTATTTTGTCTGTGGTGGAAGGGTCTGTTTTCAGTGGGGTAACATCTTGTGTACTTAGTGGGGTGAAAACTGCTCCAGTGACTGCACAGTCTTCCACTTTTCCTCCATTTGTTTAAACACCATCTCAGTCAAGGATGGCAACTCCTTGTCAAGTAGGGCATCAAAGAGCTTTGTCTTCACATGCTCTGGTAGGGGCGGGTCTCCTCAGTCAGGCATGTCTGTGAATACTAGACCACACAACTGCAGTTCATGATGCAATTCACTGCATAATAACCACATCTGACAGAATGTTTGCCATCCTGGGAAAAGTAGTTGCAGAGATCCAGTATTTAATCTCTCAGGGCTTTATCCTGAAGCCCCTCTGCCTTGCCCTTTGGGATGTGAAGCACAAGAGTTTGGCAAACCATATCCCTGAAGGGGAGGCTGGTAGAAGCATAAACTCTTTTCTAACCTGTTTAGAACCCTATTTTGACAATGGGAATTAGTTTTTTCAACAGAGCCCTCAAGAATGCTTTGCTGCTCATGGATACCACAGCTTTTATAAGCAGTGGGATTTTGTAAAAGTACCGGCAAATGATCACAATCCTACAAAAGTAGTTAGGCTTCTTGGGAGGTAATGCATTGCAATCTGATTCCAAGGAGGCCCTGGTGAATGCATCCTCCAAAGTTCCAGTGAATAGAACAGTATGATTTAAGCTTAGGTAGTTTCAGGCATTCCCTATACCTCTCTTGGGTGTTACAGTACAACCCCTGCTTCCCACCTGAAAAAAAAACTTCATTCTTAAGGGTGTTACCAAATGAGAAATCCACTGGTAAGGATGCAGAGGACAATGTGATGTCAAGGTGAGCAGCATAGAAAAAAGGCAGGAGGACATCTGGTTGGCAAAAGTCAGATCATCCACCCGTGTCTGAAGAAACAGAACCAAGGAAGAATGTTCTTTTTCCAGCCCTCTTCCAGTACTGACGGTTGACCTACAACATGCTTTAAGTTCTTAAGAAAGTTCTTCAAGTCCAGCAGCAGTCGCATGAGGTATTGGGAGGAAACCTGGTTAGGAAGGAGGGGATGGAGGCCTGCCCAGTACAAACAGAGGTAAAATTATTAAAGTCTGGGATTTCAGTGTCTTGGGCATGATTTTAAGGGTGGTGGCTTCTTTTAAAGTCTGAATGTGGGCTACTAATAAGAAGTTATGTACTCACCATAACATTCCATCTGAGTAGGTAAACTTCATTTGTCAGCAACCTATGGGTCTTCGGATCCATATCGGATCCGAGCCGGCAGTTTCCAACAGCATAGATCCGAGCTCCAAGCTCCTCCCCTACCCATAACCCCCCGCCCAACCCTACCTGACCTTAGAGCGAGTTTGCCCACAGCTAGATAAGCATACAAAAATCACCCGCAAGACTAGCTACATACCCTTGCCGTAAGGAAGGTAACATCTCGAACATCCGAAGGTCAGGGGGATGGAGGGGGGGGGGGTCGGTTGCTGACAAATGAAGTTTACCTACTCAGATGGAATGTTATGTTGAGTACATAACTTCTTAATCTGAAGTAGTTAACTTCATTTGTGCATCAACCTATGGGACAGAGTCCCCAGCTACCTAAATCTTGGGTGGTCCTCAAGGAAGGATGTTCCGGAGCACTGCAGAGCCAAAGGATGCTCTTCCTCTGGAGACAATATCCAGCTTGTAGTGATTAATGAAGGTATGAGACGAAGCCCATGTTGCTGCTAAGCAGATATCATCCAACGAGAGTCTAGAACGAAAGGCCGCCGAGGTAGACACAGACCGGGTAGAGTGGGCATGAACTCCTAGAGGTGCGGGCCGACCAGTACTTTCATATACCAACAGAATACACTGAGAAATCCATCTGGACAGTGTGACTTTGGAAACAGCCTTACCCAAGTTAAATTTGGCAAAGGAAATGAACAGCTGATCTGATTGCCTATGACCAGCTGTTGTGTGTAAATAAAAGCGCAGTTGTCTGTGCAGATCCAACAGATGTAACTTATGTTCCCCTTTGTTTTGGTAGTTGGGAAAAAAAACTGGTAGGTTAATGGACTGATTAATATTCGATTCGGATGCAATTTTTGGAAGAAAGGAGGGATTGGTCCTGAGGTAGACTCTGTCTTTGTAGAAGGACAAATAAGGTGGTTTTGCACAAAGGGCTTGAATTTCGAAAACCCTTCAAGCTGATGTGATAGCTACAAGAAAGGCAGTTTTCCATGATAAGAATTTTAGATCTACCGAAGCTGCAGGTTCAAAGGGAGGGGCTGTAAGTGCCTGCAATACCAAAGTTAAGTCCCAAGGAGGGACTGCTTCCTTCACCGGGGGTCTGAGTAAGAAGGTACCCTTCAGAAAGGCCTTGCATAACTTGGAGGAGATCAATGGTCCAAGGTCGCTTCCTACGTGATAGTGAGAGATAGCCGTCAACTGAACCTTGACTGTAGAGGAGCTGGCGCCCTGATCGAAGAGTCCTGATAGGAAATCTAACACCGCAGGCAATGGAGCTGTGAAAGGATCTAGATCTCTGTGCTCTGCCCAAATAGAAAAAAGTTTCCATTTGCTATCATAGACCTTTCTGGTGGATGACTTATGCGCCACCACCAGAATAGCTTTGACCTGGGAAGAGATACCGGGAGTCCTAGCTAACTTTGGAACTGGATCAACCAAGCCGTGAGCTTGAGGCTGTCCAGATTCGGGGTTGGAAGATCCAATGGATGGGTTATGAGATCCGGAATGGGATCCAGAATCCAGGGAGGATTCACTAGGTGAGACCAAAGATATGGGAACCAAGCCTGGCGAGGCCAGAATGGGGCAATGAGGATTATCTTGTTCTGCAACGGACTGGCTTTCTGAAGAAACTTCAATATCAGCGGAAGAGGAGGATAAGCATAAAGGAGACCGGGGGGGCCAAGCATGCACCAGGGCGTCTCTTAGGGATTCCCCTGGTGGGGGAATTAGAGCGAAGTAGTCGTTGCACTTCGCATTTGAAGGAGAGGCGAAAAGATCGCAACAAGGTTGACCCCAAGTGGAGAATATCTGCTTCGCTACTTTTGGGTTCAGAGACCACTAGTACGGCGAGAGGATGGTGCGACTCAACTTGTCTGCTAAAATGTTGGACCGTCCCGGAATGTGCGTCGCTATGAGAAAGCGGTTCGTGGAAATCGCCCATTCCCACACTCTCATGGCCTCTCGACAAAGGGGATAAGACCTGGTTCCTCCCTGTTGATGTACCAGACTACTACCATGTTGTCCGTCTGGATTGCAATCGTTCCTACGGAAGAAGGCTCTGTAGTGCTTGCAACGCCAAAAGCACCGCACTCATCTCTAGGACATTTATATGCAGAGAGGTCTCCGTGCTGTTCCATGTGCCTTGGACTGTCCTGCCCGCACAATGCCCCCCCACCCGAGGCGAGAGGCATCCGTGGTCACCGTGGTTAGGGGAGGGGACATAGAAAAGGGGCACCCCTTCTGGAGGTCCGGGGATTGGAGCCACCATAAGAGGGCCTCCCTGCAAACCCTGCTGAGGGGAATAGGGTGGCACAGAGAGAATTGAAGAAAAGACCATTGAACTTGGAGAGTCCATTGCGGTACTCTCATGTTCAGACACGCCATGGCAATAGGTTGATGGTGGCCGCCATCAAACCCAAAGCCCTCAGGACCAATTCCGCCGGGGGTGCCTGGGGTAGGAGGATGGCCCACACATGGAGTCTTAAGGTCCGCACTCTGTCTGAAGTTAAGAGGGCTAGACGCCTGTTTGTGTCCAACCTTGCTCCGATGAAATCTATGGTTTGAGTTGGAAAAAGGGAAGATTTCTTTTATGTTGATAGTAATCCCTAGCCAGGCCGCTAGGTGAAGAAAGGAGTTTCTGGCTGCGCAGAGTAGATGCCTTGTGGGGGCGGTCAGGAGCCAGTCTTCTAGGTATGGGAAAACCTAATGCTCTGCAGTCGCAGGTGGGCCGCTAGCACCGACAGAACTTTGGTGTACACCCTGGGGGCTGTGGTGAGACCAAAGGGAAGGGCCCTGAATTGGTAATGGCTGGCTCCTAGCTGGAAGCGGAGAAGCCTCCTGGATAGTCTGTCCATCAGAATGTGGTAGTATGCATCCTTGAGGTCTATAGAGCACATCCAGTCGTTCTCCCGCGGGGGGGGGGGGGATGGATTAAAGAGTGACCATCCAGAACTTTTCCTTGGTTACTGACAGGTTCAAGAGGGATAGGTCGAGGATCGGTCTGAAGTCCCCTGTCTTTTTTGGCACCAAGAAGAACCTGGAGTAAAAGCCTGATCCGTACTGGTCTGGGGAGACGTGCTGGATGGCTCCTTTTTCTAGCAGCCGCTGGATTTCCGCAGCTGCGGCCTCCCTCTGCTTGGGTGGGACGTCTGGGATTGCGAGGGAAATGGGAGAAAGGGATCTGGTAACCTCTGGATATGATGCGAAGCACCCAGCGGTTGGTCTTGATAGACTTCCAAGCTGCTAGGTGCCTCGAGAAGCGCCCCCCCCCCCGACTGCCTCCAGAGTGGAGCAGTTGGGTAACCCTTCAGGGCTGCTGCGTGGGCTGGTCAGAGAACGGTTCTCTGGACTCAAAGTTCCTCGGGCCCCCTCTGCCTCTAGGGCAGCGTCCACCCTGTCCTTCTCTGCTGAGGAAGGACTGGGGGTCCGGAGCGAAATGGGGCTGTTACAACTTCCGGAACCACATCTTCTTCTGTCCCTTTTGGTTCTTGGAAAAGGACCTCTGGGGAGCAGAGAAGCGGACTCCGATGGCAGACGTCTTCCCGTCCTTCTCGCTCTGGACCAAGGTATCTCATACGGTTTTGCCAAAAAGGGCAGAACCATCGAAAGGGGCATTACCGAAAGACACCTTAAAGGGTTCCGTGAAATCACAGTGGCGGAGCCAGGCCTATCGCCTCATAACGACGCCTGCTCCGCTAGCTCTAGCGGCCCCTTCCGTGGCGTGGGACAGTAGCCGCATAGAGGTGTTTGAGATAGACCTAAGAGTGGCCATTTGGGAAGAGTACAACTGTTTGTCCTCCGCCGACATGGACTCCGGGGGCGATGCAGCATACTCTTTGATAAGGTCTCGCTGCAGTCGTATGACATGTGCCATGTAGTTCAGTGACCTCACTGAGAAGGTAGCTGAACTAAAAACCTGCTTCCCTAATCGATCCATCAACCGAGACTCCTTGTCTGGAGGATGGACCGAGGGACTCTCCTGGGCTAATTCCCTTTTAGTATCCGCCGCCATCAACATGGCATCTACAGGGGTTCCCTTACTCCAGTGAGATCTGTCGAAGGGTGGACTAAGTATTTTGTCAGGTCTTTTTGGGGCTGGCTCCACAGTGTCCGGCTTCTTCCACGCCCTGGTAGTGATCAGATCTACCAGGGGGTCAGCTGGAGGGGACACCCAAGAGGTAGACGGGTCTGCTTCAAACGCCTCCAGAAACACAGATTCGTCCATAGTAGGCTTTGGGGCAGACCACCCGCCCCCTAATCCTGAGCATCTCCATGATGTCTCCAAATGAGACGTCCTAGGGGGGTGATCTTAGGGAACCTTCCCCTTCCTCCAAATCTGTGTCCTCGGTTAAGGACTCAGGGGAGTCCAAGTGCCTCCTCTTGCACTTGCGCTTGTGCGGAATCTCCTTGGGGGGGGGGGGGTTGTCCGAGGAGACTTCACAAGCAACGTCATGTTCCAACGGAATGACCTGGGACGTCGGAGCAGGGTGTCCCTGGGACTGGCTGACGGAAGTCAGACCCATCTGAGATGCGGTGCAGGGTGGACCCGTAGCCAAGGCCGGGGGTCTGGAATCCCTCGACAGAACCCTCTCCACTACGTCGAATGCCGAAGGAGAGCCGCTCTCTCTCGGATCCGAGAGCAGGCCCTCCCTCGGATCCGACGGGCGGATCAGGGCCGGAGCCGACGCGGTCAGATCCGAAGGTCCAGTATGCCCTGACCTGGGCGGAGCCGAAGGCACACCGAGACCCTCGGATCTGAAGTTCAGCTCTCGGCTCCGAGAGTTCGGATCCGAAGAAAAGGGACTCGACAGACTCTAGGTCATTGTCGGCGCAGGAAGTACCAGATACTGTCGGCGCCGACGCTACCCGGCTCCGAAAACTCTGAACCTGGGAAGAGGGTCGGAGAATGAGCAACTGGGGCAAATAAAAGGTGTTGAGCTCCCCCCAGAGGGGGGGGGGGAGGAGCACTCTCATCTACAGCTGGGCCTGGAGGAATCTTCTCATCATCCGGTCCAAGTCTGCGTCAGTCAGGCTTTGGGTGGATCTCGATGAGGCCACAGAGGTGGGACGAGAGTGCCGCCTCGAAGACCTCGACGGGGGCCGGGCCTCATCCTCCGGTCCTGGTGAAAAAGTAGGAGACCGGAGCCGAGGGGTGGAAGGCTCAGAAGTCCTGGAGGGAGAAGACCGCTTAGCCGGCAGGGCCGATGAAGAGGCCTCAGCCCGCCGCTTGTGGTGCTTCTCCTTCCTGGACTCCCTATTCTCCTGGCCCGAAGCGGGAGGTTGAGCCCCGGCCAGTGGAAGGGAGGCAGGAGTGGCAGTAGCCACAGCCGCGGCAGGAGCCACCGTGGGACCGGAGGCCGAAGCAGAGTCCAGGGGCAGCAGTCCCGCCAGAACCAGCTTAGTCCTCTGGTCCTTAAGTACCCTGGGGTTGAATGCCGCACATATGGAGCAACCTGACAACAGGTGTCCAAACCCAAGGCACAACACGCACCGAGTGTGGCCATCCGCCAGGGATAGCTTATGGCCACACTCGGTACACTTGGAAAAAACAGCTTTTGGGGCCTCCGACATACTGAAAGGAAAACACACACGCTAGGCCCCAACACACAGCACACTCCCTAATGCACTAACGAGGGTGGGGAAGGAAAACTATGAAGATGATTAGCAGACAGGTAAAGGGAAACTAATGAGGGACCTGTACACAACACACGCACACTAAATTTACAAAAAAAAAGGAGAGAAAAAAAGGGTAACATTTTCTCACAAAAAGACGCTAAGCCTGGAACTCAGTGACTGAGCTGCTGGACGAAACCGTGGCACACTAGATCTGAGGTCAGGTAGGGTTGGCAGGGGATTATGGGTAGGGGGAGGAGCTTGGAGCTCGGATCTATGCTGTTGGAAACTTCTGGCTCGGATCCGATATGGATCTGAAGACCCATAGGTTGATGCACAAATGAAGTTAACTACTTCAGATCTTCAGTTTTAGAGCTGTGGATATCCTTGTAAAAAAAACAGCCAAGGATATACAATCCATGTCCCCTGTTATCAAGACAAAGACGTCAAAACCAGATGGCAAAGGAGACACGTCCAGGCTGTCTCCTGAAGACTAGCTTGGAAGGAAGAGCTTCTTTCAAGTGGTGCATCTGCCCCAGAGGGGCATCACCTGAGTCCTTGATCACAGTAGGATTCCAAGATGAAGGCTGTGAAAATGCCCTCAAGCCTACAGTGTTCATTGGGACTCTACTAGCATGTTGCTAGCTTCACAATATCCCTTTCATGCATGGGTGTTTCTCTTTGTGCTTTACATATAGTATCTTCAAGGATGGTTGGCCTGTACCATGACAGCCCTGCAAAAGCAGACAGCCTTTTCTGATCTAAACAATACTGGAGATTTTTCACAAAAAATTCATTTTCTGCACCTTTTTGCTCTGTGAGCAGCAATAAACAGACTTATGGAATTCCTGATTTACAACCTATTTTTTGCAAGTAACACAACTTTAGATAAGGTCATCTTAGATTCCCAATAATTAAACCTGTAGCAATTGCAGTTAAAAAGTACAGTTGTGTACACTTACCATAAAAGTAGATGTTCGACACCTCCAGTGTTCCCTATCTCTGGGTTAGAAGTTTGAATGAGTTGGGTTCCAGTTTTCACTCCTGAGGGTCCAGCAGATGTCTGCTTAAGTCGTCTGCCAGTGAATTTTGCTTGCCTGGCAGGAACTGAGCTTGTAGGTGCACTTGAATGCTTAAGGCTGTGTTCCACAGAGCCATGGCTAACCTGCAGAGTGGGTAAGAATGAGTTCCCTCCTGCTTGTTTATGTACCACATAACTGTGGTGGTGTCTGTATCAGGAGCTGTCCTGGAAGGATAAGGTATTTGAAGGCTGTCGGAGCATTTTGTACAGCTAGCATCTCTTTTTGATTGATATGCAGGGGAACTTGTTCTGGGCTCCATTTACCTGCCATGTGAGCCCCCCATGCATAGTCTGATGCATCTGTTGTCAGGATTTGGGTAGCAAAGGGTTGAGTTAAAGGAAGTCCTTTGTTGTGGTTGCATGCTTCCGCCCACCAAAGGAACTCTGCCCTTAGGCAGGGTATGATAAAAATCACTGTTTCCAGGTCCTAGGAATATTGATACCAGAGATTTTAAGTACCATTGAAGTTTCCTCATATGCAGTCTTGCATATGGAATTAACAGAATGCATGAGGCCATGAACCTCAAGGTTTGAAGTATTCTCCTTGCAAATAGCTGGGTTTTGTTGGCTATTAGTTTAAAAAATCTGTCAAATGGACCTGCTTTTCTGGAGTGAGGAATGCCATCTGGGAAGCTGTGTTCAAGCTTGCTCCCAGGAATACAATTTTATGGCTGGGCACCAGTTGTTATTTCTTTTCGTTGACAGTGCATCCCAGTGAAGTTAGAAGTCTTTTTACAAATGCCAGGTGATGAAGTAGCAATTCCTGACTGCCCGCCTGAATCAGGCAATCGTCCAAGTAGGGGTAGATTTAAATATTTCTCTGCCTGCAGTATGCAATAACTGGAGCCAGGCATTTTGTGAACACTCTGGGCACAGTAGATAAGCCAAATGGAAGCGCAGAGAACTGATAGTGCATACAGCCTGCCTGAAACAGACATTTCCTGCAAGACCCCCTTACGGGGATGTGCAGATAAGCTTCTTTCAAGTCTAGGGTGACTAACCAGGCATCTTTGGCTAGTATAGGAAGAAGCTGTTGCAGCATAAGCATTTTGAATTTTGCGACCACCAGAAAGGTGTTGAGAATTGATAGATCCAGGATAGGGTGCCAAGAGCTCTCTTTTCTGTGAACCAGGAACATTCTGAAGTAGAAACCCTGTCCCCTCTGTTCTACTGGGACAGGATGAATAGCCCTTATATGGAGAAGGGAAAGTACTTGCTTTTGAGCCTCTGCCCACTGGTTTGGATGGAGGTCTGGCAACCCGCTTGGTGTTGGCAGTGAGTGGAAGAATATGTATCCCTAGGATACAATGTTTAGAACCCATCGGTCCTGAGTAATGGACATCCAGTTTTTTGCATGAAGGGCGAGTTTTCCTCCAAGGGGTGCAAGTACTTGGGCATGGCTGGGAAGGATAAAGTACAGTTTTGTACCTACCATAAATGTAGATGTTCGAGTGCTAATACAGCTGCAGTCATAACAGATGGGTTATCCTGCCGTCAGGCAGGTCCTTGGTCGGTCGAATTCCAAAGTCTAGGTCCAGCGTCGGTTGTCGTCACTTCTCACCTGACGTCAGTGCGGCAGGGGTATAAAAGAACCAGCCAACACCATCTTCTTCAGTTTTTCTTGCCCCAGATGTCAGGTGCCCCCAGAAGGAAGGCAAAACATAAACTTATGTAATAATGCAATATAGAATAATCAAAAAACAGTAGTTTGCAAGCAAACACACCATAAAAGAATACCCCAATCAGGTTGTATGAGAAGGTGTTTGTCATAAGGCCTGTCCCAAGAGGGGATGGAGGGAGGGAAACCTGGACTGCAGCTGTATTAGCACTCGAACATCTACATTTATGGTAGGTACAAAACTGTACTATGTTCATCGTGCATACAGCTGCAGTCATAACAGATGGGTAGAATCCCAAAGCTAAAAAGGGGTGGCAAGCACTAAGTGGAACTAGGAGGAGCAAGGATGCCCTGCAAGACTGCTGTGGAAAAGCCCGCTCTAGATTTAGAGTAAAGTGGAAGGTGATAGTGCTTGGAGAAAGTGTGCACAGAACTCCAAGTGGCTGTTTCCAAAATGTCCATGGTAGGAACCCCCCTGAGGAAAGCTGCAGAAGTAGCTGTGTCCCTAGTGGAGTGGGATCTGATGCTTGAAGGCACAGTTTTTCCATGAAATGAGTAACAAAAGCGTATGCAGTGGGCTATCCATTTTGAGATTGTCTGTTTGGAGATAGCCTTTCCTTGAGCACCTGTAGCATAGGACACAGAGTTGCTCGGATTTTCTGAATGGCTTTGTCCTGTCCAAATAATAACGAAGTTATCTGTGAATGTCCAAGGAATGTAGTAGTCTTTCCCCTTTGTTTTGTGGGTTAGGGTAAAAGGTAGGTAAGTGATTAGTCTGATTCAAGGCTACACTGGATACTACCTTTGGCATAAAGGAAGGGTTGGTTCGTAAGGAAACTCTGTCCTGATGGAAAATGATGAAAGGTTGCACAGCCATGAGGGCCTGTAGTTCCGAAACCCTGTGTGCTGAGGTGATAGCCAGAAGGAAGGCTGTTTTCCATGACAAATATTGCAGTTCTGTTGAAGCAGCTGGCTCAAATGGAGGCAGGGTCAGTTTTTCCAAAATGAAGTTGAGGTCCCAAGCAGGTACTGTTGGTTTCCTAGGGGGTTTTATATTCTTAGCCCCTCTGAGGAACTGTCTTAAGAGAGAATGAGAAATAAAAGGAGGATCTGTGTTGTATTGTGCAGAAATGGCTGAAGCATGGATCTTGATGGAGGAGAAGGAAAGTCCACTGCTTAACATCTCAGCTAGGTACTGTAATATTTGAGGTAAATTTATTACCCAAGGATTCTGGCCCTTTTTCTGATTCCAGGCTCAAAACCGTTTCCATTTGGCGGAGTAGGCTTTTCTAGTAGAAGGTCTTCTGGCCTCCAAGATGACATCCTGCACCTCCTTGGAGAGAAGGGTCTGTTGGGAAATCAAGGGATTCTCCATGCGGCTAGATTGAGGGTTTTCATCTGACTGTGAAGAATTCTGAAGTTGTGCTGGGACAACAGAAGAGGCACTAGAGGCAGGATCCATGGCGGGGAATGCGTCAGGCTCTTCAGGAGTGGATACCAGTGTTGTCTTGGCCAGTCTGGAGCAATGAGAATCATGTTTGGCCTCTCTGCTATGGCTTTTAATAGACCTTTGGGCAGCAGAGGAAGAGGTGGAAAGGCATAGACGGTCAATGCTGTCCATTTGAAAGTGCGTCCACTTTCCAGGCCTGTGGATGATAGGTCCTTGAGCAAAATTTTTTCAGTTGGTAATTTCTGTGGGCAGCAAAGAGATCTATGTCCGGCTGTCCCCATGCCCGAGTTATCTTTGCGAAAACTTGAGGATGCAACTTCCATTCATGTGGATCTGTCACATTTCTGCTTAGGCTGTCTGCCAGTGTGTTTTCCTTCCCTGGCAGGAATTGTGCTTGAAGTTGGATTTGCAATTCCAGAGCCGTGTTCCAAAGGGACATGGCTAGTCTGCACAGGTGGTATGAATGAGTTCCTCCCTGTTTGTTTATGTACCACATCACTGTGGTGTTGTCTGTCCTTATCAATAGCTGGCCTGGATGCAGTAGGTCTTTGAAGGCCATAATAGCATTTTGCACTGCTAGCATTTCCTTTTGATTGATGTGTAGGTGCTTCTCTTTTTGGGACCATTTTCCCTGAATGCACTGATCTGTCATGTGCGCCCCCCCCCCCCGGCGTAGACCGAGGCATCTGCTGTGATGATTTGATTTGCTTGAGGTATGCAGAAGGGGAGACCTATGATACTCTGGCATGCTTGAGCCCACCACAGAAATTCCTTTTGAAGACATGGAATGAGTGGTATAATTGTTTCCAAACTGTGGCTGTGTTGAGACCATAAGTTTTTTTAGGTACCATTGAAGTTTCCTCATATGCAGCTTTGCACATGGGATCAGCAGGATGCAAGATGCCATGAATCCCAGGGCCTGCAGGACTTTCTTTGCAGTCAGCCTGGTGAAGGCTGCCATTTTGCTGAAGTATTGAGATAGTTGCCCTTGCTTCTCTGGCGTGAGGTAGGCCATCTGGGTGTTTGTATTCAAGCTGGCACCCAGGAAAATTATTGTCTGAGAGAGTATTAGTTTTGATTTCTTTTTGTTGACTGTGTATCCCAGAAAGTTCAACAGTTTTATTACAAACGCCAGGTGTTTCAGAAGTATGTGCTTGCTGTCCGCTTGCATCAGGCAGTCGTCCAGATATGGGTATATTTGTATCCCTTGAAGTCTGCAGAAGGCAATTACTGATGCCAGGCATTTTGTAAACACTCTGGGCGCATTAGATAAGCCAAAGGGCAATGCAGAGAATTGAAAATGGGTTGAACCTGCGAGAAATCTGAGGTATCTTCTGCAATCTTGTCTGATAGGGACATGCAGGTATGCCTCCTTGAGGTCCAATGTTACCAGTCAAGACTCCTTGCCCAGCATGGGAAGAAGCTGTTGTAATGTGAGCATATTGAATTTTGGTACGAGTAAATATGTGTTTAGGATGGATAGGTCTAAAATAGGTCTCCAATCTTTGTCCTTCCTTGGTACCAGGAATAGTCTGGAATAAAAACCTTGACCTTGTTCTTTTGCAGGTACCTCTTGAATAGCTTTCATGTCCATGAGAGCTGAAATTTGTTTGTTTTTGTGCCTTTGCCCTTTGATTTTGTGGCAGGTTTGGCATGCCTCTCATTTTTGGAAGGGTGTGAAAGTGGAATCTGTAGCCTCTGTCTACAATGTCCAGGATCCATTTGTCTTTTGTGACAATATGCCAATTTTTTGAAAATAATGCCAGTTTTCTGCCTAAAGGTGCTGCCATTAAAGCTTTGCTTGGCATGCAAAGGGGAAAGTCATTGTGTCTGCTTTCTGAATGACTGTGATCTATCTTCTCCACCTCTTGGGGTAGGTGCTTGCCATTGTCTGGCTCTGAATGATCCTTGAGATTGCCCTCCACCCCTCGGGCGCCTGTATCTGCCTCTGAGGTCTGTCCATGGCTGGAAAGGACCAATTTTTTGAAGGCCAGTTTCTGCTGAAATGTGGAGGTTGTACCTGTAGGAAATCTTTCACTGTTTGCATTGATCTTGCCTTATCCTCCATTTTCTTTAGTACCTCCTCAGCTTTAACACCAAAGAATACATCTTTTTGAAGAGGTGCATCTAGTAATTTAGCTTTGACATGATCTGGTAAGGTTTGCTCTTTGAGCCAAGCATGTCTAAGTATGACAGACCCTGTAACAGCAGCTCTACATGAGGCCTCTAAAGCATCAAAACCACACTGCAAGGTATGTTTACCCACTTGCTCTGCACTATGCAACAAATCCTGCAACTCCTTTAAATCTGGTTGCTTAGGTTGTGTCATTTTGCTTTTCAACTGAGACAACAAAAACTGTTGATACTTTAACATATGGAACTGACAGTTTAATGCCCTCATGGTTAAAGTGGCAGAGGTGTACACCTTTTCCCCCCACCTTTCTAAAGCTCTGGAATCTCTCTCTGAAGGTAATGGGTTTTTAGCAGTAGAGGCCTTAATTCCCTTCGGACCCTGTGAAATAGTTTCTGGGTCAGCAGCATGGCTTTTGTACAGGAACTGGTGTGAATCAGGAACCCGGTAATACCTGTCAGGTTTAACAGGAGCTGGAGGTAAAGAATCTGGGTTGAGGCTGGCTTCTGTGTACACATCATCTAATATATCTAAGACAAGAGGGATAGCCAAAGGCCTGTGCTGGGGAAGCAAGAGAAAATCCCTGAGCCTTTTCTTGGAATCTGAGTAATCTTGGCCTTCCCAGTGAAAGTGTTCCCTCAGGGTATGTAGGGTTTCCCCAAAAGAATAGTCCTCAGGGGGGGAGACCGAGGGAATGGACTCGTCAGCATCAGAGTCTTCAAAAGGGGAATATGAATATTCCTGGTCCTCAGAATGTTCTGAGGTAAGAGAGGCTTGATCTGAGGAAGGGTAGTCTTCCTCCAATCTGGGCCTTTTGTCCGAGGGGGGTAGTAATCAAATCCTCAGCCATTTTGAGCATCTGTTTTTTAGGCATGGGGCCTTGAGAGGGGGTCTGTGGTCCTTGTGTTTTAGTTTTCATGGCTGCTTTAGATTTAGTAAAAGCCTTAATGGAAAAGGAGGAAGGCCTGAAGACACCTTGAGAAGTGGCAGGCCTGTCTAAACTCTGAGTTTCCCCGCCAAGAGTGGCATCGGTATCTGTAGTCTGAATGGGGGCCGAGGAGCCTGCGACCTCGGGCACAGAAGACACCGGTAATGAAGCGTCATTGGTACTCAGGGGCTGCGTAGGCGCCTCGCTGAGAAACGGAGCACCGGTAGTCGGCTTTAGCGTGGTGTTGGTAGAAGTCGCGGACCTCGTATGTCGGTCCTTATCTTTGCGTCTTTTACTCAAAACTGGAGTTGGAGTATCCGACGACATAATGTATTTAAATTTTTTACCAAAATAGTGGTGGGCGAACTCCGCCCGACACTTAATAGTACATTTGTTGAATCTAGCACAAAAACGGCAAGCCGAGACGTCGTGGTCTGGGCCTAAGCAAGGAATACAGAAAGAATGGAAATCCTTATGCGGTATTTGCTTCCTACATGAAATGCAATTATTAACTTTGTCTGACATCGGTCTGAAGCAAGAAAAGTTTCCCCAACGGGGTACTTAGCTTTCAAGAAGACTTCGGCTGAAATATTTTCGTAAATCTCAGGAGCTGGCTGACCGGCACTTGCGAACTGCTTCTGCTTCGGGCACCGCGCGGCAAGAAAGACTGAAGAAGATGGTGTCGGCTAGTACTTTTATACCCCTGCCGCACTGACGTCAGGGAAGAAGCGACAACAACCGACGCTGGACCTAGACTTTGGAATTCGGCCGACCGAGGACCCGCCTGACGGCAGGATAACCCATCTGTTATGACTGCAGCTCTATGCACGATGAACATCTGGGAAGTCATTGTGAACTTTTTCCATAAGGGGGTGGCTTACCACTCCCTGGCTTTGAGGTGGAAACGCTCCACTGTTTGGATCTCTGCATACACTGAGACTGTAGTCTTGGTGGTCTGTTTCCCCTGGGTTTGGACTGAGAAGACCTGTGGGGGACTGGAAAGGACCAGTTTTTTGAAGGCCAATGCCTACTGAATCTAGATGGCTGTACTGGTCAGAAATCTTTGACAGTTTGCATAGAGTTAGCTTTTTTTTCCATATTTTTTAAGAACTTCTGCTTTAGTGCCAAACAAACTCTCCTGATTTAATGGAGCAACTAGTAATTTTGCTTTGATATGTCAGGCAAGGTTTGTTCCTTTAGCCAAGCATGCCTTCTCAGTATAGATCCAGTGACAGTAGCCCTGCAAGATGTTTCTAGGGCATAAAACCCACACTGCAAAGTACGTTTACTAATTTGGTTTGCAGAATGCATTAACTGTTGTAAATCTTTATTTTCTGCACAATCTTATAGTAACACAATTTTTTGTTTAATTAGTTCCATAACATGCTGCTGGTACTTCAACATGTGAAACTGGCAATTCAAAGTCTTGATTGCAAGAGTTGCAGAGGTATATACCCACTTACCCCGTCTGTCTAAAGCTCTGGAATCCCTGTTTGAAAGGGTAGGGTTTTTGGCTGTAGTAGCCTTAATGCTTTTAGGCCCCTGGGAAATTGTCCCTGGATCCGCAGTAGGATTCTTAGAGAAATTTGTGAGAGTCAAGTACTCTGTAGTACGTGTCGGGTTTTCCAGGAGCTGTTGGTAAAGTGTCAGGAGTAAGACTGGACTCCAAAAAGACATCTACAATATCCGGGACAGAGGGTATAGCTAGAGGCCTGTGCTGAGGCAAATCTAAAAATTCCCTGAGTCTCTCTGGACTGAGGATAGTCCTGGCATTCCCAGTTGAAATGCTCTCTTAAGGTATGCAAGGTTTCACCAAAAGAAAAATCTTCTGGAAGGAAGGCAGAGGGAATGGATTCCTCTGCATCTGAATCCTCATAGGTAGACAAGGGTATGTCCTGATAATCAGAAGGGTCAGAGTCATCAGACTCCTGGTCTGTAGAATCAGAAGGAAATTCAATTCTTTGTCTTTTGGCAGGGGAAGGCTGGCTTCCCCTAATTACAGTAATAAGGTCTTCAGCCATTCTAAGCAATTGTTTTTGTGGCATGGGAGCTTGAGCATGCGCTTTGGACATCAGTTTTCTAGGTGTAGTGCGATCTCTGGACCTAAGAAAAGTACAGTTTTGTACCTACCATAAATGTAGATGTCCGAGAGGTATGCATCTGCAGTCCTAACATATGGGTTGTCCTGCCTCAGGCAGCCCTTCGGTCGGCCGGATTCCAAAGTCTGGGTCTGGCCTCGGCTGATGTTGCACTTCACCCGACGTCATAGCTGCTGTGAATTGGGTATAAAGGCATCAGCCGACGCCATTTTCCTCAGTGTTTCTTGCCCCAGATGCCAGGTGCCCTCTAGGAAGGCTAAATTTGGATAAATGCAAATGATTCCAAACAGTAGAGAGCAAACAAAAATAAACACGTATATACATATATACAAACAAATACACCATAATAGATTCCCCCAGCTAGCTACAAGATGGGCAAATACCCTAGGAGTACCACAGAGGGGAAGGAGGGTGGGTAATCCTGACTGCAGATGCATACCTCTCGGACATCTACATTTATGGTAGGTACAAAACTGTACTATGTCCTTCAAGGATGCATCTGCAGTCCTAACATATGGGTAGAATACCATAGCCAAACTGGGGGAGGAGGCACTAAGATGATTATGGTGTAGTTAAGATCCCTTGCAAAACAGCAGTTGCAAAACCTGCTCGGGATCTGGAGTATAAAGGTAGATTATAATGCTTGGCAAATGTATGCACGGAGCTCCAAGTAGCAGCTTCTAAAATGTCTTTGGTAGCCACTCCTCATAAGAAAGCTGTAGTAGTGGCTGTAGCCCTTGTGGAGTGAGGTCTGATATTTTCTGGAGTTGTCTTTCCATGAAAAGAGTAACAAAATCTAATGCAATTTCCTATCCATTTTGAGATTGTCGGTTTTGAAATTGCTTTTCCTTCCATTCCTGTTGCATATGCTACCAGAAGCTGGTCAGTTTTTCTATTGTTCTTGGTTCTGTCCAGATAGTAGCGCAATTGCCTGTGCACATCCAAGGTATGTAGTAGTCTTTCCCCCCTGTTCTGTGGGTTGGGGAAGAATGTTGGTAGGTGGATTGCTTGGTTCAATGATACCCTGGAGACCACCTTTGGCATAAAACTAGGGTTAGTTCTCAAGGACACTCTATCCTGGTGGAAGATAAGGAAGGGCTGTACTGCCATTAATGCCTGTAATTCAGGAACCCTTCTTGCTGAAGTGATTGCAAGCAGGAAAGCAGTTTTCCAAGATAAGAACTGTAATTCTGCTGTTGCTGCTGGTTCGAAAGGGGAAAGTGTTAACTTTTCCAGCACAAAGTTAAGGTCCCATGTAGGCAAAGGTGGCTTCCTTGGAGGCTTTACATTTTTAATTCCTCTCAGAAACTGCCTGAGTAGAGGATGAGAGAAGACTGGAGGATCCATGTTGTATTCTGCTGAAATTGCTGATGCATGAATCTTAATGGAGGAGTAAGACAGGCCATTGTGGAAAAGTTCTGCTAAATATTCCAGGATGTTAGCTATGTTTGCTAATCATACATTTTCTCCTTTTGCTGCACTCCAAATGAGGTATCTTTTCCATTTGGCTGAATAAGTCTTCCTTGTGGAGGGTCTGCGAGCCTCCAGGATAATGTCTTTAACCCTCTGAGATAAATCTGGGTTATTTTGTTTTATGTAATATTCCAAGCAGCTAGCTGCACTGTTTTCAAGTTTGGATGTAGGATCTTGAAGTTGTTCTGTGTTAGCAGTAAAGGAACTAGAGGTAGAGGCCATGCGTGTCCGAGACATACTCCTCAGTAGCGGGTACCAATGCTGCCTCGGACAGTCTGGAACTATCAGGATGATCCTTGGGTGATCTTCTTTGATCTTCAGTAGCACTTTGTGCATCAAAGGAAGAGGTGGGAATGCATATGCTGTCAGGTTTTCCCAACTGAAGGATAGGGAGTCCATCTTCCAAGCAAGTGGGTGGTATGTCCTTGTGCAGAATTTCCTCAATTGGTGGTTGTGTGGGGATGCGAACAGGTCTATTTCTGGTAGTCCCCATTTCTTTGTAATGGATTTGAAGATGTCTGGATGCAGCATCCATTCGTGGGCATCCGTGGTAGTTTTGCTTAAGGTGTCTGCTAGTATATTTTCTTTTCCTGGCACAAATATGGCCTGGAGCTGAATGTTGAGGTTCAGGGCCACATTCCACAGGTCCATTGCCATCCGGCATAGAGGATATGAGTGTGTGCCTCCTTGTTTGTTGATATACCACATGACTGTGGTGTTGTCCGTCCTTATCAGCAAATGACCCTGTTGAAGAAACGGTCTGAATGTCTGAATTGCCTGTTTCACAGCCAGCATCTCTTTTTGATTTATGTGTAGGTTCAGCTGGTCCTGTGTCCATAGGCCTTGTATACACTTGTCCACCATGTGTGCCCCCCAGCCTAGGTCTGAGGCATCCGGGGTGATAGTCTGGCTTGGGCGAAGTTTGTGGAAAGGCAGTCCTCTGTTCAACTGACAGGCCTGAGCCCAACACAGGAATTCTCGTTTCAGGCATGGAATTATTGGAATCTGGGCTTCTAGACTGTGTTTGTGTTGAGACCATATATTCCTTAGGTACCATTGCAACTTCCTCATATGCAGCCTGGCATGTGGAATCAATATTATGCAGGATGCCATGTAACCCAGGGCTTGCAGGACTTTCCTTGCTGTAAGCTGGTTCTGTGTTGTTAATGCCATGAAATAGAGTGGTAGTTGCTTTTGCTTTTCTGCTGTGAGAAATGCGATCTGATTTGAAGTGTCCAGTTCTGCACCCAAGAATGTTATCCTTTGGGATGGTACCAGCCTTGACTTTTTCATGTTGACTGTGTATCCCAGGGCTTGCAGTAGTTGTATAACCTTTTAAAATCTTTTGTTAATTTGGTCTTGTTGTCCGCTTGTATTAGGCAGTCGTCCAGGTATGGATAAATCTGAATTCCCTGAAGCCTGCAATGAGCAATTACTGATGCCAGGCATTTTGTGAATACTCTGGGCGCAGTGGATAAGCCAAAGGGCAATGCTGAGAATTGATAATGCTCTGATCCTGCAAGAAATCGGAGGTATCTTCTGCAATCTGGTCGTATAGGGACGTGCAGGTATGCCTCCTTGAGATCCAGAGTCACCAGCCAAGACTCCTTGCCCAGCATGGGAAGAAGTTGCTGTAGGGTCAGCATTTTGAATTTTGGAACAATGAGGTATGTGTTCAGAGCGGACAGGTCGAGAATAGGCCTCCATTGGTTTTCTTTCCTTGGTACCAGGAAAAGTCTGGAGTAAAATCCTTGTCCTTGTTCCATAGGCGGTACCTTTTCTATAGCTCTCATCCTTAGTAAGTGGTTGATTTGTCCTAGAGCGTTTGTTTTTTGGTTTGGTGGTAGGTTTGGCATTCCTCTCTTTCTTGGTAGAGTGTGGAAGTGAAACCTGTAGCCTTTGTCTATTGTCTGTAAAATCCATTTGTCTCCTGTAATGTAATGCCAGTTTACGGAAAATAAGGCTAGCTTTCCGCCTAAGGGTGCTTCCAGTTGTTCCCTGGTAGGCGGTATCAGAGTCAAGTCATTGTGTCTGTCCTGTGGTAGTGGTAGTAGCTGGATCTGTGGCAGTAGTTCTCTGGTTGTTAGTCTGCCACTGACGTCCCATGTAGGTACCTCTGGATTGACCTCTGCCTCTTGGGTGCCTATTTCTGCCTCTCTGTGCTCTGGAGGTGTCTGGAAAGGACCAATTCTTCGAAGGCCAATTTCTACTAAACCTCGGAGGCTGGTCCTGTAAGAAATCCTTGACTGTTTGGACAGATTTTGCTTTTTCTTCCACCTTCTTTAGCACTTGCTGTGCAGGGGAGCCAAACAAACTTTGTTTCTCCATGGGAGCATCTAGGAGCTTTGACTTTACATGGTCTGGTAAGGATTGCTTTTTTAACCATGCATGCCTTCTGATCACTGTTCCAGTCATAGCTGATCTAAAGGAAGCCTCCAGTGCATCATAGCCGCATTTTAAGGAATGATTACTGACCTGCTGAGTGTTATGTACCAAATCCTGAAGGGACTTGCGGTCTATAGGTTCAGGAGAGGACAGTTTTTTATTTAGCTGGTCTAACAAAAATTCCTGATACTGAATCATGTGGAATTGACAGTTTAAGGCCCTAGCCGAAAGAGTAGCAGAAGTATAAACTTTTTTACCCCATCTCTCTAATGCTCTAGATTCTCTTTCAGAGAGATGTGTGTTTTTGGCAGAGGCAGCTGCTACAGCTTTGGGGCCCTGTGAAATGGTTTCAGGATCTGCAATAGGAGCCTTACACAAGTGAAAATGTGTCCGGGACCCTGTAATATCTGTCGGGCTTAGCAGGGGCCGGGGGAAGTGAGTCAGGGGCAGTACAGGCATCATTAAATGCATCACCCACAATTGTTAGTACTGGAGGAATGGCTAAAGGCCTATGCTGTGGTAAATGCAAAAAGGTCCTTAGCCTTTTCCTTGAATCTGAAAAATCCTGGCCCTGCCATTGAAATTGCTCTCTCATAGCATGTAAGGTTTCCCCAAAAGAAAATTCCTCAGGAGGAGAGGCAGAAGGAATGGAGTCTTCTGCATCAGAATCCTCATATGGAGAATAAGGGCCTTCTGGAGGATTTGAGTTTTCTGAATCATCCGAGGAATAGTCTGTAGAAACTGAATCTGGGGGCTCTGCTCTAGGCCTCTTCTCTGGAGGGGATTGAGAGGCCCTGTCTGGGTGAGGTTGGGATCCCTTGATCAAAGAAATGAGATCCTCAGCCAGGCTGAGCATTTGGGAGCTAGAGGTGGGCCTGTGTGAGGGGGTTTTAGCAGGCAAGGCCTTAGAAGATTTAGCTGCTTTAGCCCTAGAAAAAGCCTTAATAGACATAGATGCAGGGGGCCTAGCAGCTCCACGTGCAGGAGTAGATATGTCTAAAGGAATAGTATCTGATAAATCCTGGGTGCCTGCTACAGCAGGAGAAATTTCAGTAGCAGATTCAGCCATGCTGTGTGAGGCCTCGGCTATCGGAGGCAAGCTTTCGGCCGAAGGAAGAACCGAGGACTCTGTTTCAGCCGAAACCGAGACACTCACGGTTGGCTTAACCGTGGTTTCGGCCGAAACCGCGGACCGTGAGTGTCGATCCTTTTCCTTACGCTTTTTAGCTAATTGTGAAGTCAGAGTCTCCGACGGCATTTTGTAAGCAAAAGCGGGACCAAAAAACTCCTCTGCAAACTCCGACCGACGTCTAAGTGTCCGTCGGTTGAAGGAAGCACAGGCTAGACAAGCTGATACGTCGTGGTCTGGGCCTAAGCAAGGAAGGCAGTAAGAGTGGAAATCCTTATGAGGTATTTGTTTCCCACAAGTTAAACAATTATTTACTTTTTTTGACATCGGCTGAGGCAAGAAAAAGAGTCCCCAACGGGGTACTTAGCTTTTTAGAAGTCTTCGGTAGTAGAAATCTCTGGATCTGACCGACCGGCACTTGCGAACAGCTTCTGCTTCGGGCACCGCGCGGCAAGAAAGACTGAGGAAAATGGCGTCGGCTGATGCCTTTATACCCAATTCACAGCAGCTATGACGTTGGGTGAAGTGCGACATCAGCCGAGGCCAGTCCCAGACTTTGGAATCCGGCCGACCGAAGGGCTGCCTGAGGCAGGACAACCCATATGATAGGACTGCAGATGCATCCTTGAAGGACATCTCTGTAGTTTTAAGTAGTAAAAAAGGTGGTCTGTTTAATATGAATATCGGTAGGTCGGAATACACCCTCAGAAGTAGGTACCTGCACAGTGGCTCTGGACCCATCCAAGGTAGAGACATCTGCAGGTTCCATAGTCGAAGCAGCATCTCGCGGCATACCGGACTCTAAATGGGTCTCAGGAGAGGCCTGCTAATCTGTAGAAGCAGGCATCAGGGGCTGCAAAGGCACCTCACCAAGTATCGGCAGACTGGCGACTAGCTTAACGGAAGCATTGTCTGCAGTTTTTGACCTATGCCTTCTGTCTTTGTGCTTTTTCAGATCATCGGTAGTCGGATGGCTTACAGAAGCCATTTCGGAATACGGAGAACAAGAGCAAAAGAATTTAGCTAAAAAAATAGCCCGATGACGAATGGTTTGGGCATTAAACAAAGCACAAAACTGACAGTGAGGTACGTCGTGGTCTGTGTTTAAACAGGTGACGCAGTAAGAATGAAAATCTCTGTCAGAGGTATTTGCTTTAAACAGGCAAGACAATTGTTAACTTTTGCTGACATCGGCTAGAGCAAGAAAATTAAATTGAGAACTGAAATATTTAGAGGCAAAAATGTACCGACGGATAGTGCGCTGATTAAATGAAGCACAAAACTGACAGCAAGATACGTCGTGTTCAGGGCCTAGGCAAGGAATACAGTACGAATGAAAATCTTTAGGAGGCATTTGCTTTCCACAAGTAATGCAATTATTAACTTTTACTGACACAGGTAAGCAGCAAGAAAATGTTTCCCCAACGGGGTACTTGGCTTTAAGTTGAAGACTTCGGTTCTGAAACTCGAAAACGAAAATTTCAGGAGTCATCCGACCGGCACTTGCGAACTGCTTCGGGCATCACGTGGCAAGAAAGACTGACGTAATGGCATTGGCTGCATGTTTTATACGACCTGACGTCATGGAAGAAGGGACAGCAACTGATGGAGGACCCAAGACTGTTAACCAGGCCGACTGAGGGCAACCTGCCAGCAGATTACCCAAATGTAATGACTGCAACAGTGAAACACGAAGAACATCTAAGCCAGCATGAGAATGGAGAAAGGAGATTCTGCTGATAGGGATGACAAATTAGGGATACAGACAATAGGCAAGAGGTGGTGGGAATTTATTGGAGAAAACTGGCAAAGGAAAGCACAGTTGTGTACACTTACTATAAATGTAGATGTTCAAGTGTATTCACTGTTACACTCATCACAACTGGGTTATTCTGCCAGGAGTAGTCCTTAGTCAGACAGAATACCAGAGGCTTAGTATTTCTGCATCGGTTGCTGTCGCTTCAGAACTGACATCAGGTCGTCAGTGGTATAAAAACAGGCAGCCGACGTCATTACATCAGTTTTTCTTGCCCCAAATAGGGAGTTAAATTATGGTAGGAAAACACCACCAGTAAAAAATAAACACCAAAAGCCCTGTACGGAGTGAGGAAGAGAGATCAAGAGACAAGGGGGCTAGAGGGTGGGAAATCAGGACTGCAACAATGAATACACTCAAACATCTACATTTATGGTAAGTGTACACAACTGTACTATGTTCTTCGTGTTTCACTGTTGTAGTCATCACAATTGGGCGATTCCCAAAGCTGAAGTGCTTGGGTGCAGGCAGTCAAGGTAAGTTAGGGCTGGCTAGTATGCCCTGCAGGACTGCGGTTGCAAAGCCCGTGCTGGATTTGGGAAAGATAGGCAGGTGGGTAATGCTTGCTGAAGATATGAACAAAACTCCGAGCTGCAGCTTGCAGAATGTCTCTGGCAGGGACTACTCTGAGAAAGGTTGTAGAGGTTGAAGCTGCCCTAGTGGAATGCATTTTGACCCCCTGAGGGGGTGGTTTCCCATGGTGTTTGTAACAGAAATGGATACAGTGTGCTATCCATTTGGAGAGAGTTTGTTTTGATATGGCCTTTCCCTCTGCCCCTGGTGCAAAGCTGACTAGTATCTGGTCAGATTTCCTAAAGGGCTTAGTCCTAATCAAGGTAGAATCTGAACCGTCTGTGCACATCTAGAGTGCAGGGTACTTTCCCCCTTATTTTGAAGATTAGGGAAAAAGGTGGCCAAATGGATGGTTTGGTTAAGAACCACAATGGACACCACTGTAGGCACGAAAGTTGAGTTAGTCCTGAGGGAGACCCTGTCAGCATGAAAAATAATGACAGGATCCATAGCCATAAGCGCTTGCAGCTTAGAAAGTCTTCTAGCTGAAGTGATGGCCAGAAGCAAGGCTGTTTTCCAAGAGAGGAATTTTAACTCTGCTGACGCTGGCTCAAAGGGGGGTAGCGTGAGCTTTTCCAACACAAAGTTAAGCTCCCAAGCAGGGGTAGGGGCTCTTCTTGTTGGCCTTAAGTTGTTAGCCCCTCTTAGGAACTGCTTGATGAGAGGGTGTGAGAACAGAGGTGGCTTAGTGCTGTAATGAGCAGAGATGGCAGAGGCATGGATCTTAGTGGAAGAGAAGGACAGGCCCCTATGCAGTAGGTCTGCTAGGTAATCCAGGATGAGAGGTAAGGAAGGCAGTGCTGGATCCGCTCTCCTTTAGTGTGGATCCAGGAACGCCACCTTTTCCACTTGTCAGGATACGATTTTCCTGTACTGGGTCACCTGGCTTCACGTATGACATCCAGTACCTGCTTGCTTAGGCTGGCCACTGGAGGAGAAGTCATGGTATAAGCCAGGCTGCAAAGTTCTGGGTCTGCAATTGCAGATGCAAGAAAGTACAGTTGTGTACACTTACCATAAATGTAGATGTTAGAGTGTATTCACTTTTGCAGTCATCAGACTTGGGTTATCTGCCTGCAGGTAGCCCTCAGTCGGCCCAAATACCAGAGACTTAGTATTTCTGCATTGGATGCTGTGGCTCCAGGTCTGATGAAAGGTCGTCAGGGGTATAAAAACAAGCAGCCAACTCCATTACATCAGTCAAGCCCCCCAATAGGGAGCTAAGTTATGGTGGGGAAAATGCCACCAGTAAAACGTAAATACCAATACCCCTGAAAAGGGGGGGGGGGTAAAAGGCATAGAGAGTTTAGAGATAGAAAAAGAGAGAAAACCAGGGAGCTGGAGTGAGGAAAAAGTACAGTTGTGTACACTTATCATAAATGTAGATGTTAGAGTGTATTCACTGTTGCAGTCATTACATTTGGGTAACCTGCTGGCAGGTTGCCCTCAGTCAGCCTGAATTCCAAAGTCTTGGGTCCTGCGTCGGTTGCTGTCTTCTCTTCCATGAAGTCAGGTCATCAGGGGTATAAAACAAGCAGCCGACGCCATTTTCTTTAGTTTTTCTTGCCCCAGATGTCAGGTGCCCCCAAAAAGTTAGCAGCAAAAAAAAAAAAAAAAAAAAATATATATATACACACACACACACATATATATATATATATATATATATATACATATATATATATATATATATATATATACTTACCCATACATACATACATATACACATGCAACAATACAAACTTTACTTTCATCTACAAGCAAATACACCAATAGGTTGTAGAAGACAGTGAAGGAAAGAAACTCCAGAATGAAAGGGGGGATGGTGGGCATTTAACCTGGACTGCAACAGTGAATACACACGAACATCTACATTTATGGTAAGTGTAAACATCTGTACTATGTTCTTCGTGTTTCACTGTTGCAGTCATTACATTTGGGTAGAATCCCAAGCTATGGATGGGAGGCCGGAGCTAAACAGCATTAGGGGCGGCTATAAGGCCCTGCAGAACTGCAGTGGCAAAGCCTGCCCTGGACTTAGAGTAGAAAGGCAAATGATAATGCTTTGTAAAGGTGTGAACAAAACTCCAAGTTGCAGCCTCTAGAATGTCTTTGGTTGGAACTCCTGTGAGAAAGGCTGCTGAAGTAGCTGCAGCTCTGATGGAATGAGACCTAATGCCCTTGGGCACAGGTTTGCCATGGTGTAAGTAGCAGAAACAAATGCAGTGGCTTATCCACTTTGAAATAGTCTGCTTTGAAATAGCCTTTCCTTCTGATCCTGCAGCATATGTCACTAGTAACAGTTTTTCTTAGAGCTTTAGTCCTGCTAAAGTAGAATCTTAGCTGTCTGCGTACGTCCAAGGAATGCAGAATTCTCTCCCCCTTATTCTGCGGATTTGGATAAAAAAAAGGTTGGCAGATGAATAGTTTGGTTAAGAGCCACACTGGAAATCACCTTAGGCATAAATGAAGGATTGGTCCTCAGAGACACCCTGTCTGGATAAAATATGATAAAAGGCTCCACAGCCATGAGGGCCTGTAACTCTGAGACTCTTCTTGCTGAAGTAATTGCTTGGAGCAGAGCTGTTTTCCATGATAAGAACTTTAGATCTGCAGTAGCAGCTGGTTCAAATGGAGGAAAGGTGAGCTTTTCTAACACATAATTGAGGTCCCATGCAGATACTGGTGATCTTCTGGGAGGCCTTAAATTTTTGGTTCCTCTAAGATATTGCTTTAGTAAAGGATGAGAAAAGATTGGTGGCTCTGTATTGTAAATGAGCCGAAATGGCAGAGGCATGGACTTTTATTGATGAGAAAGATAGGCCTTTGTCAAGCATCTCAGTCAAGTATTGTAATATCTCAAGAACATTTGGTTTTGCTGCATCAGTTCCTTGTGCTCGATTCCAAGCACATAATCTCTTCCATTTATCAGCATAAAATTTTCTAGTACTAGGCCTCCTGGCTTCCAAAATGACATCCATCACAGCTTTACTGAGGTGTTGTTTCCATAACTACATGATCAACCATGCTGCCAGGTTCAGTGTTTGGAGCCGATTCTGCAGGATCTGATTGTTTTGCTGGGACAGTAATTGAGGTAAGGTCCAAGCTGGGTATTGAAACAAGTTCCTTCGGATTGGGTACAGTATTGGCGGGGCCAGTCCGGGGCAATTAGTATCATCTTTGGTTTCTCTTGTCTGAATTTTATTAGGAACTTGGGAAGAAGAGTCAGAGGAAGAAAGGCGTAAACTGATATGTTTTTCCAACTAAAGAATAGGGCGTCCACTTTCCATGCTTGTCTGTGATAAGTCCTTGTGCAGAATCTTTTCAACTGATAATTTTGAGGAGAGGCAAAAAGATCTATGCCCGGGCTCCCCCATTTCTTTATCGTGCTGAAGACTTGTGCATCTAGTTTCCACTCGTGAGGGTCCATAAGGTTTCTGCTTAAATCGTCTGCCAGAGTATTTTGTTTTCCTGGCAGGAATTGAGCTTGAAGATGTACTTGGTAAGTCAAAGCTGTGTCCCACAGTGCCATGGCTAGTCTGTAAAGGGGGTATGAGTGCATGCCCCCCTGTTTGTTTATATACCACATAACCGTGGTGTTGTCCGTCTTCATCAGTAGTTGTCCTGGATGAAGTAAGTCCTTGAAGGCTGTCAGGGCATTTTGAACAGCTAGCATCTCTTTATGGTTGATATGCAGATGCATTTGTTTTGGGGTCCATATGCCCTGAATGCATCTTCCCGCCAGGGGACCCCCCCCCATGCAAGATCTCATGCGTCTGTTGTTAAGGTTTGGCTGGCAGGGGGGAGATTGAAGGCCTGTCCCATGTTTTGTTGACATACCTTTGCCCACCATAGAAACTCCTGTTGTAGGCAGGGAATGAGAGGAATCATTGTTTCCAGACTGTGACAATGCTGACTCCATACACTTTTTAGGTACCACTGAAGTTTCCTCATATGCAGTCTTGCATATGGTATCAGTAGGATGCAGGATGCCATGAACCCCAAAGCCTGCCAAGTTTGTCTTGCAGATAACTGGGTTTTTGTTGCCATCAGTTTGAAGTAAGCAGTCAGTTGCCTTTGTTTGTCTGGCGTGAGGAAAGCCATCTGGGCAGTTGTATTCAAGCTTGCACCCAGGAATGTTATCTTTTGAGAGGGTACCAGTTGTGATTTCTTATCGTTTATTGTGTACCCTAGTCATGTTAAAAGCCTTTTCACAAACGCCAGGTTCTGAAGAAAAATGTCCTTGCTCTCTGCTTGAATGAGACAGTCCAAGTAAGGATATATTTGTATACTTCTTTGTCTGCAAAAGGCAGTTACTGGTGCCAGGCACTTTGTAAAGACACTGGCCGCAGTAGATAAGCCAAAGGACAGTGCAGAGAATTGGTAATGCATTAAGCCAGACTTGAAACAGAGGTATCTTCTGCACAATTCCCTTATTGGGACATGCAGGTATGCCTCTTTTAGGTCTAATGTCACCAGCCAAGCATTCTTGCCCAGCATGGGCAGAAGCTGCTGCAAAGTTAGCATTCTGAATTTTGGAATGTGCTCAAAATTGATAAATCCAGTACTGGCCTCCAGGCCTTGCCCTTTCTGGGTACCAAGAACAGTCTTGAGTAAAAACCTTGTCCTTTTTCCTGTTCTGGCTGAATAGTCCTTATATCCATGAGGGATGTAACCTGTTTCTGTACCTCTGCCCATTGATTTTTTGGCAGATCCGGCCAACCGTTTGCCTTTGGAAGAGTATGGAAATGGAATCTGTATCCCTGTGATACTATGTTTAGCACCCACTTGTCCTGGGTTAATAACTGCCAATTTTGAGCAAAAAGTGCTAATTTTCCCCCTAAAGTTGCTGCCAAAAGGTAAGTGCTTGGTGATGGCAGAGGGAAGTCACTGGGACTGTTTTCTGTAGGGTTGCGCTTTACCTCCTCCAGATTTGGAGGTAGAAGCACCCCATTGCTTTGACCTGTAAGAATCTTGTGCCTGGTATCTAGAACCTTTAGGGCACCTGGATTTGCCCCTTTGAGCTCTGTCAGACACAGGAAAGGACCAATTTTTTGTAGGCCAGTGTCTACTGAATCTTGGTGGCTGCACTTGTAAGAAGTCTTTTACAGTTTGCATAGACTTAGCTTTGTCTTCCATTTTCTTTAAAACCTCTCCTGCCTTAATACCAGAGTATCATGCTGTAAAGGTGCATCCAGTAATTTAGTTTCAACATGATCAGGCAAATTTTGCGCTTTTAGCCAGGCATGCCTCCTAATCACAGATCCAGTAACTGCAGCCCTGCAGGAGGCCTCTAAGCAATCAAAACCACATTGCAAAGTACGCTTTCCAACTTGTTCAGCTGCATGCAATAAGTCCTGCAATTCTTTATTTTCTGCACATTCAGAAATCATCATCATTTTCTGTTTCAGCAATTCCATAACATGTTGCTGATACTTGAGCATATGAAACTGGAAGTTTAAGGCCCTAATTGCCAAGGTTACAGATGTATAAACTTTCTTTCCCCATCTATCCAGTGCCCTTGAATCTGTCAGAGGGGGTAGGATTTTTTGCTGTTGAGGCTTTAACTCCCTGTGGACCCTGTGAAATAGTTTCAGGGTAAGCAGCAAGGTTTCTAAATAAAAATTTGAGAGAGTCAGGGACCCTATAATATCAGTCAGGCTTGCTGGGAGCCGGAGGTAAGGAGTCAGGAGTCAAGCTGGACTCCGAAAACAAATCATTCATCCACAATGTCTAAAACAGGGGGCATGGCTAAAGGCCTGTGCTGAGGGAGAAGAAAGAAATCCCTGAGCCTCTTTTTTGATTCTGGGAAATCTTGACTCTCCCAATGAAAATGCTCCCTCAAAGTATGCAAGGTTTCTCCAAATGAATAATCCTCAGGAGGTGATGCAGATGGGATAGATTCCTCTGCATCACAATCCTCATAGGGAGGAATAGATAATTCCTGAGCAGAAGAGGAATCAGAAGAAATAGAAACCTGATCTGAAGATTCATAATCAGTGTCTTGCCTAGGCATCTTATCAGGAGGGGGTTGGGAACCCCTGATCATGGTAACTAGGTCTTCATCTATTTTGATAATCTAGTTTTTAGGCATAGCCACCTGTGCACGTGGCTCATGCATCTTTTTTTTAGCTTTAGAAGTTGCTTTTGTCTTTGGTTTTGCAGCTGTAGTCGGTTTTATATAAAAATGTTGAGGCATGAATACACCCTCAAAAGCCAGTGCCTGCTCAGCGGCTCCGGACCCATCTGAGGGAGAGACATCCGCGGGTACAATACTTTGAGTGTCTCGCGGCATGCCGGACTCCACACGGGTCTCGGTAGGGGCCTGCGACTCGAAAGTAACTGGTATCAGGGGCTTACGAAAGCGCCTCACCGAGTACCGGGTGAACCGGCGACTGGCTTAGGAGAAGCTTCGTCATCGGTTTTGGACCTTGACTGTCTGTCCTTTTCTTTGCGTTTTTTTGTGCACTCCGGTAGACGGTTTGCTATCCAACATTTCAGGGTAGTTAAATCTGTTTCCAAAATATTTTAAGGCAAAAATATACAGACGTTAATCTAGCACAAAATAGACAGCCAGGCATGTTGTGATTAGGGCCTAGGCAAGGAATACAGTATAAATGGAAATCCTTATGAGGTATTTGCTTCCCACAAGTAATACAATTATTAACTTTTTCTGAAATCAGAATGGAGCAAGAAAAAAGTTTCCCCAATGGGGTACTTAGCTTTAGTGAAGAATTCGGTTCTGAAACTCGAACTCAAAAATTTCAGGATTCGGCCGACTGACACTGGCGATCTGCTTCTGCTTCGGGCACCGCACAGCTAGTCAGACAAAGAAAATGGCATCAGCTGCTTGTTTTATACCCCTGAAGACCTGACGTCATGGAAGAGGAGACAGCAACCGACGCAGGACCCAAGACTTTGGAATTCAGGTTGACTGAGGACAACCTGCCAGCAGATTACCAAATGTAATGACTGCAACAGTGAAACACGAAGAACATCCAAGTACTGCATCAGTGAATACACTCAAACATCTACATTTATGGTAAGTGTACACAGCTGTACTATGTTCTTCATGTTTCACTGTTGCAGTCATCACATTTGGGTAGATTCCCAAAGCTGAAGAAGGGTGGAGGCAGTCAAAAAGAGTTAGGGCTGGCTAGAATGCCTTGCAGGACTGCTGTTGCAAAACCTGCCCTGGAGAAAAGATAGGCACGTGGTAATGCTTGGTGAACGGTAATGCTTGGTGAACGTGTGTACAGAACTCCAGGTAGCAGCTTCCAGGATGTACCTGGTTGGGACTCCCCTGAGGAATGCTGAAGAGGTAGAACTTGCCCTAGTGGAACGTGTTCTGACCCCCTGAGGGGTTGGTTTCCCATGGTGTTTGTAGCACAAATGGATGCAATATGCTATCCATTTGGAAACTGTTTGCTTTGAAATGGCCTTGCTCTCTGTCCCTGTTGCAAAGCTGACTAGTAACTGGTCAGATTTTCTGAAGGGCTTAGTCCTATCAAGGTAGAATCTGAGCTGTCTGTGCACGTCCAAGGAGTGCAGGATCCTTTCCCCTTTATTTTGAGGATTAGGGAAGAAGGTAGGCAAATGGATAGATTGGTTGAGAGCCACACTGGATAACACTGTAGGCATAAAGGAAGGGTTAGTCCTGAGGGAAATTCTGTCAGCATGGAAAATAATGAAGGGTTCCACAGCCATAAGTGCTTGTAGCTCAGACACTCTCTTCTAGCTCAAGCGATGGTCAGAAGAAAGGCTGTTTACCAAAAGAGGAATTTTAACTCTGCTAACGCTGCAGGCTCAAAGGGGGGTAACGTACACTTTTCCAGTACAAAGTTAAGGATCCAAGCAGGGGTGGGTGCTCTCCTTGGCAGCCTTAAGTTGTAAGCCCCTCTCAGGAACTGTTTGATAAGAGGGTGAGAGAAGAGAGGTGGCTCAGTGTTGTAATGAGTCAAAATGGCAGAGGCATGGATCTTAATGGAGGAGGAGGATAGGCCTCTGTGGAGTACATCCACTAAGTAATCCAGGATTAGAGGCAGGGAGGGCAGAGTTGTCTCCTCTCCTTTAGAATGAATCCAGGAGCAGTACACCTTTTCCACTTATCAGCATAGTATTTCCTTGTACTGGGTCTTCTGGCTTCAAGGATGATGTCCAGCACCTGCTTGCTTAGGCTGGTTACTGAGGGGAGACTTTAAGGAATAAGCCAGGCTGCAAGATTTAGGGTTTGCAGCTGCAGATGCAAGATATGTCCCACCTGCTGACAGCACAGGTTTAGGTGCTGGTGTAGGTGCCAGGGAGGCACCGCTAACAGGCTTCGCAGGAGAGGGTACCAGTGTTGGCGTGGCCAGTCCAGGGCAATTAGAATTGTCCTTGGTTTGTCCTGTCTTATCTTGAGCAATACTCTGGAGAGAACGGGCGCAGGGGGAAATGCACAGATTGAGAGATTTACCCACTGGAAGGATAGGGCATCCACTTTCCAGGCCCTGCTCTGAGGTGGTGATTGCAGAGGAAGGCAGAGAGATCCACCTCTGGGGTCCCAAAGGTTGAAGGTGCATGGCTCTAGTTGCCACTTGTGTGGGTCTAGGAGATTTCTGCTTAAATAGTCAGTCAGTGAGTTTTGTTTGCCTGGCAGGAACTGAGCTTGCAGATGTACCTGCATGTCCAAGGCCATGTTCCACAGGGCCATGGCTAGCCTGCAGAGTGGTAAGAGTGGGTTCCCCCCCTGCTTGTTGATGCATCATATAACTGTGGTGTTGTCCGTTTTTATTAGCAGGAGTCCTGGTGAGATTAGGGATCTGAAAGCTGTCAGAGCATGCTACAAAGCTAGCATTTTTTTCTGGTTAATGTGCAGATGCATTTGACTTGGGTTCCAGTGGCCCTGAATGCACTTGCAGTCTGTGTGTGCCTCCCAGGCAAAATCTGATGGGTCTGTGGTTAGGGTGTGGGCGGCGCAGGGTTGGGTAAAGGGTAGTCCCTTGTTGTGGCTGCATGCTGCTGCCCACCAAAAAAAAACTGTCCTTAGACAGGGCATTATGGGGAAAAAGAAGTTATGTACTTACCATAACGTTCCATGTGAGTTGTTCATCTCGCCTTCATTCTTACACATGGGTTCAGAGCCGATGTATCGGCTCCACGTCGACTGATTTACTAGGTGAAGATCTCACAGTAGCTCGAGGCCAGGTCCCTATCCCATGATGCTCTCTGTCCTACATCAGATCTAGTTTGCTGAACCCAGCATGAACAGATATAACCCAAAGAATACTCCAACCGGAGTAAGAAGTCCCACAAGCCCACCCGACCCCAAGTTTGCTCATTCTTCGAGACCCTGGAGGGGGAAGGAGGGTGGGAATGTAAGAATGAAGGCGAGATGGAACAACTCACTTGGAACATTACGGTAAGTACATAACTTCTTTATGTGAAGTTGTTCAATCTTGCCGTTCATTCTAACACATGGGTAGCATCCCAAGCACCCTAATCCTGGGTGGCTCAGGGGAGTATACTCCTGAGGAAAGTGGAACCAAAGGAAGCCCTGTCCACTTTGTAATGAGTGATAAAGGTATGCAGCTTAGACCAAGTGGCAGCTGCACATATAGTATCTAAAGGTGATCGAGGTGCATAAGCGCTTTCACGCCATGCTCTAATGTTTGGTTTGCTGAGGAGTATATAAATTTAATGCAGTCGGTTAACCATTTTGAAAGGGTGACTTTAGAGACTGGTAATCCTTTCTTAGTGTCAGATACAAAGAGTTGGTCAGATCTTCCAAATTCCTTTGTCCTGTTCAAACAGAATCTCAATTGTCTGTGGACATCAAGTTTATACAACATGTGCTCCAACTTATTAAAATGGTTACTGAAAAAGGTTGGAAGTTTGATTCAGGTTAGTCTCTGAACACACCTTTGGCAGGAATGAAGAGTTAGTCCTCAGTGATACTCTGTCTGGGTGAAACACCAAGTATGGGAGTTTGACAGAAGGGGCTTGAAGTTCAGACACCCTACGCACTGAGGTAATGGCCAGCAAGAAAATAGTTTTCCAAGGAAGAAACTTCAAATGGCAGGACGATGCAGGCTCAAAGGGAGGAAGAATAATACATGACAGCACAAAATCTAGATTCCAGGGAGTAAAAGGTCGTCTAAAAGGCAGCCCAAGATGAATAGCACCCCTCAGGAAGGCCCTGCATAATCTGTAAGACATCAAATTAGAACCTTCAGCTCAGAGGTAAAAATTCAAAATTGCAGCCAATTGAACTCTAATAATAGTGGCAGCTGCAGCACCTTCATTAAAAAGCTTAGATAGAAATTCCAGGATACTAGCAATCGGGGCAACAAATGGATCAATGTTATTCTGGGGGGTCCAAAAAGTAAATCGCTTCCATTTACTATATACAACTTTCTGGTGGAAGCTTTATGCAAAGATACAAGAATATGCTGTACCTCGGAAGAAAATTCTTGTGACCTGGCTAGGTTGGGAATTGGAGCAGCCAAGCTGTCAGTCTGAGGGAACGAAGGGAGGGATGGAGGGCCCCTGACGAATGTGTCAGCGGGTCTGAAAATGGGTTCAGAATCCAAGGTTCGTCCAGTTGATAAGAGTCTGAGGAAGGGGAACCAAATCTGTCGAGGCAAAAAAGGGGCAATTAAGATTACAGTCCTTCCCAGGCTTTTGGTTTTCTGCAAAAATTTCGGAATCAGGGGTACAGGTGGATGGCATACAGGAGTCCCGGGGGTCAATCGTGTATGAGCGAGTCCCTTGGGCTGTCCCCTGTAAAGGAATTCAGGGCAAAGTAGCTTCTGGATTGGGCATTCATAAGGGATGCAAACAGGTTGCAGCAAGGCTGGCCCCATCTGCAGAAAATCATCTCCACAACTTCGTCTTTGAGACACAACTTGTGCGGTAACAGAATGTCTCTGCTCAGTTTGTGCGCCATCACGTTGGATTCCCCCGGGATATGTGTTACTATCAGAAAGCACCCGGTGGATACTGCCCACTGCCAAATTCTCAAGGCCTCTCGACATAGGGGGGTAAGACCTGGTTCCCCCTTGTTTGCTGATATATCAGACCACAGACATGTTGTCTGCATTGCAATCGTCCATAGAGGAAGATAGTCGTGGAAGCGCTGCAATGCCACAAGCACAGCTCTCAACTCCAGAACACTGATGTGCAACTTTGACTCTGGTCTCCAACCAGGTGCCTTGGGCTGTTCTTCCCCTGAAAAAGCCCCCCCACCCTATCAGAGAAACGTCCGTGGTCATCATGGCTGACGGCGGGGGAGAAACAAACAGTCAACTGACTGTAACTTGGTGGCTGGTCAACCAGCAGCGGAGATCCTTCCAGCAAGAGTCCAAAATCATGATTAAGAATGACATCAGAAGTTGTTGGTAAGACAACTGGGTGAAGAGTAACAACTGAAGAATCTGCATGTGCAAGCACCCCAAGGGAACTGCTATGAGCATAGCTGCCATGGTAACTAGTAGCTTCAGTACTTAAAAGGCCGGTACTTTTCTGCTCTACAAAATGTTTGAGACCTGGTTTCAGAGAGTGGCTATTCTGTCCAGGGGTAATTTTACTGTGGCGGTGGTGGTGTCTAGTTCTGCTCTGATAAAGGAGATATGCTGCGATGGCGACAACGCAGACTTTCGAAACTGATAGTGATGCCTAACTGAGAGCAGAGATTGAGTGTGTGATCCCTGGACAGAATTAGTTGATGCCTGGTGGCAGTGGTAAGGAGCCAGTCCAGTTACAGAAACACACTGTATCCTAGACACCAAGTGAGCCGCAACCACTGCCATGCATTTGGTAAACACTCTGGGAGCTGTTGCGAGTCCAAAGAGCAGTGCTCAGAATTGGTAGTGACTGGCTCCCAGCCGGAAACGCAGATCTCTGGATGGCCTGGCCATTTTGATATGGTAGTACGCATCAATGAAATCTAGAGAACATCCAATCGCCCATTCCAAGAAATGGGAGACTAGACTGAAGCGTGACCATCCAGAACTTCTCCTCCTTGACAAATGTGTTGAGCCTGCTGAGATCCAAGATGGGCCTCCAGTCCCCAGTCTTCTTTGGAACTAAAAAGAATCTGGAGTAAGTTCCGGATCCTACCTGGTCTGCTGGGACTGGCTGGATGACTTTTTACTGCAGCCTCTAGATTTCTGTCGCTGCTTGATCCCCGAGACTGGGTGGAATGTCTGGGATTTTCTTCTGAACAGGTGGGATTTCTAAGAATGGGATGATGTAACCTCTGGTAACGATGCTTTGTACACAAGAATATAGTGTAATTCATAGCCAGGCATCCGGATACAAAGCCAAGCGACCCCTGACTGCCTCCAGAGTAGGACAGTCGGGCCTCCTTTCAGGAGTGCTGATAGGGCTTACCAAGGATCTGATCCTGTCAACCTGGTTCTGTGGACCCCCTTCTGCAGCCGGGGTGGCATCTTCCATTATTACCCCACTCCTCTGCCCCTGAAGAAAGGGGTTCACTACGTGTGTTCTGGAAAGCTCCTTGGGACTTCCGGAACCACATTTTTCCACCTTTCTGCCCTTTGAGGTATGGTCTGGTAGGGCTGGAAAAACGGACTCCTACAGCAGTGTCTTTCCATCTTGCTCACACCTAGTGAGAGTCTCCACGACTTTGGGCCCAAAAAGAGACAAGACATCGAATGGGGTGTTGACAAAGGAAGACTTGAAGGCTTCAGCAAAGGAGCATAAATGCATCCAGGAATGTCTCCGAAGAGCTACTGCTGAACCCGCTGCCCAACTCAAACCATCGGCTGCATAGGAAATGAACTTCATGGATGAGTTAAGTATGGAATTAAGGGTATTAAGGTGGGTTGTCACCTTCTCAGAGACACCTTCGTCTGTACTACCCTGCAGAGTATCACCGAACTCTTTTAGATCATCTCTTTGAAGATGGGTAAAATGAGTCAAGTAGTTAAGCGATCGTATAGCAAAGGTCCCAGAACTAAAGATGCGTTTCTCATACCTGTCCATCATCCTGGAATCCCTATTAGGAGGATGGACAGAAGAGGTTTCGGACACCTCTTTCTTGTTGGCCGCCACCACTACCATGGCATCAACTGGAACTCCCTTAGTGAGGAACATCTCGTCTTGGGGGGAGGCGATAAACTCGTTGGGCCACCAAGGGACCGGTTCCATAGTATCAGGAGACTCCCACGCCCTTGGAGCAACCAATTCCATTAGTTCGAAGGGTGGAGTCAGCCAGGAGGTGGAAGGTTGAGAGGCAAAGGCCTTCAGGAGCACCAACTCATCCTCAGTAGGGCTAACTGACTGCCAGTCACCTCTCTGCTTAAGGACTTCCATGATATCAGCAAAGGAGATATCCTTTGATGGGGACCCTTCTGACTCCTCTAAGTCGGTGTCTGATGTCAAAGATTCCTGCGGGGAATCTAAATGCCTTCTCTTACAAAGTTTCTTCCTGGGAACCTCATCAGTAAGAGCTTCTGGTGAAGACCCAATAGAACAAGGGTCACCTAGTAGGGTTACCTGGGGCTCTGGGTCTCGACACTTCATGGGGACCTGTGATGTAGAGGCAGGAAGCTGCACTTTAGGGGAAGAGGAGGAGGGCCCTGATGATTTGCGTGTCTTGGACGACATAACCCTCCTCATAGCATCGAAGGCACCACTGCTCCAACCCAAAGAAGCCGCCAGTTCTGAAGAGGACAACAACCTCACCAGCGCCAAGACAGTGGGCTCTGAGCCAGAGGACAGAGCTGAACTCATCCAAGCTGACGCTCCGAGAGGAAGGGTTTGAGCCGACATCAGTTCGACCCCCCCCCCCCCCCAGGAGCAGACCAGAAAGCATCAGCTCCCAGACTCTTCCAACGGTACTGAAGTCGTCAGGGTTGATGGACCCGATAGCACTGGAACAGGCCTCGGCTCCACAATCATCAGACCCCCCCCCCCGGCTCCAAAGGCCTGGCTCGGCTGAGGAGTAGTCACAGCAGGTGCAATGGTCTTTGGCTCCGAAACCTGTTGGGTCGAAGCCAATAATAATTTAGTCAGTGCCGGGTTCTCGAGAAGCCTCTACACCACCCAGTCCACATCCACATCAGAGAGGGTTCTCGGGTAACGAGTCGAAGGAACCGAAAACCCCACTAATTGAAGGATGGGAGACCTTAATGTCTCGGAGACTGGCTCTGAAGACTGAGGAACCGGCGACCGCACCTTCACAGCATGCCTCAGAGCCAATGACTTAGGCTCCGAGGAAGCTCTAGAAGACTTCGACCCTTTCAACGACTTGGAAGTCTGGTCGGCCTTGTCCAAGGACTCTTGAAAATACAGCTTCAGCAAGCCCCTATCTACCAGCTTTCTTCTCTGTTCTAGCAGAACCAGACTACTGAAAGAGCGGCAGACAGAGCAATCCTCCTGGAGGTGAATGGGCCCCAAGCAATAAACACAACTGACATGGGAGTCTGTGATAGACATTTTCTGCCTGCATTTTCGGTACTTAGACTGGCTTCTGCTTTTTTTTTCTCTGATCAGCCATACTCAAGAAAACAGTACGCACCAATCAGTACCAATAGTAATGCAGTCTAATAACTATAGCACACACACACACACACACACACACACACACACACACACACACACACACACACACACACACAGCAAACTCTAAAACTGTAGAAATAGCACAAATCTATCAATTCTACTTTATAAAGACTAACTGCTAAATAAAAGCCTAAACCTAGCAGAAAAACCTTAACTTTAAGGACCGTTAAACACGCTAATAATACCTAACTTGCTAAGCACTATTCAACACACTAAGGGATAGGACACTCGTTAAATAACTGAAGCACAGCCAAAGGCCTAAGAACAGCCGCTTTTAAAAGGGATGAAAACTCGTCAGCAGAACGAAAACTGACCTAAACAAAGGCTAACCAACCCAACAAAGCAGTCTAATTAGAAAAAACTGGAAAAACTAGCAAGATTGGTACAATAAGTAGATAAAAATCTCTACTATACTGGCTCGAGCTCTCCAACGAACTCCGATCTGTTGCAGCGGCAAACTAGATCCGAGGTAGGACAGAGAACATCATGGGATAGGGACCTGGCCTCGTGCTACTCTGAGATCTTCAGCTAGTAAAGCGGCTGACTCGGAGCTGAGAACCCATGTGCAAGAATGAACGGTGAGATTGAACAACTTCACATCGACAGTTTCCAGGTCCTGAGAATGTTAGCACCAAAGACTTTTTAAGTACCTCTGAAGTTTCCACATATGCAGTCTGGCATACGGAATTAGTAGGATGCATGACGCCATGAATCCTAGGGCCTTCAGGATTTTCCTTGCAGATATCTGGGTTCTGGTGGCCATTTGAGTAAAATAGCCTGTCAGGCTTGTTTTCCTGGAGTGAGGAATGCCATCTGGGATGCTGTGTCCAAGCTTGCTCACAGGAATACAATCTTTTGACTGGGGACTAGTTTTGATTTCTTTTCATTGATGTACCCCAGGGAGGTTAGAAGGTTTTTTTTTTTTTTTTTTTTTTTTTACAAATGTCAGGTACTGCAACAGCATTTCCTATATGCCTGCCTGACTCAGGCAGTCGTCCAAGTATGGGTAAATTTGAATGTTTCTCTGTCTGCAGTAAGCAATGGCTGGAGCCAGGCATTTTGTGAATACTCTGGGAGCAGTGGATAAGCCAAAGGAAAGTGTAGAGAACTGATAATGTATAGATCCTTCCCTGAAACAGACATTTTCTGCACGAGTCCCTTACACGGATGTGCAGATACGCTTATTATAAGTCTAGGGTGACTAACCAGGCATCTTTGGCTAGCACAGGTGGAAGCTGCTGCAGGGTGAGCATTCTGAATTTTGGTACCACCAGGAAGGTGTTGAGAATTGAAAGATCTAGGATTGGGCACCAAGTGCCCTCTTTTCTGGGTACCAGGAAATGTCTGGAATAGAATCCTTGACCTATCTGTTCTGCAGCAACCATTTGAATTGCCCTTATAGACGGCAGGGACTGGACTTGGTTTTGAGCCTCTGCCCACTGGTTTAGAGGGAGGTCTGGGAACCCTTTTGGGGTTGGCAGAGAGTTCAAGTAAAATTTGTACCCCTGGGATACAATGTTGAGGACCCACTGGTCTTTGGTGATGGGAATCCAGTTTTTTGCATGAATGGCAAGTTTTCCTCCTACGGGCACGAGCAATTGGGCGGAGGTGAGGGGAGGAGTTCAGAAATTATTGTGAATTCTTTCCATAGGGGGGTTACTTAGCACTCCCTGTTTTAGAAGTGGAGGTATTCCATTCCTTAAATCTCTGCATACCCAGAGACTGTAGTCTGGGGGGTCCGTTTCCCCTAAGTCTAGTTTGAGGTGGCCTTGAGGAGGCTGGAAAGGACAAATGTTTTGAAGGGCAATGCCTACTGATTCTTGGAGGCTGCACTTGCAAAAAAATCTGTGACTGTCTGCACAGACTTAACTTTTTCTTCCATCTTTTTTAAAACCTCTTCTGCTTTGGTGCCAAACATGGTCTTTGTTCAGAGGTGCGTCCAATAATTTTGATTTGACATGGTCTGGCAAGGTCTGCGCCTTAAGTCAGGCATAGTATTTTGCTGGTATTTCAGCATGTGGAACTGACAATTTAATGCTCTAATGGCAAGAGTTGCAGAGGTGTATACTTTTTTAACCCCATCTGTCTAAAGCTTGGAATCCCTGTCCGAAGGGGTGGGAATCTTAGCTGTAGCTGCTTTTATTACTTTAGGTCCCTGGGAGATGACGTCTGGGTCAGCAGTTTGATTTTTGAAGAGAAATTTTTGAAAGTCAGGGACTCTTTGTAGTACCAGTCAGGTTTCCTGGGAGCAGGGGGTAAAGTATCAGGAGTTAAACTGGATTTGATAAAATCATCATCCACAACAGGAGGGACAGCTAAGAGTCTGTGCTGTGGTAATTCTAAAAATTCTCCTAGTATCTTTTTGGACTGACGATAATCTAGGCATTCTCAATAAAAATGCTCTCTCAAAGGATGTAGGGTTTCACCAAAAGAAAAATCCTCTGGAGGGGAGGCAGAAGGAATGGATTCTTCTGCATCTGAATCCTCATAGGCAGATAAGGGCATGTCATCATAATTAGAAACCTCAGAGTTGTCAGACTCTTGGTCAGATAAAGCTGCTGGGGAGAAGTCTCTTTCTTTTAGCAGGGGAAGGCTGGCTTCCCCTAATCAGCATGATAAGGTAGTCTGCCATTTTAAGCATTTGTGATTGGGGCAAGGAAGCAGACGTTTGAGCTGGGGTCGTCGGTTTTTAAGCATAGCTAGTACTCTTGGTCTTAGAAACTCGGTAGTTTTAGAAAGAACTGAAGATGCGAAAGAAATCGGTTTGTGTCAAATATCAGTCGGGCGAAGAACTTCCTCAGAAGCCATTGCCTGCACAGCGGCTCCAGACCCATCCATGGTAGAGACATCTGCTGGTTCCATACTCAAAGAAAAGTCTTGCAGCATACAGGACTCCTAACGGGTCTCAGTAGTGGCCTGTGAATCCATCGAAGCGGGCATTAGGGGCTGCGAAAGTGCATCACTGAGTAATGGCGACTAGCTTAACAGAAGTATCGTCGGCAGCTTTGGACCTGTTGCATCTGTTCTATCTTTATCTTTATCCTATCTTTATCCTTACGTTTTTTCGTAAGATCGGTAGTTGGATGGCTTACCAAAACCATTTCGGAATTCAGAGATCGAGAACTAAAGTATTTAGCTACAATAAGGGCAAGACGACAAACACCGGGTGTTGAACAAAGCACAAAACCGGCGAGGTACTTTGTGGTCTGGGCCTAAACAGGTGACCCAGTAAGAAGGGAAAACTCGGTGTGGTATTTGCTTTCCACAGGTGAGACAATTGTTAACTTTTTCTGACAACTGTTAGAGCAAGAAAAAAGGATCCCCAATGGGGTACTTAGCTTTAGAAGACTTCAACTTCGGAAACAAAATACTCAAGTAGAGGCCGACCGGCACTCGTGAAAACTGCTTCTGCTTCTGGCTCCTCAGCAAGAAAGACTGGTGCAATGGTGTGGTGGGCTGCCCATTTTATACCACTGATAACCTGACGTTAGTCCTGAAGCGACAGCAACCGACGCAGAAATACTAAACCTCTGGTATTTGGGCCGACTGAGGTCTACCCATGGCAGGATTACTCAACTGTGATGACTGCAACAGTGAAACACGAAGACCATCCAAGGTACTGGAAGCAAATAAAATAACTAAAGAGGGAAAAGGTAATAGAAGGGAAGATGCCAAGAACTTCTTTGGACTTCAAGCTAAAGATTGCCTTCCATATCAAGGACTAACATGGTATAAGCAAAGAGAAAGAACTAGGGAGTTCCTAAATGAAAAACCAGCACTGATAGAGTTTGTAGTAGAATCTAGAAAGTACAGTTTTGTACCTACCATAAATGTAGATGTTCGAGTGCTAATACAGCTGCAGTAATCACATATGGGTTCTCTGCCATCAGGCGGATCCTCGGTCGGCGGAATTCCAAAGTCTTGGTCCGGCGTCGGTTGTTGTCACCTTCTTCCCTGACGTCAGTGCGACAGGGGTATATAAGTAACAGCCGACGCCATGTTCCCCAGTCTTTCTTGCCCCAGATGTCAGGTGCCCCCAAAAGGAAGGCAATAGATAAATTATATATGATATACACAAGCAATGCAATGTTATCAAAAAAGAGTAGTTGCAAGCAAATACACCATATGAGGATAACCCAAAATAAGTTGTATGAGGAGGAGTTAGCCACTAGTCCTATACCTAGAAGGGAAGGAGGGAGGGAAACCTGTACTGCAGCCGTATTAGCACTCAAACATCTACATTTATGGTAGGTACAAAACTGTACTATGTTCATCGTGCATACAGCTGCAGTAATCACATATGGGTAGAATCCCAAAGCTGCGCACAGGGTGGTAGACACTAGGTAGAACTGGGGTGAGCCAGAATGGTAATGCTTGGAGAATGTATGCACGGAGCTCCATGTAGCAGCTTCTAAAATGTCCTTTGTAGCCACCCCTCTTAAGAAGGCTGTGGAGGTGGCTGTGGAGGTGGCTGTGGCTCTGGTGGAATGAGGTCTAATGTTAGCTGACACAGTTTTGCCATGAAAAGAGTAACAGAATCAAATGCAATTCCCTATCCATTTTGAAATTGTCTGTTTGGAAATTGCTTTTCCTTGTACACCAGCAGCATATGCTACAAGGAGCTGGTCAGTTTTTCTTTAAGTCTTAGTTCTGTCCAAGTAGTAGCGCAACTGTCTGTGAATGTCCAGGGTATGCAGAAGTTTCTCTCCTTTATTTTGTGGATTTGGAAAGAAGGTAGGCCGGTGAATAGCTTTGTTCAGTGAGACCCTGGATACCAACTTTGGCATGAATGAAGGATTGGTTCTCAATGAGAGACTGTCCTGATGAAAATGAGAAATGGTTGTACTGCCATGAGAGCCTGTAACTCAGATACTCTTCTTGCTGAGGTTATGGCCAGAAGGAAGGCAGTCTTCCAAGACAGAAACTGTAGTTCTGAAGATGCTGCTGGTTCAAAGGGAGGTAGAGTTAATTTTTCCAACATGAAGTTAAGATCCCATGTAGGCACTGGTGGTTTCCTTGGAGGGTTGATGTTTTTTATCCCTCTTAGAAACTGCCTTAGCAGAGGATGAGAAAATACAGGTGGATCAGTGTTGTACTCTGCTAAAATTGCTGAAGCATGAATTTTTATGGAAGAGTAAGAAAGGCCATTATGGAGCATTTCTGCCAAGTATTCCAGGATATGTGGCATGCTCATCACTGTCGGATCTTGGCCCTTTGTGGTGTTCCAAGTGCGAAATCTTTTCCATTTTGCTGAATATGCCTTTTTTGTGGAAGGCCGCCGAGCTTCCATGATGATATCCTTTACTCTCTTGGATAGTTTATCCTGGCGAGGAGTCAAGGTATTTTCCAGGCTGTCAGCTGCAGGGTTTTTAGGCTGGAGTGCAGAGTTTTGTAATTGTGCTGTGTCAGAAGAAGTGGCCATTGTGGTAGAGGCCACGGTTTTGTGCGTGACATGCTCTTTAACAGTGGGTACCAGTGTTGTCTTGGCCAGTCCGGAGCTATCAGAATCACTTTTGGTTGTTCTGTCCTGATCTTCAGTAAGACCTTGGTCATTAACGGAAGAGGTGGGAATGCATATACTGTTAAGAGTATTCCAGCTGAAAGAGAGGGCGTCCACTTTCCATGCTTGTGGATGGTATGTCCTTGTGCAGAATTTCTTCAGTTGATGGTTGTGGTGGGAGGCAAAAAGATCTATGTCCGGCCTTCCCCATAATTGTGTTATCTGAAGAAAGGTGTCTGGGTGCAACATCCATTCGCGTGGATCCATGATGTTTCTGCTTAGGCTGTCCGCCAGTACATTGTCTCTTCCTGGTACAAACTGGGATTGCAGCTCTATACTGAGTTTTAGGAAAAGTTCCCAAAGATTCATTGCTAGCCTGCAAAGAGGGTAAGAATGGGTACCTCCTTGCTTATGTACCACATAACTGTGGTATTGTCTGTCTTTATTAGCAGGTGGCCTTGATGCAGGAAGTGCTCGAAGGCCTCGACTGAATGTATCACTGCCAGCATTTCCTTTTGGTTTATGAATGCATCTGCCTTCCATGTGCGCTCCCCATCCATGGTCTGAGGCGTCCGTTGTAATGGTTTGGCTGATATTTGGTTTGCTGAAAGGCAGACAAATGTTTGACTGGCTTGCTTGAGCCCACCACAGAAATTCCTTTTGAAGGCATGGAATGAGGGGGATCAAAGCTTCTAGGCTGTGACTGTGTTGAGACCATAGACTCCTTAGGTACCATTGTAGTTTCGTCATATGCAGCCTTGCTTGTGGAATCAGAAGAATGCAAGATGCCATGAAACCCTGGGCCTGCAGGATTTTCCTTGCAATCAGCTGGGTTTGTGTTGTCAGATTTCTGAAATAATCCGGTAGTTGCTGTTGTTTTTCTTCTGTGAGAAAAGCCATTTGGGTAGTTGTATCTAGTTTTGCACACAGAAAAATTATTCTTTGGGATGGAAGAAGTCTTGATTTCTGAATGTTGACTGTGTATCCCAAGGCCTGAAGTAGGCGGATGGCATAATTCAAGTGTTTTACCAATGTTTGTTGGCTGTCCGCTTGTATAAGGCATTCGTCCAGCTATGGGTATATTTGAATCCCCTGAAGTCTGCAATGTGCAATTACTGATGCCAGGCATTTCGTGAATACTCTGGGCGCAGTAGATAAGCCAAAGGGCAATGCTGAGAATTGATAATGCTCTGAACCTGCAAGAAATCTGAGGTGTCTTCTGCAAATTTGTCTGATAGGGACATGCAGGTATGCCTCCTTGACGTCTAGAGTTACCAGCCAGGACCCCTTGCCCAGCATGGGAAGGAGTTGCTGTAAGGTCAGCATTTTGAATTTTGGCACAATGAGATAAGCATTCAGTGCGGACAAATCCAGAATAGGCCTCCATTGCTTTTCTTTTCTTGGGACAAGGAATAGTCTGGAATAAAATCCTTGGCCTTGTTCTGTGAGAGGAACCTTTTCAATTGCTTTCATTTGCAGTAGGTTGGTAATTTGCTTGAAAGCCTCTGCCCTTTGATTCGGTGGCAGGTTTGGCATGCCTTGTCTTTTTGGTAATGTATGAAAATGGAATCTGTATCCTTTGTCTATTATTTGCAGTATCCATTTGTCCCTTGTAATACTGTGCCAATTCTCTGAGAATAAGGATAGCTTTCCACCCAAAGGTGCTTTCAATTGAGCCCTGGTTGGCGGGGTCAAAGTCAAGTCATTGAGATTGTCCTTGTGCAGCAGTTGTAGGTCCTGCACTACCTCTCTGGTTAGGAGGCTGCCATTGACGTCCTCTGTAGGAGCCTCTAGCTTGCCCTCTACCTCTGGCACGCCTGTTTTTGCCTCTTTGAAATCTGTCTGTGTCTGGAAAGGACCAATTCTTAAGAAGGCCAATTTCTGCTGAATCTTAGTGGTTGGACCTGGAGAAAATCTTTGACTGTTTGTACTAATTTAGCCTTTTCCTCAAATTTCTTTAAGACCTCTTGAGCCGTGGAACCAAATAACTTTTGTTTTTCCAGTGGTGCATCCAGAAGCTTTGCTTTAACATGATCTGGCAGTGTTTGTTCCTTCAGCCAAGCATGTCTACATATGACTGCACCTGTCATTGCTGACCTACATGAAGCTTCCAATGCATCATAACCACACTGTAAGAAATGGTTGCTAACCTGCTGGGAGTTATGCACCAGATCCTGAAGAGCCTTGCGATCTAGGGGTTCAGGCGAGGTTTGTTTTTTATGCAATTCATCTAGCAGATATTCTTGATACTGTATCATATGGAATTGACAATTCAATGCTCTCATAGAAAAAGTGGAAGTAGTATACACTTTTTTACCCCATCTCTCTAAAGCCCTGGATTCCCTTTCAGAAGGAAGTGGATTCTTAGTAGTGGTGGTTACAACCCCTTTAGGCCCCTGGGAAATGGTTTCTGGGTCTGCCGAGTGGCCCTTGTAAAGGAATAGATGTATGTCCGGGACCCTGTAGTACCTGTCGGGTTTGACAGGAGCCGGAGGAAGGGAGTCTGGGGAAATACTAGACTCGGAGTACACATCTTCTATAACATTTAAAACAGGAGGAATAGCCAAAGGTCTATGCTGAGGTAAATGCAAAAAAGTCCTTAACCTCTTTCTGGAATCAGAGAATTCCTGGCCTTGCCATTTGAAATACTCTCTCATGGAGTGAAGGGTCTCCCCAAAGGACAACTCTTCAGGGGGGAGGCCGAGGGAATAGATTCCTCTGCATCAGAATCCTCGTAGGCCGGAAAGGCCTCCTCCTGGTAGTCTGAAAGGGCAGAGTCATCTGAGGCCTCATCAGAGGACTGGGGATCTGTCTGCTCAACCCTGGGCCTTTTGCCTGGAGGTGGTTGAGAACCCCTGTCTGGGTGTGGCTGAGAGCCCCTGATTAAGGAGATAAGGTCCTCAGCTAAGCTCAAAATTTGTGAACCTGTGAGGATCCCTGAGGAATAGCCTTGGGAGGGAGAGATTTTGGCTGTTTAGCAGCTTTAGCACGAGTAAAGGCCTTAATGGACATGGATACAGGAGGCCTGGCTGCCCCACGTGCTGGAGTAGTTTTATCCACAGAAATGGTGTTGGATATCTCCGGAGCACCGGTTTCAGACGGTAATTCTAAGACCGACCCAGTGGAGGCCTCCGGTACCAAAGGTACCGGCTGTGCAGTGTCATCGGTCGGAACCAGTAGAGATTCGGTTTCAGAAAAGACAGAGACACTCGCGGTAGGCCTGGGCGTGGAGTCGGCCGAAACCACGGACCGCGTGTCGGTCCTTCTCCTTTAGTTTTTTGGGTAAATGAGCTGTCGGAAGCTCCTACGGCATTTTATAACTGTAAATTTGCCCAAAATACTCCTCTGCAAACTCTGCCCGACGTCTAAGAGTGCGTTTATTGAAGGAAGCACAGGCTGTACAGGCCGAGACGTCGTGGTCTGGGCCTAGGCAAGGTAAGCAGTAAGAGTGGAAATCCTTATGAGGTATTTGTTTCCCACAAGTTAAACAATTATTAACTTTTACCGTTTGATCTGACAACGGCTGAGGCAAGAAAGAGTCCCCAACGGGGTACTTAGCTTTTTTGAAGACTTCGGTAGCTGAAAGCACAGGAGCTGGCCGACCGGCACTTGCGAACTGCTTCTGCTTCGGGCACCGCGCGGCAAGAAAGACTGGAGAACATGGCGTCGGCTGTTACTTATATACCCCTGTCGCACTGACGTCAGGGAAGAAGGCGATAACAACCGACGCCGGACCAAGACTTTGGAATTCGGCCGACCGAGGACCAGCCTGACGGCAGAGAACCCATATGTGATTACTGCAGCTGTATGCACGATGAACATCATAGGTTCATACTAGGCTATCTGCCCTAGGGCATTTATAAGCCTAGCCAGAGTGTGTGTGGCTTTCACCACCCCTTAGGATGAGAATACTATACCCATTAGTTTGCTGTGCCTCTGTCCAGCAGTGATACAGAGATGATTCCCGGGGTAAACCTACAATCTCCCATCCTCTCGTCAAGATTTCTCTTGAACAGAGTCAGTGAGGGGCTCTGCCTCACATGGACTGGGATTCTGTTCCATAGTGTAGGGAGTCTCTGGGTGATGAATCTGTCCCTCCAGCACGTCCTATTTATATCCGTGTTGAGGTTTAAGTCTCTTGCTCTCGTGGCTCTGGTGGATTTGGATGTTTTGAGGTGGAGCATGTCCATTAATTCCAGGTTGGACATGGCCTTGTATGTCAGGCACAGATCACCTCTGAGCAGACGGTATGCGACTGAATAGAGCTGGAGTTTCTTCAGTCGGGCATCGTATGACATATGTTTGAGCCTTTATCCTTTTGGTGAGGAACTTTTGGGGTCTTTCCAACTGCTGCAGGTGTCGGGTAAGGTACATTCCGAATGGGGCGTTGTACTCAATCATTGGTCTGATAAGTGAAGAGTACAGGGGTACAATGACCTCTCCTGATCTGGATGTGAATCCCTTCATGATCAGGTGGGCAATGTAGAAGGTCTTCCTAACCACTTAGGCAATGTGAGTGTCAAAAGAGAGGTTACTGTCAACTTGGGTCCCCAGGTCCCTGATAACTTCTTCCGTGTTTAATGGATTACCACCTATGTGGTAATTAGGGGTTACCTTGTTTTTCCCAAAGGGTATGACTACACATTTTTTGGCATTTAGCTTAAGGCCATGGCTCTGGCACCAGTTATCCATTTCTATGAGACCTCTCTGGAGGATGTCTGTGTCTGATGGAGTGTCAATTATGGTGCCCAGTTTGCAGTCATCTGGAAATTTTGTCAGCCACAATCCCCCTATGTTTGCCTGCACTTCAGAAAAATAAATGCCGAACAAGAGGGGGCCCAGGACTGAGCCCTGTGGGACACCGCTAGAGTCTGACATGGCACCAGCAACTCTAACCCTGTGTGTGTTCTGCCCTTGAGCCAGTTTGCAACCCATCTTGTGACATATGGGTTTACATCTAAGCTGGTGAGCTTTTCTATGATGCCCGAGTGAGGTATTGTGTCGAACGCTTTTGCTAGGTCAAGGTAGGCTGTGTGAACTGCCTTACCCTCATCAATGGTCTTAGTGACTGTTTCGAAAAAGTCGACCAAGTTCAAGAGGCAGGATCTGCCCTTGACAAAGCCAAATTGGGTAGGATCCAGTGTCTGTAGGTTCCCAATGTCTTTATTTATGAGTTCCATTATGATCCTCCCCATAGCTTTGCAGACAAGGCTCGTCAAGCTTATGGGGCGGTAATTTCCAGGGTCTGCAGAAGCACCGCCTTTGTGGAGTGGGACCACAGTTGCCGTACGCCATTCTTTGGGTACGTATCCTGTAGTAAGGCTAAGATTAAACAGCAGCCTTATGTGTGGATTTAGTTCCTCATTGAGTTCGTGTAGCACACAGCCGGGGACACCGTCCGGTCCCATTGATGCTGTGTTTTTTGCTTTAGAGAGAGCAGCTCTCACCTGGGCATCTGAGATGTTTGGGAGGCTAGACTCTGGTAGGATAGATATTTCTCCTTTTGGTGGGGAGGGAGGGGAGAAATTTGCACTGAACCTGTCTGCCAGTATGTTGGCAATGTCTGTGGGTTCAGTGATATTTTTATCATTTTGGACTAATTCTGAGCATATCTGGGAGTTTCCACCCAGGTTTCTAACATAGCTAAAGAAGGCCTTATGATTGTCTTTTGTGTCATTAGCGATTTTTCTCTCAAAGTTGGCCTTGGATGATTTTATGAGTGATCGTAGTTTTTTGCTAGTATTGATCAGAGATGCCTTCCCTTTTAGGGATTTTGCTCTGTCATGTATCAGCTTTCTCCTCTTGTTGTAGAGTTTGTTTATGGTTGGGGTCCACCAGACCGGGCGCCTGCCTTTGGTGGAAAGGGTCTTGATTTTATTAGGGATTGCTTGATCCATACATTCCTGGAGGTGCTCGTAGAATGCATTTGTAAGGGGTTCAGCAGCGTGGGTTGTGGTTTCCACTGGCTCGGGGGCCTTGAAGGATACCACTCCAGTCTTAAGAAGTGTGAAGTTTGCTTTTGAGAAGTTCTTCACTGTGGTCTTTTTTGGTGGGGGTGGGGGCGGGATGTGGATCTCCAGTGAGATTAATTTATGGTCTGATCTCACCAATGAGGGATATACTTCCGGTGTGGAGCATTTTGTCCCCATGTTTGTGATGATCAGGTCTAGTATATTTTCTCCTCTTGTGGGAATGGTGACTAGTTGTTCCATAGCATTTGAGTTTATGAACTCAAGGAACCTTTGGGCTAGGGTGTTGGGGCTTGAGTAATGTTCCCAGTCTATGTTTGGGTAGTTGAAGTCACCCAATATGATGGTGTTTGGAGAGACATTCATACTCTCCAGTGTCTTCAGGAAGGCTGTGTGGGTTTCCTGAGTTTGAGAAGGTGGTCTGTAGCATGTTACAAACTGTAGGGCAGTTTTACCTATGGTTAATTGCACCTGGATGGTCTCCGATGCTTCATGCGTTGCCACTAACCTGGAGGTGTGGGTATCCTTTATGAATATGGATACCCTCCTTTTGTGGTTCGGTCCGGATTTTGGGGCCGGAATGCATGATATGAGGTATAACCTGATAGTGCTGGGGTGCTCTCAGGAGCCTTGAACCAGGTTTCAGTCACAGCACAGACATTGATGTTCTCCATACTGAGGAGGGCTTCGAGGGCTGCATCTTGAGGTTTAGACTTCTGGCATTGAGCAGTATTACCCTTAGTTTTTCTCCATTTTTGTTTTCTAGGGCGTAGGTTTATCATTTGAGCCTTGCCTAAAAAAGGCACTATGGGGGTGGCAAGAGCCTTTGCCAATACCCGGAAGCCCAGGGGTGACAGGTGCAAGCCGTCCCTTGCGAAGCAGCGTGGCTTGTCAAGCATGTCATCCCAGGCAGACAGACATTGGATCCCTTAGAATGACACCAGTAATTAAGCCAATTATTAAAGCTGATCATTTTGTCTCTGTATTGTGGCATCATTATTGGTGAGGGTAGGATACTGCTCAGGGATAGGGTCATACCGGCCTGGGCTACATAATCTGAGAGCTCCTCTATGTCTCTTTTCATGTAGTCCAGGGAGGTACGTCTCAGGTCGTTCACACCGGCATGGACAATGACTGAGTCATACTTGTACTTGCTGTGGAGTGACCTGAGTGCTTGTGTTATGTGGCGGATTCTAGCGCCTGACAGGCAGCTTACTGTGATCTTTTCCTTGTTCAGTCTGATGAGTGGGACGTCAGTGTGTCTGACTATGGAGTCACCTATAACAAGTGTGTCTGGCATTGTGTTTGGCCTTAAGGGCTGTGACTGTTTAGCACACTGACTTTGAGAACTATGTGTTGCATGTCTTATGTCTTGAGGTGGCAGTTGCTTGGGTGTCTGCTTTGGAGGCCTCTGTAGTTTTGGTAGATTGTTGATCAGTGCCTCCGAGTATGTCTTTGTGTGTTTATGTGCTTGTTTTGCAGTTGTGATAGTTCTATGTGAAACTGGGTTTGTGGTGTGCGTGGTTTCCTTCTCCTCCTGTCTGGTCTTGCCAGTCCTGAGTTGAGAGAGCTCAGCCTCCAGTTTGGCTATATAGTTGCATCTCTCACATGTATTTGTGTTTTGTGGGAGAAGGAGTGGGTTGTCTGTGTACATGAGGCAATTGTAACATTGCCTCAAGATGCCCAGATTCACCAGATGAACAGGAGAGGACGCTAGCAACTGACCCTTCGACATGCTAGAAAAAGTGAAAAAGTTTGCTGTGTAACTGAGTCAGAAGGGACCTATAGGGAAATGGGTACTCAAGGGGATTCTAGGCTAATGTAGTACTTTGTTTAGTATACAAGTACTTTACCTATATAAAAAATGCTTTAGGAGCAAGTGCTGAGCTTTTGAGATAGAGAATAGACTGTTTAGATTGCAAGTACAGAAGTTCTAAGGGAAAAATTGAAGAGCAGACTTTACGGAGCCAGAAATAGTTTAACCTTGCTTAACCGGCGCTGCCCGATGGTGCTCTATGGGCAACTCCGCGCTAAATCACGCAAAAGTGGGCTAAAGCGGGCTTTATAGCAGAGGGTTGAAAAGAGCTAGGAATTGACCCAAAATGGCCAATAGACTACAAGTTTCTGGCTGGAACCACTACTCTAGGGACAAATAGGCTGCTCAGTGCTCCCACTGGTGAACAAAGAAGCTTCCCTTTATCAAAATAAGGATATGGAATAGCACAGGAACCAAGCCAAAGCCCAGAGATCAGCAAACTCTGGAGACTGGACTATTCTAGTTCAGTAAGGCAGGAAAACAAGATTTTTTTTTTTTTTGCAGAAAAGAGAGGAAAACAGACAGTAAATGCTATAAATGCTTTTAAACGGCTAGCGCACTTGAGTGTGTTAGCCTACAGGTAAAATTAAGCAACAAATAACTTTTTTAAAAGTGCAAAACAGTTAATCAACACAAAAACAGTTTCAATAGAATGCAGAGCTGTATAAAAAGGCGAAAATGCAGTCGCTAAGCAGTAAATAATCAAAAAGCCAGAAAAAAATACTTAAATCAGGAAAAAGTCACTCTTTTGCTCTCTGCTGCTTGTAGAACTCTGCAGGACACCACGAGGAGCTGTGCTGAGTTGAATACAAAAAGCGCTAAAGCGGGCTTTATTACAGGGGGCTGAAAAGAGCTAGGAATTGACCCAAAATGGCCAATAGACTACAAGTTTCTGGCTGGAACCACTCCTCTAGGGACAAATAGGCCGCTCAGTGCTCCCCACTCCCACTGGTGAGCAAAGACGCTTCCTTTTATCCAAATAAGGATATGGAATAGCACAGGAACCAAGACAAAGTCCAGAGGTCAGCAAACTCTGAAGACTGGACTACTCTAGTTCAGTAAGGTGGGAAAACAAGATTTTTTTTTTTTTTTTTGATTTTTCTTTTTTGCAGAAAGCAGAAGAAAAACAGACAGTAAATGCTATAAATGCCAGAAGAAAGTTGCCATTAAGAAAGGAATAATTAGTATAGCATGCAATACATCGCAAGATAAAGTACAGTTGTGTAAACTTACCATAAATGTAGATGTTGAGTGTATTCACTGTTGCAGTCATTACATTTGGGTAATCTGCTGGCAGGTTGCCCTCAGTCAGCCTGATTAACAGTCTTGAGTCCTGCATTGGTTGCTGTCCCTTCTTCCATGACGTCAGGGGTATAAAACATGCAGCAGACGCCATTACATCAGTTTTTCTTGCCCCAAATGTCAGGTTCCCCCTAATGGGGAGCAAAATAAAATTAAAAACAAAAATATACCTCCAACCAAAAGCAAATTCACCAAAAAGGCTTTTAAGCATACTAAAAGAAAGTAGAGGTACAGTAAGAGAAAAACAGGGGGCTGGAGGGAGGGTAACCAGGACGGCAACAGTGAATACACTCGAACATCTACATTTATGGTAAGTGTACACAACTGTACTATGTTCTTCGTGTTTCACTGTTGCAGAGTCATTACATTTGGGTAGATTCCCAAAGCTATGGTTGGGAGGATGGATTTAAACAGCATTAGGACCAGCTATAAGGCCCTGAAAGAATGCAGTGGCAAAGCCAGGTCTGGATTTAGAGAAAATTGGTAAATGACCATGCTTGGTGAAAGTATGAACTGAACTCCGGGTAGCTGCTTCTGGAATATCCCTGGTAGGAACACCTCTGAGAAAAGCTGCAGAAGAAAATGCCACCCTGGTGGAATGAGATCTGATCCCCTGGGGGATAGGCTTTCCATGGTGTTTATAGCAGAAATGAATGCAATGGCTTATCCATTTAGAAATGGTTTGTTTTAAAATAGCCTTTCCCATTGCCCCTGCAGCAAATGCTGCCAGCAGTTGTTCAGATTTTCTTCGAGGTTTAGCCCTGTCCAAGTAGAATCTAAGTTGTCTGTGCACATCCAATGAATGCAGAATCCGTTCCCCTTTGTTCTGTGGATTGGGAAAGAAAGTTGGCAAATGAATGGACCGATTAAGAGCAACACTGGATACCACCTTGGGCACGAAGGATGGATTGGTCTTGAGTGACACCCTGTCTGCATGAATGATGATGAAAGGCTCCACTGCCATAAGGGCCTGTAACTCAGATATCCTTCTAGCTGAAGTGATTGCTAGAAGGAAGGCTGTTTTCCAAGAAATAAATTTTAAGTCTGCAGTAGCAGCTGGCTTGAAAGGAGGTAGAGTGAGTTTCTCCAATACAAAGTTAAGGTCCCAGGCAGGAGTTGGAGCTCTCCTGGGTGGTCTCAAGTTTTTGTCCCCTCTGAGGTACTGCTTGAGCAGAAGATGAGAGAAGAGGGGAGGTTCTGTGTTATAATGAGCTGAAATGGCTGAGGAGTGGATTTTAACGGAGGAAAATGACAGGCCCTTGGGAAGCATCTCCGTTAAGTATTGTAAAATCTGAGGTAAATTGGGCGCTGCTGTGCTCATCCCTTGAGATTGATTCCAAGCACAGAATCTTTTCCATTTGTCAGCATAAGATTTTCTAGTACTAGGTCTTCTCTCCTCCAAGAATACATCCATCACAGGTTTGCTGAGGGATGCCAAGGGCGAATTTAAGTGATTAGCCAAGCTGCAAGGTTCAATGTTGGGAGCTGAGGGTGCAGAATTTGGTTCTCCTGCTGAGACGGTAAGAAAGGTGTCGGAGGCAGGTACCATGGAGAAATTTGTGACACACTGTGCAGGAGTGGGTACCAGTATTGGCGTGGACAGTCTGGAGCAATTAAAATTATTCTTGGTTTGTCGTGTTTGACTTTTAGCAGAACTTTGGAGAGCAGAGGGGGAAAGGCGTAGACTGATAGGGTTTTCCAGCTAAATGACAGAGCATACACTTTCCAGGCTATTTTGTCAGGAGTCATTGTGCAAAATTTGTCCAACTGGTAGTTATGGGGGGGGGGGGGGGGGAGGCAAATAGATCTATGTCTGGGCTCCCCCATTTGCTTGTCAACATGTTGAAAATCCGTGGTTCTAGTTTCCACTCATGTGGGTCCATGAGATTTCTGCTTAGTCTGTCTGCCAGTGTATTCAGATTTCCTGGCAGGAAATGAGCTTGCAGTTGCACTTGGTAACTCAAGGCCGTGTTCTACAATGCCATGGCTAGTCTGCAGAGGGGGTAGGAATGTGTACCCCCCTGCTTGTTTATGTACCACATAACCGTGGTGTTGTCCATCCTTAACATTAGTTGTCCTGGATGAATGTAGTCCTTGAAGTCTGTCAGAGCACTCTGTACAGCTAACATTTCTTTTTGATTGATATGTAGGTGCATTTGATTCAGGTTCCATTTGCCCTGAATGCACTTCCCTGACAGGTGAGCCCCCCATGCATAGTCTGATGAGTCTGTAGTTAAGGTTAGGGTGGCAGGGGGTAGTGTGAATGGCAGTTCCTTGTTTTGGTGGCAGGCCTCTGCCCACCATAGGAACTCCAGGCGTAGGCAAGGTATGACAGGAATAATTGTTTCCAGGCTGTGACAATGTGGACTCCATAGACTTTTTAAGTACCACTGAAGTTTCCTCATATGCAGTCTTGCATATGGAATTAGAAGAATGCAGGAGGCCATGAACCCAAAGGCTTGCAGTATTTGTCTTGCAGATAGCAGGGTGTTTGTGGCCACTTGTTTGAAGTTAGTTACCAAATGAATTTGCTTTTCAGGCATGAGGAAAGCCATCTGGGCAGTTGTATTCAAGCTTGCACCCAGGAATGTAATCTGTTGAGAGGATACCAGTTGAGATTTCTTTTCGTTTATGGTGTACCCTAGACAAGTTAGAACCTTTTTTACAAACGCCATATGATTTATAAGTATGGCCTGGTTTTTTGTCTGAATTAGACAATCATCTAGGTATGTATATATTTGAATATTCCTTTGCCTGCAAAATGCAATTAATGGAGTCAAGCACTTTCTGAATACCCTGGGCGCAGTAGACAAGCCAAAGGGCAGTACAGAGAAAGTACAGCTCTGTACACTTACCATAAATGTAGAAGTTCAAGTGTATTCACTGTTGCAGTCATTACATTTGGGTAATCTGCTGGCAGGTTGCCCTCAGTCGGCCTGAATATCACAGTCTTGGGTCCTGCGCCGGTTGCTGTCTCCTCTTCCATGACGTCAGGTCGTAAGGGGTATAAAACACGCAGCCGATGCAGTTTTATCCAGTTTTTCTTGCCCCAGATGTCAGGTGCCCCACAAATGGGGAGCAAAAAAAAAAAAAAAAAAAAAAATATATATATATATATATATATATATATATATATATATATATACACACACATATATATATATATATATATATATATATATATATATACATGTATACATTTATATATAAACAGCAATATATAAATAAATGCACTTTTAGCAACATAAACTTTACCTTCATCTAAAAGCAAATACACCACAAAGGCTTTAGAATATAGTGAAGGAAAGAGAAATTCTAGAAAAAAAAAGAAAGGGGGATAGCGAGTGGGTAACCTGGACTGCAACAGTGAATACAAACATCTACATTTATGGTAAGTGTACACAACTGTACAATGTACTTCATGTTTCACTGTTGCAGTCATTACATTTGGGTAGAATCCCAAAGCTATAGAGCTAAATAGCATTAGGAGCAGCTATAAGGCCCTGCAGACCTGCAGTGGCAAAGCCTGCTCTGGACTTGAGAGGCAAATGATAATGCTTTGTAAAAGTATGAACAGAGCTCCAAGTAGCAGCTTCTAGAATGTCTTTGGTTGGAACTCCTCTGAGAAAAGCTGCTGAGGTAGAGGCAACCCTGGTGGAATGTGACCCGATTCCCTTGGGCACTGGTTTACCAATTTGCAAGTAGCAGAAACGAATGCAGTGGCTTATCCACTTAGAAATAGTCTGCTTTGATACAGCCTTCCCCTCTGATCCTGCAGCAAATGCCACCAGTAGTTGCTCAAACTTTCTTAGAGATTTGGTCCTGTTTAAGTAGAATCTTAGTTGTCTGTGTACATCCAATGAATGCAGAATCTGCTCCCCCTTGTTTTGCAGATGTGGGTAAAATGTTGGCAGGTGGATAGTTTGGTTAAGAGCCACACTGGATACCACTTTAGGTATAAAGGAAGGACTGGTCCTGAGGGACACCATGTCTGAGTAAAATGTAATAAAAGGCTCCACAGCCATGAGGGCCTGTAGTTCTGAAATCCTTCTTGCTGAAGTGATTGCCAAAAGGAAAGCTGTTTTCCAAGATAAAAACTTTATATCTGCAGTAGCTGCTGGTTCAAAAGGAGACAGGGTGAGTTTTTCCAGCACAAAATTGAGGTCCCATGCAGGAGTTGGTGATCTTCTGGGAGGCCTTAAATTTTTGGCCCCTCTAAGACACTGTTTTGGCAGAGGATGGGAGAATCCGTGTTGTAATGAGCCGAGATGGCAAAGGCATGGATTTTTATTGAAGAAAAAGATAGGCCCTTGTCAAGCATCTCAGTCAAGTATTGTAAAATCTGAGGAATATTTGGTTTTGCTGTGTCCGTCCCTTGTGCTTGGTTCTCTTCCTTTTATCAGCATAAGATTTTCTAGTACTAGGCCTTCTGGCTTCCAAAATGACATCCATCACAGATTTACTGAGATGTGTTGTTTGAAAAATTACATGATCAGCCATGTTGCCAGGTTCAGAGTTTGGAGCTGAACGTGCAGAATTTGATTGCTCTGTTGAGATAGTAAATGAGGTATTTGAGGCAAGTACCAAGGAGAGAGTTGAGACATATTCCTTAGAATTGGGTACCAGTGCTGGCGAGGCAGTCCCGGGCAATTAGGATCATTTTTGTTTTTTCCTGTCTGACCTTTAGTAAGACCTTGCAGAGAAGAGGCATAGGAGAAAAGGCGTAAACTGATAGGTTTTTCCAACTGAAGGATAGGGCATCCACTTTCCATGCTGGTCTGTGATCAGTCTTTGTGCAGAATTTGTCCAGTTGATAATCTTGGGGAGAAGCAAATAGATCTATGTCTGGGCTCCCCATTTCTGTGTTACCATGCTGAAGACGTGTGGCTCCAGTTTCCACTCGTGAGGGTCCATAAGATTTCTGCTTAGGTCATCTGCCAGAGTATTTTGTTTTCCTGGCAGAAATTGTGCTTGAAGATGTACTTGGTAAATCAAGGCTGTGTCCCACAATGCCATGGCTAGTCTGCAAAATGGGTAGGAATGTGCACCCTCCTGCTTGTTTATGTACCACATAGCCATGGTGTTGTCCGTCTTTATCAGTAGTTGTCCTGGATGAAGTAAGTCCTTGAAGGCTGTCAGTGCATTCTGAACAGCTAGCATCTCTTTCTGGTTAATATGCAGATGCATTTGTTTTGGGGTCGATATCTCCTGAATGCATCTTCCCACCAGGTGGACCCCCCAATCAGAGTCTGATGCGTCTGTAGTTAGGGTTTGGGTGGCGGGGGGGGGGGGTAGAGTGAAAGACTGTCCCTTGTTTTGGTGACATGTCTCTGCCCACCAAAGAAACTCCTTTTGCAGAAAGGGAATGAGAGGAATCATGGTTTCCAGACTGTGACAATGTTGACTCCATAAACTTTTTAGATACCATTGAAGTTTCCTCATATGCAGTCTCGCATATGGAATTAGTAGAATGCAGGATGCCATGAACCCCAAAGCCTGCAGAATTTGTCTTGCAGATAACTGGGATTTTGTTGTCATCTGTTTGAAGTATACAGTCAGTTGCCTTGGTTTGTCTGGCGTAAGGTACGCCATCTGGGCAGTTGTATTCAAGCTTGCATCCTGGAATGTAATTTTTTGAGAAGGTACCAGTTATGATTTTGTTTATTGTGTACCCTAGGCATGTTAGAAGCCTTTTTGCAAACGCCAGATGTTGAAGAAGAATGTCTTTTGTTTTCTGCTTGAATGAAACAGTCGTCCAAGTAAGGATAGATTTTGTATGCTTCTTTGTCTGCAAAATGCAATTACTGGTGCCAGGCACTTGTAAAGACCCTGGGCGCAGTAGATAAGCCAAAGGGCAGTGCAGAGAATTGGTAATGCATAAAACCTTCCTTGAAGTGGAGGTATCTTCTGCACGATTCCCTTAATGGGATATGCAGGTATGCCTCTTTTAAGTCTAGAGTCACTAGCCAAGCGTTCTTGCCCAGCATGGGCAGAAGCTGTTGCAAAGTCAGCTTTTTGAATTTTGGGATGTCCAAGAATGTGTTCAAAATCGATAAATCCAGTACTGGGCGCCAGGCATCGTCTTTTCTGGGTACCAGGAACAGTTGAGTAACACCCTTGTCCTTTTTCCTGTTCTGGTACTGGTTGAATAGCCCCCATATCCATGAGGGACGTAACTTGTTTCTGTGCCTCTGCCCATTGATTTTGTGGCAGATCTGGCAAGGTATGGAAATGAACCCCTGATAAAGGTAATTAAGTCTTCAGCCATTTTTATCATCTGTTTTTTGGGCATAGAGGCCTGAGTATGTGGCTCATGTGTCTTTTTTAGCCTTAGAAGATGCTTTTGTTCGTTTCTGAAGCTGGCATCGGTTTTATATAGCAATGCTGAGGCTTGAAAACACTCTCAGAAACCGGTGCCTGCTCAGCGGCTCAGGACCCATCCGAGGGAGAGACATCCGCGGGTACAATAATTTGAGAATCTCGCGGCATGCCAGACTCCACATGGGTCTCGGTAGAGGCCTGCGACTTGAAAGTAGCGGGTATCAGGGGCTGCGAAAGTGCCAGAGTACCGGCGACTGGCTTAGGAGAAGCTTTGTCGTCGGTTATGGACCTGGACGGTCTGTCTCTGTCTTTTTCTTTGTGTTTTTTTGAACTCCGGTAGTTGGATTGCTATCCGACGACATTTCAGGGTACTTAAATCTGGATCCAAAATATTTTGAAGCAAAAATATACTGACGCTTAATAGTGCGTTGGTTAAATCTAGCACAAAACCGACAGCAAGGCACGTTGTGATCTGGGTCTAGGTAAGGAATACAGTACAAATGAAAATCCTTATGAGGTATTTGCTTCCCACAAGTAATGCAATTATTAACTTTTTACTGACATCGGTAAGGAGCAAGAAAAAGTTTCCCCAATGGGGTACTTTGCTTTAATTGAAGACTTCGGTTCTGAAACTCGAATGCGAAAATTTCAGGAGTCAGCCGACTGGCACTTGCAAACTGCTTCTGCTTCGGGCACCGCGCGGCAAGAAAGACTGAATAAAATGGCGTCGGCTGCATGTTTTATACCCCTGAAGACCTGACGTCATGGAAGAGGAGACAGCAACCAACGCAGGACCCAAAACTTTGATATTCAGGCTGACTGAGGGCAACAAACCAGCAGATTACCCAAATGTAATGACTGCAACAGTGAAACACAAAGAACATCTGATAATGTAAGAAGCCTGCTTTGAAGCGTAGGTATCTTCTGCAAGATTCCCTGATTGGGATATGCAGGTAAACTTCTTTTAAATCTAGAGTTGCCAACCAGGCATCCTTGCCTAGCATAGGAAGTAACTGGTGAAGAGTCAGCATCTTGAATTTTGGAATGTCCAGAAAGGTGTTTAGAGTAGACAGGTCCATAATTGGAAGCCATGAATTGTCTTTTCTGGGTACCAGGAAAAGCCTGGACTAGAAACCTTGTCCCTTTTCCCTCTTCTGGTACCGGTTGAATAGCTCCCAAGTTTAAGAGGGAAAGTACTTGTTTCTGAGCCTCTGCCCACTGATATGGGGGCAGGTCTGGCCACCTGTTTGGTGTTGGCAACGTGTGGAAATTAAATCTGTATTCCTGGGACACTATATTTAAAACCCATTTGCCCTGGGTTAGGAGTTCCCAGTTTTTTGCATGAAGAGCAATCTTTCCCCCCAAAGGGGTGGCTAAAAGGCAAGTACTTGGTAATTTTAAAGGAAAGTCATTGAGTCTGTTTACCATAGGGGGGTGTCTTATTTCCAGATTTGGAAGTGGAGGCCCCCCATTGCTTAGTTCTGAGAGTCCCTTGGGACTGAAACCTGGTGCTTTTGTTGTGTCAGAGCTTGGCTTGAGAGGATCTGGAAGGAGCTGGAAAGGACCAGTTTTCTTAGTAGGCCAGTGCCTACTAAATCTTGGAGGTTGCACTTGTAAGAAATCTTTCACAGTTTGCATAGATTTAGCTTCATCTTCCAACTTTTTTAGAACTTCTTCAGCCTTATTACCAGACAGATGGTCCTGATTTAAAGGAGCATCCAACAATTTTGCTTTAACATGATCAGGCAGAGATTGCTCCTAAAGCTAAGCATGCATTTTAAGCACAGACCCAGTAACAGCAGCCCTGCAAGAGGCTTCTAAAGAATGAAAACTACATTGCAAAGTATGTTTTCCAACTTGTTCAGCTGAATGCAATAAATCCTGTAAATCTTTATTTTCCACAGAGTCAGAAATCAACATCATTTTCTGTTTAAGCAGTCCCATAATATGCTGTTGATATTTTAGCATATGAAATTGGCAGTTTAAGGCCCTGATTGCCAAGGTTGCAAAAGTGTAAACATTTTTACCCCATCTATCCAGCGCCCTGGAGTCTCTATCAGAAGGAGTAGGATTTTTAGCAGTAGAAGCCTTAATGCCCTTGGGCCCCTGAGAAATGTTTTCTGGGTCTGCAACAGGATTTTTGAAAAGGAACTTGTGGGACTCAGGAACCCTATAGTAACTGTCAGGTTTACTAGGTGCCGGAGGCAGGGTATCAGGGGCCATATTGGATTCCGAAAATATCATCAACAATGTCTAGTATAGGAGGTATAGCCAAAGGCCTATGCTGAAGTAGAAAGAAATCCCTTAGCCTCTTTTTAGATTCAGAAAAGTCCTGACTTTTCAAGTGGAAATGCTCCCTTAAGGTATGTAAAGTTTCCCCAAAAGAAAAGTCCTCGGGGGGGGGGGGGGAGCAGAGGGAATGGAATCCTCTGCATCGGAATCCTCATAATTAGGAATGGACAAATCCAGGTCATTGGACGAATTAGAAAAAACAGAGTCCTGATTAGAAGATTCATAGTCAAGCTCAGTCCTAGGCCTCTTAGAAGGGAGGGTTGACTACCCCTGATTAGAGTAATAAGATCTTCAGCCATTTTGATCATTTGTTTTAGGCATAGGGGCCTAAACATGTGGCCTGGGTGTCGGTTTTTTAGACATAGATCGAGATTTAAGCCTTGGAATAGAAGGTTGAGTCGGTTTAATATGCAAGTCTGTAGGCCTGAATACACCCTCAGAAGCCGTGCCTGCACAGCGGCTCTGGACCCATCCAAGGTAGAGACATCTGCGGGTTCCATAGATGAAGTATCTCGCGGCACACTGGACTCCGAATGGGTCTCAGTAGAGGCCTGCGTGTCAGAAGTAGCGGTTATCAGGGGCTGCAAAAGTGCCACACTGAGTACCAGCGAACTGACGAATGGCTTAGGAGATGCGTAGTCGGCAGTTTTGGATCTCAACGGCCTGTCTTTTTCTTTGTGTTTTTTCGGAATTCCGGTAATCAGATGGCTACAGATGTCATTTCTGGATAATTAAACAGAGAACCGAAATATTTAGAGGCAAAAGTGTACCGACGACGGATAGTGGGCTGATTAAAACACAAAACCAACAGCAGGGTACATCATGGCCAGGGCCTAGGCAAGGAATACAGTACAAATGAAAATCTTTATGAGGTATTTGCTTCCCGCAATTAATGCAATTATTAACTTTTACTGACATCAGTAAGGAGCAAGAAAAGGTTTCCCCAACGCTGAAACTCGAAAATGAAAATTTGCGGAGTCGGCTAACTGGCACTTGCGAGCTGCTTCTGCTTCGGGCACCGCACAGCAAGAAAGACTGATGTAATGGCATTGGCTGCATGTTTTGTACCCCTGACTACCTGACGTCATGGAAGAAGGGACAGCAACCTACGCAGGACCCAAGACTTTGCTAATCAGGCCGACTGAGGGCAACCTGCCAGCAGACTACCCAAATATAATGACTGCAACAGTGAAACACAAAGAACATCTATAAGACTCAGAGGATGTTAAGAAGGACTGGGAAGAGATTAGATCAGCAATTCACAAAGAAACAAGGGGAGATATATGTATGCATCCCAAATATGCAACAAAATCTGGATTTCGGAACCTTGCCTGGAAGTGCTTACATAGGCATTTTTATACCCTAAGCAGACTTCAAAGAGTTTTTCCTCAGATAGACAGCAAATGTTAGAGGCGTGATGGGGGAGAAAGACGCAACTGTGAAAGTACGGTTGTGTACATTTACCATAAATGAAGATGCTCGAGTGTAATCACTGTTGCAGTCCTAACAAATGGGTTATCCGGCTCCTGGTAGCACTCGGTCGGCCAGAATACCAAAGGTAAGTAAAAATGACGTCTGTTGTAAACGACAGGGCATCCGATACAAAAGGAGGCAGCCGACGTCACTTCCTCAGCCTTTTTTGCCATAACAGTCAGTAGCCCCCAGAAAAAAGCTTAAACCAAAAACCAATTTGGCAAATAAATTAAGCATGTACATCAGGAAAAGAGAATAGGAGAGGACCAAAAAAGGGGGGAAGGAGGGAGAGAAACCAGGACTGCAACAGTGAATACACTCGAACATCTACATTTATGGTAAGTGCACACAACTATACTATGTTCATCATGTTTAATTGTTGCAGTCCTAACAAATGGGTTGATTACCAAAGCCCAGAGAAAAAAGGGAGGAGGAACCAACAGCATCAAGGGTTGGAGATAACGGCCTGCAACACCGCAGTGGCAAATCATGCCCTGGCTCTGGAAAACAGAGGTAAATTATAATGATTTGTGAAAGTGTGAACAGAAGACCATGTGGCAGCCTCCAAAATGTCTTTAGTAGGGACACCCCTTAGAAAGGCTGCAGAAGTGGAAGCCGCTCTAGTTGAGTGGGTCCTAACCACTTGAGGCGGAGCTTTGCCATATAACGAATAACAAAAAGTAATGCAATGCGCAATCCATTTAGAAATGGTTTGCTTAGAAATAGCCTTGCCTGGGCTCCAGAGGCAAAAAGTACAGTTGTGTACACTTACCATAAATGTAGATGTTAGAGTGTATTCACTGTTGCAGTAATTACACTTGGGTTATCTGCCTGCAGGTAGCCCTCGGCCAGCCTGAATATTAAAGTCTTGGATTCCTGCGTTGGATGCTGTCTCTTCTTCCATAATGACAGGTCGTCAGGGATATAAAACATGCAGCTGACGTCATTACATCAGTTTTTCTTGCCCAAGATGTCAGGTGCCCCCACAATGGGAAGCAATTATATGACATGTTACACCTCCAACAAAAAGCAAATAACCAGAAAGCTTAAAACAAGAAGCAAAAGGTAGAGCCAAGTGAAGTCAGGGGGCTGGAGGAAGGGTAACCAGGACTGCAAAAGTGAATACACTCTAACATCTATATTTATGGTAAGTGCACACAACTGTACTATGTTCTTCGTGTTTCACTGTTGCAGTCATTACATTTGGGTAGATTCCCAAAGTCATTACATTTGGGTAGATTCCCAAAGTTAAGGAAGGGAGGAGGAAGTTAGAGAGCATTAGGACCAGCTATTAAGCCCTGCAATACTGCAGTGGCAAAACCAGCTCTGGATTTAGAAAAAATAGGCATGTGGTAGTGCTTGGTGAAGGCATGAACAGAGCTCCAAGTAGCAGCTTCCAGGATGTCCCTGGTAGGAACTCCTCTGAGAAAGGCTGTAGAGGTAGATGCAGTCCTGATGGAATGTCATCTTATCCCCTGTGAGGCAGGTTTTCCACGGTGCTTATAGCAGAAACGAATGCAATGGGCTATCCATTTAGAAATGGTTTGCTTTGAAATGGCCTTCCCCTCTGCCCCTGCAGCAAAGCCAACTTAGCAGCTGTTCAGATTTTCTGAGAGGCTTAGTCCTGTCCAAATAAAATCTAAGTTATCTGTGCACGTCCAAAGAGTGTAGAAATCGTTCTCCTTTCTTTTGTGGATTAGGGAAAAAGGTAGGCAAATGAATGGACTGATTTAGGGCCACACTAGACACCACCTTGGGCATAAAGGATGGATTGGTCCTGAGGGAAACCCTGTCTGCATGGAAGATAATGAAGGGCTCCACTGCCATGAGGGCCTGTAATTTAGACACACTTCTTGCTGAAGTGATGGCTAGAAGGAAGGTTGTTTTCCAAGAAAGGAATTTCAACTCTGCAGTTGCAGCTGGTTCAAATGGAAGGATAGTGAGCTTTTCCAATACAAAGTTAAGGTCCCAGGTTGGAGTAGGGGCTCGCCTTGGGTGTCTTAAAATTTTAGCCCCTATGAGGAATTGCTTGAACAGGGGGTGAGAGAAGAGTGGTGGTTCTGTATTGTAATGTGCTGAAACTGCAGAGGCACGAATTTTAATTGACGAGAAGGACAGGCTCTTGTGGAGCATTTCTGTTAAGTACTGAAGAATACGAGGTAAACTGGGCACCGTGGTACTCATACCCTGGGTCTGGCTCCAGGAACAGTATATTTTCCACTTTTCAGCATAGGATTTTCTAGTATTAGGTCTCCTTGCTTCTAGAATGACCTCTAGCACCTGCTTACTGAGGGATGCTGTTGGAGAGCTCAAGGAATTAGCTAGGCTGCAAGGTTCAGGGTTTGAAGCTGATGGTGCAGAATCTGGCCTGCCTCCTGGGACAGGCAGGGAAGGTGTCTGAGGTAGGTGCCATGGATCCAGCAGTATCATGCTGCACAAGAGGGGGTACCAGTGCTGGCGAGGTCAGTCTGGCTCAATAAGAATTGTCCTTGGCTTGTCCTGCTTGATCTTTAGTAGGACCTTCGAGAGGAGAGGCATAGGGGGGAAGGCATAAAGCAAGAGGCTTTCCCAGGTAAAGGACAGGGCATCCACTTTCCAAGCTTGACTGTGGGGAGTCCTTATGCAGAATTTGTTCAATTGGTAGTTCTGTGGGAGGCAAACAGGTCTATCTCTGGAGTCCCCCCATTTGTTCCTCAAGAGGTTGAAAATTTTTGGTTCCAGTTTCCATTCGTGTGGGTCCATGATACTTCTGCTTAGGTCATCTGCCAGTGAATTTAGCTTGCCTGGCAGGAATTGAGCTTGTAGGTGTACTTGGTAGCTCAAGGCTGTGTTCCACAGAGCCATGGCTAGTCTGCAGAGAGGGTATGAGTGGGTTCCCCCGTGCTTATGTACCACATAACTGTTGTGTTGTCTTGTCTTTACCAGTAACTGTGCTGGAAGGATGTGGTCCTTGAAGGCTGTCAGGGAATTCTGTACAGCTAACATTTCTTTTTGGTTGACATGCAGGTGCATCCGACTCAGGTTCCACTTGCCCTGAATGCACTGCCCTTCCAAGTGAGCCCCCCATGCATAGTCTGATGCATCTGTAGTCAGGGTTTGGGCGGCAGGGGGTAGATTGAAAGGGAGCCCCTTGTTGAGGTGGCAGGCCTCTGCCCACCAAAGGAACTCTGTCTTTATACAAGGAATGATAGGAATCAATTCCAGGTCCTGAGAATGTTGACACCATAGGCTTTTAGCTTCTTCATATGGAGTCTTAAATATGGAATTAGTAGAATGCAAGAGACCATGAACCCCAGGGCTTGCAAAATTTTCCTTGCGGATAGCTGGGTCTGCTGCCAGTAGCTTGAAGTAGGCTGTCAAATAAACTTGTTTCTCTGGCGTGAGGTAAGTCATCTTGGAAGTTGTGTTCAAGCTTGCTCCCAGGAATACAATCTGTTGGCAGGGTACTAGACGAGATTTCTTTTTGTTTATGGTGTACCCCAACGAGGTTAGAAGTTTCTTTACAAATGCCAGATGTTTTAATAGCATGTCCTGGCTTTCTGCCTGAATCAGGCTATCATCCACGTAGGAGTACATTTGAATATTTCTCTGCCTGCAAAATGCAATGGCTGGAGCTAGACACTTTGTGAATACCCTGGGCGCAGTAAATAAGCCAAAGGGAAGTGCAGAGAACTGATGGTGCATGGTGCCTGCTCTGAAGCATAGGTATTTATTGCAAGATTCCCTTACTTGAATGCACAGGTAAGCTTCCTTTAAGTCTAAGGTTGCCAACCAGGCATCTTTGCCTAGCATAGGAAGCAGCTGTTGAAGTGTTAGCATTTTGAATTTTGGGATTACCAAAAAGGTGTTTAGAATACAGAGGTCCAGGATAGGACGCCAGGAGCTGTCTTGAGTAAAACCTTGGCCCCTTTCTTCTGCTGGGACAGGTTGAAAAGCCCTGATACTTAGAAGAGAGAACCTGCTGTTGAGCCTCTGTCCACTGATTTGGGGGTAGGTCTGGCAACCGTTTGGGGCTGGTAAGGTGTGGAATTGGAATCTGTATCCTTGGAAAACTATATTTAAAACACATTTGTCCTGGGTAATGAGTTCCCAATTTTTTGCCTGAAGGACAATCTTGCCCCCTAAAGGAACAGTCAGTTGAGCAGGGCTTGGAAGATTTAAAGTGAAGTCATTGAGACAATTTACCATAGCGGGAGTCATACTACTTCCTGCTTTGGAAGTGGGAGGCCCCCACTGCTTAGTCCTGTGAGCCCCTTGGGACTGCAGCCTGGGTGTTCTGCTGGGTCTGGGTTTCAACTGAGAAGGCCTGGAAGAGGCAGGATAGGACCAATTCTTAGAGGGCTAATGCCTACTAAATCTGAGAGGTTGCACTTGCAGGAAATCTTTAACAGTTTGCATGGATTTAGCTTTTTCCTCCATCTTTTTAAGTACTACTACTGCTTTGTTGCCAAACAGGCGGTCTTGGTTTAAGAGAGCATTCAGCAATTTAGCCTTAACAATCTGGCAAAGATTGCTCCTTAAGCCAAGCATGCCTTCTAAGTACAGACCCAGTGACAGGAGCCCTGCAAGATGCCTCTAATGAATCAAAAGCACATAGCAAAGTATGTTTTCCAACTTGTTCAGCAGAATGCATTAAATCCTGTAAATCTTTATTTTCAACACAGTCAGGAATCAACATCAATTTCTGTTCAACCAATTCAATAATATGCTTCCGATACTTTAACATATGAAACTGGCAGTTTAAGGCCCTAATGGCCAAGGTTGCAGAAGTGTACACCTTCTTACCCCATCTATCCAGCGTCCTGGAATCTCGATCAGAGGGGGTAGGATTTTTGGCAGTAGTAGCCTTAACGCCCTTGGGTCCCTGTGAAATGGTCTCAGGATCCGCAGTAGGATTTTTAAAAAGGAACTTGAGAGTCAGGAACCTTGTAATACCTATCAGATTTTCTGGGAGCAGGAGGTAGAGAGTCAGAGACCAGGCTAGATTCCGAGAAGGCATCAACAATGTCCAGTACAGGAGGTATAGCTAAAGGTCTGTGTTGGGGCAGGAGTAAGAAATCCCTAAGCCTCTTTATGGAGTCAGAGTAATCCTGGCTTTCCCAGCGGAAATGCTCCCCAAGAGTATGCAAGGTTTCACCAAAAGTGAAATGTTCTGGAGGGGAAGCAGGGGGAATGGAGTTCTCTGCACCAGAATCCTCATAGGTAGATTAGGGTAAATCCTGGTCATCAGTGGAAAAGTACAGTTTTGTACCTACCATAAATGTAGATGTCCGATAGGTATGCAACTGCAGTCCTGACATATGGGTTGTCCTGCCTCAGGCAGCCCTTCGGTCGGCCGGATTCCAAAGTCTGGGTCCGACGTCGGCTGATGTCGCCCTTTCCCCGACGTCAGAGCATCTGGGGTATAAAAGCGTCAGCCGACGCCATCTTCTTCAGTGTTTCTTGCCCCAGATGCCAGGTGCCCTCTAAGGAAGGCTAAATTCTGAAAATAGAGAAAAAATTCCAGACAAGTACAACAACATAAAAACAAATACACCATAAAAGATTACCCCAGGTAGCTAAAATGAGGGGTAGAAACCCAAAAGAATACCACAGAGGGGTAGGTGGGAGGGAAAACCTGACTGCAGTTGCATACCTATCGACATCTACATTTATGGTAGGTACAAAACTGTACTATGTCCTTCAAGGATGCAACTGCAGTCCTGACATATGGGTTGAATACCATAGCCAACCTGGGGGTGGTAGGCACTAAGACAAAGATGGTGTAGCTAAAATGCCCTGCAGGACTGCAGAAGCAAACCCTGCTCTGGATCTGGAATATAAAGGCAGGCTGTAATGTTTGGAAAATGTATGCACGGAGCTCCATGTAGCAGCTTCTAAAATGTCCTTTGTTGCCAATCCTCTTAAAAAGGCTGTGGAGGTGGCTGTAGCTCTGGTGGAATGTGGCCTGATGTCAGCTGGCACAGTTTTTCCATGAAAAGAGTAGCAGAATCGAATGCAATTTCCAATCCTTTTAGAAATTGTCTGTTTGGAAATTGCTTTTCCCTGCAATCCAGCAGCGCAATGCTGGTCAGATTTTCTGAAAGACTTTGTTCTGTCCAAGTAGTAGCGCAACTGTCTGTGTATGTCCAAGGTGTGCAGAAGTCTCTCTCCCTTATTTTGAGGACTGGGAAAGAAGGTAGGCAGGTGAATAGCTTGATTCAGGGACACCCTGGATACCACCTTTGGCATGAATGACGGATTGGCTCTCAAAGAAACTCTGTCCTGATGAAAAATGAGAAATAGTTGTATTGCCATAAGGGCCTGTAGCTCAGAGACTCTTCTTGCTGAGGTTACTGCCAGAAGGAAAGCTGTCTTCCAAGACAGAAATTTAAACTCTGAAGATGCTGCTGGTTCAAAGGGAGGAAGAGTTAATTTTTCCAGCACGAAGTTGAGGTCCCATGCAGGCACTGGTGGTTTCCTTGGAGGGTTGATGTTCTTTATACCTCTTAGAAACTGTCTTAGCAATGGGTGAGAAAATACAGGCGGATCAGTGTTATATTTGGCAGATATTGCTGAACCATGTATTTTTATGGAAGAATATGAAAGGCCATTGTGGAGCATTTCAGCCAAATATTCTAGGATCTGTGGAATGCTCATCACGGATGGGTCTTGACCCTTTTTGCTGTTCCAGATAAGAAATCTCTTCCATTTTGCCGAGTATGTTTTTCTAGTGGAAGGTCTGCGCGCCTCCAGGATGATATCTTTTACCCTTTTGGAAAGTGTATCCTGAGGAATAGTCATGGAATCTTCCAAGCTGTCAGCTTCAATGTTTTCAAGCTGGGGTGTAGTGTCCTGTAATTGTGCTGTGTCAGAAGAAGTGGCCTTTGAGGAAGGAGCCATGGATTGGTGTGTCAAGCTCCGTAGCAATGGGTACCAGTGTTGTCTTGGCCAGTCTGGAGCTATCAGTATGACTTTCGGTTGCTCTGTCTTGATCTTTAGTAACACCTTGGTCATCAAAGGAAGAGGTGGGAAGGCATATAGTGTTAGAGAGTTCTAACTGAAGGAGAGCGCGTCCACCTTCCATGTTTGAGGATGGTATGTCCTTGTGCAAAACTTTTTCAGATGGTGATTGAGGTGGGAGGCAAAAAGATCTATGTCCGGCCTTCCCCATGCTTGCGTTATTTGTAAGAAAATGTCTGGATGCAACATCCATTCGTGTGGATCCATGATGTTTCTGCTTAGGCTGTCCACCAGAACATTGTCCTTCCCTGGTACAAACTGGGATTGTAGCTCTATTTTCAATTGTAGGGAAATATCCCAGAGATTCATTGCCAGTCTGCAAAGAGGGTAGGAATGGGTACCTCCTTGCTTGTTTATGTACCAAATAACTGTGGTATTGTCTGTCTTTATTAGTAGATGGCCCTGATGCATGAACTTTTCGAAGGCCTTGATTGCATGTATCACTGCCAGCATTTCTTTTGGTTGATGTGCAGGTGCTTTTCTTTGTGTGTCCATTGTCCTTGAATGCATCTGCCCTCCATGTGCGCCCATCCATGGTCTGAGGCGTCTGTTGTTATGGTTTGACTTGTATGAGGCTTGCTGAAAGGCAGACCTTTGTTTATCTGGCTTGCTTGAGCCCACCACAGGAATTCCTTTTGAAGGCATGGAATGAGTGGGATCAATGCTTCCAGGCTGTGGCTGTGTTGAGACCATAGACTTTTTAGATACCATTATAGTTTCCTCATATGCAGCCTTGCGTGTGGAATCAGAAGAATGCAAGATGCCATGAAACCCAGGGCCTGCAGGATTTTCCTTGCAGTCATCTGGGTGTGTGTTGCTAATTTTCTGAAGTATTCTGGTAATTGTTTTTGTTTTTCTTTTGTCAGAAATGCCATCTGGGTGTTTGTGTCCAGTGTGTCACCCAGGAAAGGTATTTGTTGGGATGGTACGAGACTTGATTTCTGAATATTGACTGTGTATCCCAAGGCCTGCAGTAGGTGAATGACATAGTCCAAGTTTTTAACAAGGCTTGTTGGCTGTCCGCTTGTATAAGGCAGTCGTCCAGGTAAGGGTATATTTGTATCCCCTGAAGTCTGCAATGTGCAATTACTGATGCCAGGCATTTCGTGAACACTCTGGGTGCAGTAGATGAGCCAAAGGGCAATGCTGAGAATTGATAATGCTCTGAGCCTGCAAGAAATCTGAGGTATCTTCTGCAACTTTGTCTGATTGGGACATGCAGGTATGCCTCCCTGAGGTCCAGAGTTACCAGCCAAGACCCCTTGCCCAGCATGGGAAGGAGTTGCTGTAAAGTCAGCATTTTGAATTTTGGCACAATAAGGTAAGTATTCAGTGCGGACAAGTCCAGAATGGGTCTCCATTGGTTTTCTTTTCTTGGAACAAGGAACAGTCTTGAATAAAATCCTTGGCCTTGTTCTGCAGAAGGAACCTTCTCTGTTGCTCTTATTTGAAGTAGGTTTGTTATTTGTTTGAGTGCCTCTACCCTTTGATTTGGTGGCAGGTTTGGCTTGCCATGTCTTGTTGGTAGTGTATGAAAATGGAATCTGTATCCTTTTGTCTATTATGTCCAGTATCCATTTGTCCTTTGTAATATTGTGCCAATTTTGTGAGAATAAAGATAATTTTCTGCCCAAAGGTGCTTCTAATTGAGCCCTGGATGGCAGAGTCAAAGTCAAGTCATTGAGATTGTCCCTGCGGAGCAGTGGAAGGTCCTGCCCCACCTCTCTGGTTCGGAGGCTGCCATTGACGTCCTCTGTAGGAGCCTCGAGTTTGCCCTCTACCTCTGCCACGTCTGTTTTTGCCTCTTTGAAATTTGTCTGTGTCTGGAAAGGACCAATGCTTAGAAGGCCAATTCCTGCTGAATCTTGGAGGCTGTACCTGGAGGAAATCTTTGACTGTTTGCACTGATTTTGCCTTTTCCTCTATTTTCTTCAAAACCTCTTGTGCAGTAGCACCAAATAGCTTATGTTTCTCTAGTGGTACGTCCAAAAGCTTAATTTTCACATGGTCTGGCAATGTTTGTTCCTTTAACCAAGCATGTCTGCATATGACCGCACCTGTCATTGCTGCTCTACATGAAGCTTTCAATGCATCATATCCACACTGAAGGAAATGGTTGCTAACCTGCTGAGTATTACGAACCAATTCCTGTAACCCCTTTCTATCTAATGGTTCAGGGGAAGCCAATTTCTTTTGCAAGTCATCCAACATGTATTCCTGATACTGAATCATATGAAATTGACAATTTAATGCTTGCATAGAAAGAGTGGAAGATGTATATACTTTCTTGACCCACCTTTCTAAAGCCCTAGAATCTCTTTCCGAAGGAAGTGGATTCTTAGCAGTAGTGGAGGAACCCCCTTTAGGCCCCTGAGAAATAGTTTCAGGGTCAGCAGTATGGCCCTTGTACAGAAATTGATGTGTGTCTGGGACCCTGTAGTACCTGTCTGGCTTGACAGGAGCAGGGGGGAGGGAGTCAGGGGAAACACCAGATTCTAAGTACACATCATCTAAAACATTTAAAACTGGAGGAATAGCTAAGGGTCTATGCTGAGGTAGCTTTAAGAATTCCCTTAACCTTTTCCTAGAATCTGAGTATTCTTGGCCTTGCCATTTGAAGTGTTCCCTCATGGAATGAAGCATTTCCCCAAAGGAAAACTCCTCAAGAGGAGAAGCAGAGGGAATGGATTTCCTCCGCATCAGAATCCTCGTAGGCCGGGAAGGCCTCGTCCTGGTAGTCTGAATGTGCAGAATCACCTGAGGCCTCATCGGAGGACTGGGGATCTACCTGCTCAACCCTAGGCCTCTTGACAGAAGGCGGCTGATAGCCTCTATCTGGATGTGGCTGAGAACCCCTAATTAAAGAAATAAGGTCCTCAGCTAAACTTAAATTTTGAGAACCAGATGTAGATCCCAGAGAAACAGATCTTGGAGGGAGAGACTTAGCCTGTTTGGCAGCCTTAGCACGTGTGTAGGCCTTAATGGACAGACACTGGAGGCCTGGCAGCCCCACGTGCTGGAGTAGTCTTATCCACTGAAATGGTGTCAGAAATATCCTGGGCTACAGTCTCAGAGGGGAGAACAGAAACCGGCACCGAGCTGGCCACCGGTACCGAAGTAACCGGTGGGGTGGTGTCGTCTGTCTGTAGCGGTTGTGAAACCGGCTCAGAAGAGACTGAGACACTCGCGGTAGGCCTAAGCGTGGTGTTGGCCGAGACCGCGGGTGTCGGTCCTTATCCTTCCGTTTTTTAGGTAAATGTGCCGTCAGAAGCTGCGACGGCATGGTATAACAGAAATCTTCCCCAAAATAATCCTGTGCAAACTCTGACCGACGCCTAAGAGTGCGTGTATTGAAAGAAGCACAAGCTGTGCAGGCCGAGACATTCTGTTCTGGGCCTAGGCAGGGTAAGCAGTAAGAGTGGAAATCCTTATGAGGTATTTGTTTCCCACAAGTTAAACAATTATTAACTTTTACAGTTTTATCTGACATCGGCTGAGGCAAGAAAAGGTCCTCAACGGGGTACTTAGCTTTTTTGAAGACTTCAGTAGCTGAAAACACAGGAGCTGGCAGACCGGCACTTGCGAACTGCTTCTGCTTCGGGCGCCGCTCGGCAAGAAAGACTGAAGAAGATGGCGTCGGCTGACGCTTTTATACCCCAGACGCTCTGACGTCGGGGAAAGGGCGACATCAGCCGGACCCAGACTTTGGAATCCGGCCGACCGAAGGGCTGCCTGAGGCAGGACAACCCATATGTCAGGACTGCAGTTGCATCCTTGAAGGACATCAGAAATTTCAGAGTCCTGATCAGAAGAATCAGAAGGAAAATCAGTCCTAGGTCTCTTAGAGGGGGAAGGGTGGCTTCCCCTGATTAGAGTAATAAGGTCTTCAGCCATTCTTATTCTTTGTTTTTTAGGGATAGGGGCCTGACCATGCAGTCTGAGCGTCTGTTTTCTAGGCATGGATCGAGTTTTAGGCCTTGAAAACGATGGCAGCGGTTTAATATGCACGTCAGTAGGCCTGAATACACCCTCAGAAGCCGGTGCCTGCACAGCGGCTCCGGACCCATCCAAGGTAGAGACATCCGCAGGTTCCATACTTGAGGAAGCATCTCGCGGCATACCGGACTCCGAATGGGTCTCAGTAGAGGCCTGCGAATCTGAAGTAGCGGGTATCAGGGGCTGCGATAGCGCCTCACTGAGTACCGGCGAACTGGCGACTAGCTTAGAAGTGTCGTCGGCAGCTTTGGACCTATGCGGTCTGTGTTCATTTTTGCGTTTTTTCGGAATGTCGGTAGTCGGGTAGCTTACAGAAGCCATTTCTGGATAACTTAACAGAGTATCAAAATATTTAGAAGTGCAAATGAACCGATGACAAATAGTTCGAGGTTTGAATAAGGCACAAAACTGGCAGCGAGGTACATCGTGCAGTACAAATGAAAATCTTTATGAGGTATTTGCTTTCCACAAGAAATACAATTGTTAACATTTACGGACATCGGTTTAGAGCAAGAAAAAGGTTCCCCAACGGGGTAATTAGCTTTGTTGAAGACTTCAGTTCTGAAACCGAAAAAACTACAGTTGTGTACCTACCATAAATGTAGATGTTAGAGTGTATTCACTGTTGCAGTCATTACACTTGGGTTATCCTGCTGGCAGGCTACCCGCAGTCGGCCAGAATTCCAAAGTCTAGGTCGGCGTCGGTTGCTGTCACCTCTTCCCTGACGTCAGTGCGCCAGGGGTATAAAAGATGCAGCCGACGCCATTTTCTTCAGTTTTTCTTGCCCCAGATGTCAGGTGCCTCCAAATAAGTAGGCTAAAAAATTATGCCAAGAAGCATGCATGTACTAAAATAAACATTTCCTTCATCTACAAGCAAATACACCACATAGGTTGTATAGAATAGAGAAGTACAGAAAGTCCCAGCAAAGGAAAGGGGGATGGTGGGTGGGTAACCTGGACTGCAACAGTGAATACAATCGAACATCTACATTTATGGTAGGTACACAACTGTACTATGTTCATCGTGTTTCACTGTTGCAGTCATTACACTTGGGTTGAATCCCAAAGCTGAGGTTGGATGGCTGGGCCTAAACAGGATTAGGAGGGGCTACAAGGCCCTGCAGAACTGCAGTGGCAAAGCCTGCTCTGGCGTTAGAGTAGAGAGGTAAGTGGTAGTGCTTGGTGAAAGTGTGCACAGAAAGTACAGTTTTGTACCTACCATAAATGTACCGATAGGTATGCATCTGCAGTCATCACATATGGGTTGTCCTACCTCAGGCAGCCCTTCGGTCGGCCGGATTCCAAAGTCTGGGTCCGGCGTCGGCCGATGTCGCACTTTCCCCGACGCCAGAGCGCCTGGGGTATAAAAAGCATCAGCCGACACCATCTTCCTCAGTTTTTCTTGCCACAGATGCCAGGTGCCCTCTAAGGAAGGCTAAATTTGGAGAGATGCATTTAAAAATCTAAACATGCACAATAATATAAAAAACAAATACACCACAATAGATTACCCCAGCTAGCTATAAGAGGGGTAAGTACCCAAGAAATACCACAGAGGGGAAGGAGGGAGGGTAAACCTGACTGCAGATGCATACCTATCGGACATCTACATTTATGGTAGGTACAAAACTGTACTATGTCCTTCAAGGATGCATCTGCAGTCATCACATATGGGTAGAATACCATAGCCAATCTGGGGGTGGAGGAACTAAGTAAAGGATGGTGTAGCTAAAATGCCCTGCAGGACTGCCATAGCAAAGCCTGCTCTGGATCTGGAATATAAAGGTAAATTGTAATGCTTGGCAAATGTATGCATGGAGCTCCATGTAGCAGCTTCTAAAATGTCCTTGGTAGCCACCCCTCTTAAGAAGGCTGTGGAGGTGGCTGTGGCTCTCGTGGAAGGAGGTCTAATGTTAGCTGGCACAGTTTTTCCATGAAAGGAGTAACAAAAACGAATGCAATTCCCTATCCATTTTGAAATTGTCTGTTTGGAAATTGCTTTTCCTTGTGTATCAGCAGCATATGCTACCAACAGCTGGTCAGATTTTCTGTAACCTTTAGTTCTGTCCAAGTAGTAGCGCAACTGTCTGTGTATGTCCAGGGTGTGCAGACGTTTCTCCCCTTTGTTTTGTGGATTTGGAAAGAAGGTAGGCAAGTGAATAGCTTGATTTAATGAAACCCTGGATACCACCTTTGGCATAAATGTAGGATTGCTTCTCAATGAAACTCTGTCCTGATGAAAAATAAGAAATGGCTGTACTGCCATAAGGGCCTGTAACTCAGATACTCTTCTTGCTGAGGTTATGGCCAGAAGGAAAACAGTCTTCCAAGACAGGAACTGCAGTTCTGCAGATGCTGCTGGTTCAAAGGGAGGCAGTGTTAATTTTTCCAACAAGAAGTTAAGGTCCCAAGTAGGTAGAGGTGGTTTCCTTGGAGGAATGATGTTTTTGATTCCTCTTAGAAACTGCTTAGGAGAGGATTTGAGAAGACAGGTGGATCAGTGTTGTACTCTGCTGAAATTGCTGAAGCATGAATTTTAATGGAAGAGTAAGACTGACCATTGTGGAACATTTCTGCCAAGTATTCCAGGATATGTGCCATATTCATCACTGTCGCATCTAGACCCTTTGTGGTGTTCCAAATGTGAAATCTTTTCCATTTTGCTGAATATGCCTTTCTTGTGGAAGGCCGGCGAGCTTCCATAATAATATCTTTCACACTCTGGGATAGCTTGTCCTGAGGAGGAGTCAAGGTATTTTCCAGGCTGTTAGTTGCAAGGTTTTCAGGTTGGAATGCAGAGTTTTGTAATTGTGCTGTGTCAGTAGAAGTGGCCATAGAGGAAGAGGCCATGGTTTCGTGCGTGACATGCTCTTTAACAGTGGGTACCAATACTGTCTTCGCCAGTCCGGAGCTATCAGAATCGCTTTTGGGTGCTCTGTCCTGATCTTCAGTAAAACCTTGGTCATTAATGGGAGAGGTGGAAATGCATACAGTGTTGGAGTTCTCCAGCTGAAAGAGAGGGCGTCCACTTTCCATGCTTGTGGGTGGTATGTCCTTGAGCAAAATTTCTTCAGTTGATGATTGTGGGGGGAGGCAAAAAGATCTAAGTCCGGCCTCCCCCATGATTGTGTTATCTGTAGAAAGATGTCTAGGTGCATTATCCATTCGTGTGCATCCATGATATTTCTGCTTAAGCTGTCCGCCAGTATATTGTCTTTCCCTGGCACAAACTGGGATTGTAGCTGTATACTGAGTTTCAAGGAAAGTGCCCATAGATTCATTGCCAGCCTGCAATGAGGGCAGGAATGGGTGCCTCCTTGCTTGTTTATGTACCACATAACCGTGGTGTTGTCTGCCCTTATTAGCAGATGGCCATGATGCAGAAAGGGTTTGGAGGCTTCGACTGCATGTATCACTGCCAGCATTTCCTTTTGGTTTATGTGCATGCGCAGCTCTTTTTGTGACCATAGACCTTGAATGTATCTGCCCTCCATGTGCGCTCCCCATCCATGGTCTGAAGCGTCTGTTGTAATGGTTTGGCTGGCTATAGGTTTGCTGAAAGGCAGACCCCTGTTTGACTGGCTTGCTTGAGCCCACCACAGAAATTCCTTTTGAAGGCATGGAATGAGAGGTATCAAAGTTTTCAGGCTGTGACTGTGTTGAGTCCATAAACTCCTTAGGTACCATTGTAGTTTCCTCATATGTAGTCTTGCTTGCGGAATCAGAAGGATGCAAGAAGCCATGTAACCCAGGGCCTGCAGGATTTGCCTTGCAGTCAGCTGGGTTTGTCTTGTCAGATTTTTGAAGTAATCTGGTAGTTGACTTTGTTTTTCTTCTGTGAGGAAGGCCATTTGGGTAGTTGTATCTAGATCTGCACCCAGAAAAGTTATTCTTTGGGATGGAACAAGTCTTGATCTGTGAAAGTTGACTGTATATCCCAAGGCCTGAAGTAGGTGGATGGCATAATTCAAGTGTTTTACCAAAGTTTTTTGGCTGTCCGCTTGTATAAGGCAGTCGTCCAGATATGGGTATATTTGAATCCCCTGAAGTCTGCAGTGTGCAATTACTGATGCCAGGCATTTCGTGAACACTCTGGGCGCAGTAGATAAGCCAAAGGGCAATGCTGAGAATTGATAATGCTCTGACCCTGCAAGAAATCTGAGGTGTCTTCTGCAACTTTGTCTGATAGGGACATGCAGGTATGCCTCCTTGAGGTCTACAGTTACCAGCCAAGACCCCTTGCCCAGCATGGGAAGGAGCTGCTGTAGAGTCAGCATTTTGAACTTTGGCACAATGAGAAGTATTCAGTGCGGACAAGTCGAGAATAGGCCTCCATTGTTTTTCTTTTCTTGGAACAAGGAATAGTCTGGAATAAAATCCTTGGCCTTGTTCTGAGAGGGGAACCTTTTCTATAGCTTTCATTTGCATTAAGCTGGAAATTTGTTTCAAAGCCTCTGCCCTTTGATTCGGTGGCAGGTCTGGCATGCCCTTTCTTTTTGGTAATGTGTGGAAATGAAACCTGTATCCTTTGTCTATTATTTGTAGTGTCCATTTGTCCCTTGTAATACTGTGCTAAGTTTCTGAGAATAAAGAAAGCTTTCCGCCCAAAGGTGCTTCCAATTGAGCCCTGGTTGGCGGTATCAAGGTAAAGTCATTGAGCCTGTCCTTGTGCAGCAGTTGAAGGTCTTGCATTACCTCTCTGGTTGGGAGGCTGCCATTGACGTCCTCTGTAGGAGCCTCTAGCTTGCCCTCTACCTCTGGCACGCCTGTTCTTGCCTCTCTGAAACCTCTCTGTGTCTGGAAAGGACCAATTCTTGGAAGGCCAATTCCTGCTGAATCTTGGTGGTTGTACTTGGAGAAAATCTTTGACTGTTTGTACGGATTTTGCCTTTTCTTCAAATTCCTTTAGGACCTCCTGAGCCGTGGAGCCAAATAACTTTTGCTTTTCCAGCGGAGCATCCAGCAGCTTTGCTTTAACATGGTCTGGCAGAGATTGTTCCTTCAGCCAAGCATGCCTACTTATGACTGCGCCAGTCATAGCTGACCTACATGAAGCTTCCAATGCATCATAACCACATTGCAAGAAATGGTTGCTAACCTGTTGTGAGTTATGTACCAGATCCTGAAGTGACTTGCGGTCTAGGGGGTCGGGTGAAGACAGTTTTTTATGCAATTCATCTAACAAATACTCTTGGTACTGTATCATATGAAATTGACAATTTAATGCCCTCATAGAAAGAGTAGCAGAAGTATACACTTTTTTACCCCATCTCTCTAAAGCTCTGGACTCCCTTTCAGAGGGGAGAGGATTTTTAGCAGTGGCAGCTGCAACCCCTTTAGGGCCCTGGGAAATAGTTTCTGGATCAGCAGAGTGGGCCTTGTAAAGGTAAAGATGCGAGTCTGGGACCCTGTAGTACCTATCGGGTTTGGCAGGAGCCGGAGGGAGAGAGTCAGGGGTTGTGCTAGAGTCAGAGTACACATCATCAATGACATTCAAAACAGGAGGAATAGCTAAAGGTCTATGCTGAGGCAAATGTAAAAAGGTCCTTAATCTTTTCCTGGAATCAGAGAATTCCTGGCCCTGCCATTGGAAAAGCTCTCTCATGGTGTGTAGTGTCTCCCCAAAGGAAAACTCTTCAGGAGGGGAGGCCGAGGGAATAGATTCCTCTGCATCAAAATCCTCGTAGGCCGAAAAAGCCTCCTCCTGGTGGTCTGAGAGAGTAGAGCCATCAGAGGCCTCATCTGAGGAGTGGGGATCAGAGGGCTCAACCCTGGGCCTTTTGTCTGGAGGTGGTTGACAGCCCCTGTCCGGATGAGGTTGAGAGCCCCTAATTAAGGAGATAAGATCCTCTGCTAAGCTTAGAATCTGTGAACCAGTAGAGGGTCCCTGAGGGATAACCTTGGGAGGCAAAGCTTTTGAGAGTTTAGCAGCTTTAGCCCTGGAGAATGCCTTAATGGACATGGATGCAGGAGGCCTGGCAGCACCACGTGCTGGAGTAGATTTGTCTAAAGGAATGGTGTCGGAAGGTTCCAGGACACCAGTTTCTGTTGGAAATTCAATAACACACTCAGCCGGGGCCTCCGGGACTGAGGTAGTCGGTTGAGCGGTTTCGGTAATTGGAAGTACCAAGGACTCTGTTTCAGGCGAGACAGAGACACTCGCGGTATGCCTGGTCGTGGTTTCAGCCGAAACCGCGGCCCGCGTGTGTCGGTCCTTGTCCTTCCGTTTCTTAACTAAATGAGAAATCGGAGTCTCCGACGGCATCTTATACGAAAAACTAGCCCCCAAAAATTCCTCTGCAAACTCCGCCCGACGTCTAAGAGTGCGTCGGTTGAAGGAAGCACAGGCTGAACAGGCCGAAACGTCGTGGTCTGGGCCTAGGCAGGGGAGGCAGTAAGAGTGGAAATCCTTATGAGGTATTTGTTTCCCACAAGTTAAACAATTATTAACTTTATCTGACATCGGCTAAGGCAAGAAAGAGTCCCCAACGGGGTACTTAGCTTTTTGAAGTCTTCAGTAGCTGAATTACAGGAGCTGGCCGACCGGCACTTGCGAACTGCTTCTGCTTCGGGCACCACGCGGCAAGAAAGACCGAGGAAGATGGCGTCGGCTGATGCTTTTATACCCCAGGCGCTCTGGCGTCGGGGAAAGTGCGACATCGGCCGACGCTGGACCCAGACTTTGGAATCCGGCCGACCGAAGGGCTGCCTGAGGCAGGACAACCCATATGTGATGACTGCAGATGCATCCTTGAAGGACATCTCCAGGTTGCAACCTCTAGAATGTCTTTGGTTGGTACTCCTCTGAGAAAGGCTGCTGAAGTGGCTGCTGCTCTGGTTGAATGCGGCCTAATGCCCTTAGGCACTGATTTGCCATGTTGTGAATAGCAGAAATGAATGCAGTGTCCTATCCATTTTGAAATAGTCTGCTTTGAGATGGGCTTTCTTTGTGATCCTGCAGCATAAGCTACAAACAGTTGCTCAGTTTTTCTGAAAGCTTTTGTTTTGTCCAAATAGAAGCGCAGCTGTCTGTGTATGTCCAAAGCGTGCAGAAGTCTCTCCCCTTTATTCTGGGGATTTGGATAAAATGTTGGCAAATGAATGGTTTGGTTAAGAGCCACACTGGATACTACCTTTGGCATAAAAGTTGGGTTTGTCCTTAGAGAAACCCTGTCCTGATGAAAAATGATGAAAGGTTCCACTACCATTAATGCCTGTAACTCAGAGACTCTTCTTGCTGAAGTTATTGCTAGGAGCAGAGCAGTTTTCCATGATAAGAATTTCATATCAGCTATATTGGCTGGCTCAAAAGAAGGCAGTGTGAGCTTTTCTAAAACAAAATTGAGGTCCCATGTAGGTACTGGTGCTCTCCTTGGGCGTCTTATGTTTTTTGCCCCTCTGAGGTACTGTCTTAGTAGTGGATGAGAGAAAATAGAAGGTTCCGTATTGTAATGAGCTGAAATGGCAGCGGCATGGATCTTAACTGATGAGAAGGATAGGCCTTTGTCCAGCATCTCAGTTAGGTATTGTAAAATCTGAGGTATATTTGGAACAAATGGTTCGAGTCCTTGTGCCTAGTTTCAAGCACAGAATCTCTTCCATTTTTCTGCATAAGATTTCCTAGTGCCGGGCTTCCTGGCTTCTAAAATGACATCCATAACAGCTTTAGAGAGAGGTGTGGTCTGAGTGGCTATATTCTCTGCCATGCAGCCAGACTTAAGGTTCCAAGTTGACTGTGCAGAATCTGATTGTTTTGTTGAGTCAGATGATGAGGAATTTGAGGTAAAGCCCAGGCTAGGCCTTGAGACAAGCTCTTTAGGATTGGGTAGCAGTGCTGGCGTGGCCAGTCTGGGGCAATCAGAATAATTTTTGGCTTCTCTTGTCTGACTTTTAGGAGCACCTTGAGAAGAAGCAGTGGAGGAAAGGCATAAACTGTCAGTGTTTTCCAGCTGAATGAAAGAGCATCCACTTTCCTTGCTTGTGAGTGATAAGTTCTTGCGCAGAATCTCTATTTGGCAGTTGTGAGGGGAGGCAAAAAGATCTACGTCTGGGCATCCCCATTTCCTTGTTATCATGACAAAGACCTGTGGATTTAGTTTCCATTCGTGAGGATTTTTCTTTCCTGGCAGGAATTGTGCCTGCAGATGTACTTGACAGGTCAGTGCTGTGTTCCACAAAGTCATGGCTTGCCTGCAGAGGGGGTAGGAATGTGTGCCCCCTTGCTTGTTTATGTACTACACAACTGTGGTACTGTCCATCTTTAGTAATAGTTGTCCTGGATGTAGTAGATCCCTGAAGGCTGTCAGGGCATGCTGTACAGCTAGCATCTCTTTTTGATTGATGTGAAGATGCATTTGTTCCTCGGGCCACATGCCCTGCATACATTTTCCTGCCATGCGTGCCACCCCCCAGGCATAATCCAATGCATCTGTTGTTATTGTCTGCCTGGCTGTGGGTAAGGTGAAAGGCTGTCCCTTGTTGTGGTGACAGGCCAGTACCTACCATCGAAACTCCTGTTGCAGACAGGGAATAAGAGTTATTATTGTTTCCAGGCTGTGGCAATGTTGAGTCCAAACACTTTTTAGATACCATTGTAGTTTCCACATATGCAGTCTTGCATATGGAATTAATAGAACGCAGGATGCCATGAAGCCCAGAGCCTGCAGAAGTTTTCTTGCAGGGAGCTGGGTCTTTGTTGCCATCATTTGAAAGTAATGAGTCAGTTGCCTTTGCTTGTCTGGCGTGAGATAAGCCATCTGGGCAGTTGTATTTAAGCTTGCACCCAGGAATATTATCTCTTCGAGAGGGCACTCGTTTTGACTTCTTTTCGTTTACTGTGTACCATAGGCAAATTAGTAATCTTTTTACAAACGCCAGATGCTTTAGTAGAATGTCCTTGCTCTCTGCTTGAATAAAGCAATCATCCAAGTAGGGATATATTTGAATTCCTTTTTGTCTGCAAAATGCAATTACTGGTGCCATGCATTTTGTGAAGACCCTGGGCGCAGTAGATAAGCCAAAGGGCAGTGCAGAGAATTGGTAGTGCATTGAGCCAGCTATGAATCTGAGGTATCTTCTGCAAGACTGTCTGACTGGGACATGCAGGTATGCCTCCTTGAGGTCCAAAGCAACTAGCCAAGCCTTCTTGCCCAGCATGGATAGAAGTTGCTGCAGTGTTAACATTTTGAATTTCGAACATCCAGGAAAGTATTTAGGATTGACAAGTCCAGTATTGGTCTCCAGGCTTTGTCCTTTCTGGGTACCAGGAAAAGTCTTGAGTAAAATCCTTGTCCCTGTTCTTGCTGTGGTACTCTTTGAATAACTCTCATATCCATGAGAGCAGAAATTTGTTTTTGTGCCTCTGCCCATTGGTTTTGTGGCAAGTCTGGCATACCTTTTGATTTAGGAAGGGTGTGAAAGTGGAACCTATAACACTGAGAAACTATATTCAGTACCCATTTGTCCTGGGTGATCATGTGCCAATTTTGTGAGAAAAGTGCTAGCTTTCCCCCTAAGGATGCTGCCAATAGGTAAGTGCTTGGCATCTGTAGAGGGAAGTCATTGGGACTGCTTCCTATAAGGTTATGATTTGTCTTCTCCTCCTTTGGGGGCTGAAGCACCCCATTGTTTAGGTCTGTATGAGCCTTGGGGCTGAGATCTGCCTCTTTGTGGCCTGTCTGACACCGGAAAGGACCAATTTTTAGAAGGCCAGTTTCTGCTAAATCTAGGTGGCTGAACCTGTAAGAAATCCTTTGTCTGCATTGATTTTGCTTTATCCTCCCTTTTCTTTAACACCTCTTCTGCCTTAACACCAAACAAAGTAACATGCTGTAGTGGAGCATCCAATAATTTTACTTTAACATGATCAGGTAAACTTTGTTCTTTTAACCAAGCATGCCTTCGAATGACAGAGCTTGTAACTGCAGCTCTGCAAGAAGCCTCTAATGAATCAAAACCACATTGCAGAGTATGCTTTCCCACTTGTTCAGCTGCATGCAATAAATCCTGCATTTCCTTATTGTCAGGACATTCTGAGTTTGTAAGCATTTTCTGTTTTAACAAACACATTAGGTATTGTTGATATTTAAGCATGTGAAACTGGCAGTTTAAAGCCCTTACAGCTAAAGTAGCAGAAGTGTAAACTTTTCCCCCCATCTATCCAGAGCTCTGGAATCCCCATCAGAGGGGACAGGGTTTTTTGCAGTGGAAGCCTTAACCCATTTGGGACCCTGAGAAATTGTTTCTGGGTCAGCAGCAGGGCTTTTATAAAGAAAGTTATGAGAGTCTGGGACCCTGTAGTACCTGTCTGGCTTGACTGGTGCAGGGGGTAAAGAATCAGGAGACAAACTGAATTCAGAGAAAACATCAACAACAATATCAATCACAGGGGGGATAGCCAGGGGCCTGTGCTGAGGCAATAAAAGAAAGTCTCTGAGCCTTTTCTTGGATTCTGAATAATCCTGGCTCTCCCAATGGAAATGCTCCCTCATGGTGTGCAAGGTTTCCCCAAAAGAGTAATCCTCAGGCAGAGAGGCTGAAGGTATACATTCTTCTGCATCGGAGTCCTCATAGGGAGGGAGAGAATATCCCTGATCTGAAGAGGAATCAGAGGAAACAGAAACCTGGTCAGAGGAGTCATAGTCAGTGTCTTGCCTAGGTCTTTTATCAGGAGGGGGATGGGAACCCCTGATCAAAGTAATTAGGTCCTCGGCCATTTTAAGCATCTGTTTCTTTGGAATGGATGACTGTCCAGGAGAATGCTGTACTTGTTTCCTTGTCTTTAATGGTGTTTTTAACTTTGCCTTGGCTGCTGTAGTGGACTTAATGGTAAGCTGTGAAGGTCTGAAAACACCCTCAGAAGCCGATGCCTGCTCAGCGGCTCTGGACCCATCTGAGGGAATAGTTTCCGCAGGCCCAATACCTTGAGTTTCCAGAGGCTTAGGTGTCTCCACGTGGGAGTCGGATGCGGCCTGTGGCTCTGAGGTAGTGGGTGTCAGGGACTGCGAAAGCGCCTGAGAACCGGCAAACCGGCGACTGGCCTAGAAGAGGCTTTGTCGGTTTTGGACCTCGGATGCCTGTCCTTTTCTTTGTCTTAGCGTTTTTTATGAATTCCGGTCGTCGGTTGTTCTGACGGCATTATGTAGTTAAATCTTCAGCCAAAGTAATGTAAAGCAAAATCAAACCGACACTTAATAGTGCGTTGGTTGAATCTAGCACAAAACTGACAACTGGCAATGTCATGGTCAGGGCCTAGGCAAGGAATACAGTAACAGTGAAAATCCTTATGAGGTATTTGCTTCCCACAAGAAATACAATTGTTAACTTTTACTGACATCGGTCTGGAGCAACAAAAAGTTTCCCCAACAGGGTACTTAGCTTTATTGAAGACTGGTTCTGAAATTCAATTTCGAAAATCTCAGGAGTCGGCCATCCGGCACTTGCGAACTGCTTTTGCTTCGGGCACCGCACGGCAAGAAAGACTGAAGAAAATGGTGTTGGCTGCATCTTTTATACCCCTGGCGCAGTGACATCAGGGAAGAGGCGACAGCAACCGACGCCGGACCTGGACTTTGGAATTCTGGCTGACTGCGGGTAGCCTGCCAGCAGGATAACCCAAGTGTAATGACTGCAACAGTGAAACACTATGAACATCGAAAATTTCAGGAGTCGGCCGACTGGCACTTGCAAACTGCTTCTGCTTCAGGCACAGCAAGGCAAGAAAGACTGATCTAATGGTGTCGGCTGCATGCTTTATACCCCTGACTACCTGACATCATTGAAGATGAGACAGCAACCGACGCAGGACCCAAGACTTTGATAATCAGGCCAACTGAGGGCTACTGCAAGCAGATAACCCAAATGTGGTGACTGAAACACGAACATCAGAAATTTCAGAGTCCTGATCAGAAGAATCAGAAGGAAAATCAGTTCTAGGTCTCTTAGATGGGGAAAGCTGGTTTCCCTTAAAGTAATAAGGTCTTCAGCCATTATAAGCATTTGTTTTTAGGCATATGGGCCTGACCATGCTGTTTGGATGTCTGTTTTCTAGGCGTGGGTTGAGTTTTAGGCCTTGATGAAGACGATGGCGTCAGTTTAAAATGTAAATCTGTAGGCCTGAATACACCCTCAGAAGCTGGTGCCTGCACAGCAGCTCCGGACCCATCCAAGGTAGAGACATCCGCAAGTTCCATAGTTGAAGAAACATCTCGCCACATACTGGACTCTGAATGGGCATCAGTAGAGAAGCCTGCGAATATGAAGTAGCAGGTATCAGGGGCTGCGAAAGTGCGTCACAGAGTACCGGCGAACTAGCGACTAGTTTAACGAAAGCGTCAGAGGCAGTTTTGGACCTATGCGGTCTGTCTCTGTCTTTATCCTTACATTTTTTTGGAATATTGGTAATCAGATGGCTTACCAAAGCCATTTCTGGTTAGTTATACAGAGTGCCAAAATAATTTGCTGCAAATATAGACAGACGAATAATTCCGGGGTTGAACAAAGCACAAAACCGACAGAGAGGGACGTCATGGTCTGGGCCTAAGCAAGGAATGCAGTATGAATGAAAATCTTTGAGGTATTTGCTTTCCACAGGTAATACAATTGTTAACATTTACTGACATCGGATAAGAGCAAGAAAAGGAATCCCCAACGGGGTACTTAGCTTTTTTGAAGACTTCGGTTCTGAAACTCTAAAACGAAAAGGAGTCGGCCGACCGGCACTTGCAAACTGCTTCAGGCACCGTGCGGCAAGAAAGACTGATGTAACGGCGTCTGCTGCATGTTTTACACCACTGACTACCTGACGTCATGGAAGAAGAGACAGCATCCAACGCAGGAATCCAAGACTTTGATATTCAGGCCGGCTGAGGGCTATCTGCAGGCAGATAACTCAAATGTAATGACTGCAACACTGAAACACGAACATCAAGGGGTGTGAATTAGAGCTCTCAACTCAAGGATAGTTGAGCACCTGTGGCAACAGGTGACATTTTCAGATACCAACTTCTAGGACGGCTGGGTTGTTACCTTCCACTTCTTGAAATTTCTGATAGAGTTCTTGCAAAGAGATCTCTGACTGCATACAGAACTCTCCCAGTCACTCCACCATCTTCCTGGTACAGGCCAGAAATTCATCCCTGGAACCCACAGATGTCAGAGGAAAGCACAACTGGAACCTATGGTAATGCTTCCTGCTGTTCTCCTCTCCTAAAAACTACAAACACTGACATGGGTGTTGGAGGGAGTCAGCTGAAATTTAAGGATGGTAAACTGCAGACCACGGAACACCAGAATTACAAGTGAAATAGGAAGTAAATACTTGAAGCGCCTTCCCTCTGAGGTACAATGACAATGGAATTAGTACATATGTTAATACCAGGGACTGGCAAAAATACTAACAGTTTAATGAATTGTGAACGTTTTAACTGTTGCAGTTCTCAGAGTTTCAGGACCAGCAATTTTGGGTCTCACACTTACGCCGCACAGCCATGTCTTGACTCATAAGGCATACGAACAGGTAGTGTGAAAATTTGCTATTATGCATCAAAGGGAAATTCACAGATGTGTAGCTCGACTGAGATGAGAACTGTGCAAGTGGCAGAAAACTGGAAAGATCAAGGGCTATGCATGCTCTCTTATAGTCTGCATTAGACCTCATGGCATGCCTTACTATAGCAATAACCACGCCTGGGTGTGGGTAATGCTGGATTTACCCACGGTTGGTGTGGTTTGGTCACAAGGGCGAAGCTCGAGTGGCCAAAGACAACCATGGGTAAATCCAGCATTACCCTCACCCAGAAGTGGGTTATTGCTATTATACAATGACATTATTTAAGAAAAAAAATAATTACTTTTCTTAAATAATGGCATTGTATAATGCCTCCTTGCTGCCCTTCCGCAGCTGTCTGGTATTCTGCGGCAGTTCTGATGTACTGCGCATGCTTACGCAGTACATCAGAGCTGTGGGCAAAAGCAACGGAGAAAACAAGACCTCCGTTGCTTTTTACAAACTGTCTCGCTATGTTAAAGAAGTTTAACGTAGCGAGACAGCTTTAAAAAAAAGCAACGGAGAATCTCTGTTGCTTTTTTTAAAGCTTTCTCGCTATGTTAAATCCATTTAACATAGCGAGACAGTTTTGAAAAAAGCAATGGAGAAAGCAAGATCTCAGTTGCTTTTTAAAGGGTCTCGCTATGTTAAATGGGTTTAACATAGCGAGACAGCTTTAAAAAAAAGCAACGGAGATGCTCCATTGCTTTTTTTTTAAAGCTGTCTTGCTATGCTAAACTCGTTTAACATAGCGAGACAGGTTGTAAAAAGCAACGATCATCTTGCGTTCTCCGTTGATGTAAAAAAAAAAAAAAAAAAAAAAAAAAAAAAAAAAAAACAAAGTTATACTAATGGAAAAAGTATTTTCATTACTGTAACTCTGATTTACAAGGTGCACACTGACCAATCAGCATGCAGGTTTTGGAATATTAATGGGGGGGGGGGGTCGTTGTATAATATAAAATACACACACACACTGAATCAACTACTATGAGGAAAAAAATGTGAAAGTGTGGATGACAGAAAAAACTAATAACTGATCCACTAGAGAGGGCCCACAGTGTTGTATCAATAGCTACTATCTAGTACCAACAGAGCCAAGAGCAAAGACCAACCTAGTTCCGAAAAACAGATCAGATAGTTATGGAGAGTATCCACCCTTCAAATTAATGTATCACTGTCTACCCCAGCTTTTCAACAAAACTAGGAAGTACTGCTCGATTACTACGGATTTTAAAACATTGTACGTGCTGATGGAAACAATGCATTTATTCAAGACAATCTCCCTTTTCCTTTATCCTGTATACTCATCCATCATCCTGAACATATGCTAAAAAAATATTTAATCAAGTTTAAGAATTTGCTTTCATGGACCTGCCTTAGTTTGGGCAAACAAGTTCTACAATTCTGAATATTAAACAATCTAGTCACTTTCTCTCACTAACTGATTCATAAAGTATAGCATACACTGCAAAACGAACCAAAGTACCCTTCTGTTCAATCAGTAACTTTACATATCTAGCATGATTACCTCAATCTGCAGCTTGATAGTGTTGTTGGAACTTGCTTGACTGTCTCCCAGCTCTGCCATCCAGATCCAAAACAAGGACAAACCATGGAACTCTAAGAAGTACTTCAGATACTGCTGTGACTGAGTATTCTAAAGAGAGCAGCACAGGGAAAACAAATTAGCTTGCAGTTTTAAATGTGTGAAACTAATATTACAAAAAAAAAAAAAAAAACATTTTTAAGAAGTTACACGACAGTTAAATTTGATCACAATATCAGTTTAAGATAACTGAATATTTACATACACATTTTCTATGCTATATTGCAAGGCATGACAGTTAATCCTGTACTGTTTTCAACTGCTCCCAAACTTTTTCCAAGGATGCCAAATTTGGGCCTACTTTTCTGTCCTTTCATACAAAACATCCTAACTTCAAATTCTTTTCTCCACTCCACCATGTCATTTATCCAGTTATCTGTGTGGAAGAGATGGTAAATTGTGAGCTTCACTGGCTTGGGAAAGATAGCGATTTTACAATAAATATTTGGAAGTACAGCTGTGTGAGGGTACTTATTAACAAAGATGTTAAAATAACTTATCCCAAAGCTGCAATACACCTTCTCAAACATAAGCGTTTGTCTCAGGTGGCCAAGTGGCCCTTTCAGCAAAACTTCTACAGCAGCTGGAAATTACAACAGCAAAGTTAGTTTCTTCCCAAAGAACAGTCATTAGTATGGCATTACTGTAAATGAGCAGTCCAAGCTTTTTTTCTGAGCACAATATCAGCAACTTTGGCAAATAAGCTAAGAAAAAATCCATGGCATAGTCAACTAAAGTTTCCTCTGAGTGTAATCTGACAAAAATGACCACAGCTACCTAAAGAAAATAGCACTTTAGGGTGAAGATAAAAATTATTTTTATCTGAGAAGTCTTATCCAAAGACTGGACCCTAGCACATCCTAACCCCCCCCCCCCCAACTAGGGGGTACCACCTCACTACTCAGGTTTCAGTAGAGATGAGAAAGATTCAGAAACAAAAAGCAAACCAGGTGAGAGGAGAGTCCCTAAAGCAGCAGCCCATTATTCAAACATGTAAGGTTATGGTAAATATGTTCATTTACTCTGTTTGTCAAAAGGATCACAGAGTCAAATAATTACTTCTACTTGAAAAGAATTCTAAAGCAGTCAGCTACCCAGGAGACAGACTAATCTCACTCCAATGGAAGAGAGTACACCTTTGCTTTAACTGCAGTGCAAAACCTACCCCACCTTTCAGACTGTATGCCTACAGCATCTGAAAAATGTGTGAATGGTAGTCTGTCTGGCTTGTGCCCTGGGATAACATTTCTAAAGAATGTTGAACAAGTGGAAGGTACCCTTACCTCTAGCACTTTTGTCATAGCAAATGTTGATACAATTAATCAGCCCCTCAGACTTGCTATGTCTAGACACAGCTTTGCCTTACTTTCTTTACACAAAGGAGTAAAAAATTTAGTCGGGACTGCCTAAAAATCACTGTTTTATATAATGCCTTGTGCAAAACTTATTCTCCATTGTTCTGGGAGTATTAATAAACATGTAAAGGAAAAGTGTGTAAAATCTTACCATAACCATAGATGTCCTTCTCTTCCATGTTGCAGTATTCTACATGTGGGTTTACCCTTCTTCCTCTCCAGTTCGTCCAGCCAGGATTCCAAAGATTTTCAGTGCCTCTAGGTGTGTCGCACATCTGATGTAGCAGCAGGAATGTGGGCCATAAAAGTGATGTCTGCACGCACCAGCCCTCAGAACGTAAGCCCCAGTCGGAGCCAGTCCTATAAGGGCATAGCCTGCCCAGTATCACCCAGGTGGCAAGTGCAACCTGATAGGAGGGGATGGATGAGGGAAGGAATACTGCAACACGGAAGAGAAGGACATTATGGTTATGGTAAGATTTTACACAACTTTCCTATGTCCTACTCCAATGTTGCAGTATTCTACATGTGGGTGAGTGCCAAAGTTCACTGAGGACTGGTTGGTGGTCTAAGAGAGGTTTCCAGGAATACATGTAGAATGGCCCTGGCAAACCACACCCTGGCTCTAGAGATGTGGTCCAGCTTGTAGTGCTTGGTTAAGGTGTGCATAGAGGACCGAGTAGCTGCATCAAGTATGATGTTGGTGTCTAGCCCTTTAAAGAAGGCTCCAGAAGAGGCCATTATTCTGGTGGAGTGGGCTTTGACATTGCCCTGCAAGGTCTTCCCATGGCGTAGGTAGCAGAAAGAAATGGCCCTGGAGATCCAGGCTGAAATGGTCTGTTTGGTTACTGCCTTCCCCAGATCTCTGGGATGGAAGGAGACAGACAGTTGGTCTGACTTCATAATGGGCTTGGTTTTATGTAGGTAAAATTTAAGTTGTTTGTGGATGTCTAGGGAATGAAGTACTCTCTCACTATCCCCCTGTGGGTTGGGGAAAAGGTAGGCAGGTGAATGGCCAGGTTCAAGGATAGGTCATTCACTACTTTGGGTGTGAATGCCAGGTTAGTCCTGAGAGTCACCCCGTCAAGGTGGAAAACTAAAAAGGGTGGTGTAGCCATAAGAGCTTGCAGCTCTGAGACCCGCTTGGCTGAGGTTAGAGCTACTAAGAGAACAGTTTTCCATGTGCAACATTTTATGGGAGCTTTGTCTGTTGGCTCAAAGGGGGCTAAGGTGAGTTTTTCTAATACCTAGTTAAGGTCCCAGGGAGGAGGGGACAGTTTCCTGGGTGGTCTCAAGTGTAGTACCTCTTTGAGGAAAAGTTTAGCGGGAAGTCTGAATGCAAGGGGTGGAGATCCAGAGGTAGCCAGGCAGAAATTGCAGACAAATGTGTTTTTAGAGGCTAGTAGGCCAGTCCTGTCTGCAGTAGTTCATACAGTTAAGACAGGATAAGAGGAATGTCACTTTCCAGCAGGTCCACCTGTCTTTTGTGACACCAAATAGAAAACCTCTTCCACTTCAAGAGATAGGATTTTCTTGTGTTAGGTTTCCTGGCCTCCTGCAGGACAGTGGGCATGTCCTTGTTGCATAGGTGTCTGAAGAGGATCAGAATCCTATCAGCCATAGGGGTGAGGATTGCCACTGTGGGTGTATCTGAGTTACCTTGTGCTGCATGAGCAGGTCCACTGAGGGAGGTGACTTGTGGTGACTGCCCTTGGACAGATGAAGAAGGGGGAACCAGTGCTGTTTTGGCTGGTAGGGAGTCACCAGCAAGATTTTTGGTGAATCCTGCTGAATTCTCAGCAGCACCCTTTGAATCAGGGGGAAGGCATACAGAAATTTCCCCTTCCAAGACATTGAGAAGGAATCTGTTGCCAGTGCCTTGGGGTCAGGTGTCCTGGTGCAGTAATCAGGAATTTGCCTGTTTATGGAGGAGAAACAGGTCTATTTGAGGTGTACCACACCTGTGGACCAGATCCAGGAAAACATCTCTGAGAAGCATCCATTCGTGGCTGTTTGAGATGGTCCTGCTTAGGTAATCTGCCTTATTATTGTGCAGGAAGGGTATGTAGCCTGCCTGTAGGGTAATTCTATGTGAGGTGGCCAGTTCCCACACCTGCAGAGCTAGCCTGCATAGGAGTTATGATTTCATCCCTCCCTGTTTGTTGAGAAACCACAGGATTGTGGTGTTGTCTGTGAATATCTTGAGGGGGCCTTGATCTAGATAGGGTTGGAAGACTTGTAGAGGAAGGAGGATTGCTCTCATTTCTTCACTGTTTGTGTACTAGTTTAAGTCTGTCAACAAGTCTTGCACTTTTCTTTGTCCTAGAGTTGCTCCCCATCCGAGATCTGAAGCATCTGTATGGTTAGTCTGGGATGGTGTGGGTGTTTATAGATGGAGGCCAGGGTTCTTGGCATCCTAAGGCACCCACCATCGCAATTCTTGTTTCAAGCAGGGAAGGAGGGGAACCCTGAACTCAAGGAGATGAGAGTGCTGAGTCCACACTGACTGAAGATACCACTGCATTTTCCTTATGTGCAGTCTTGCTAAGGACAACATGGATATGGTGGATGCCATGTAACCCAGAAGTCTCAGAAATTGGCTTACTGTCAGTTCTCATGCTTGGAGGGCACCAAGTAGGTGGTGTGACAGGGACACTACCTTCTCTGGTGGTAGAAAGGCCTTCTTAAGATCTGTCCAGATTCTGCAACCCAAGAAGACAATGTCCTGTGCAGGATGATCCAGGTGAGATTTTGGGAAGTTTGTTAGAAATCCTAAGGACTGCCAGATGAGCAGAAGGGCCTGGGGTGTGAAGAAGAGTCTTCTGATTGTCTGCCTGAATCAGAAAGTAGTCTAGTTAAGGGAATATTTGGATGCCCTTTGTCCTGCAGTAAGTGATAACTGGGAGCCAGACATTCTGTGAATACCCTGGGAACGGTGGAAAGGCCAAAGGGAAGGCACAGAACTGAAAATGGGATGAGACTGCCAGAAATCTGAGGTATTTCCTGAAGGTGGTCTTTACTGGTATGCAAAGGTAGGCATCCTTTATGTCCAGGGTTGCCATGAAACCTTGAGGTAGGAGGAGGGAAAGTGGGTAGGGAGCATGAGCATCCAGAAGGTAAGAACTTTTAAGAAGGGGTTGAGACAAGGGAGGTCTAGTATAGGCCTCCACGGACCGCCCTTTCTGGGGACCAGAAAGATTCTAGAGTAGAATCCTTTTCTTTATGATTCTGTAAGTACTGGTTCTATAGTGCCTTATATTTGCAAGGTTTGCAGTACCTGTCGTAGGAGGGGAATCCGACTGGTGGGTGGCTGAGGCATGCCCAGCCTTGTTTGGGGGGGGGGGGGGTGATCCAGGTCTAAGTAGCCATTCTGTATGATGGACAGAACCCATTTGTCTGGGGTAATGAGTGAACGCACATGGAGACAGTGAGAGACAGGCAGACAGGGGAAGGGATGCGGGAGGGGTGGTTTACCTAATGAACTGAGTAATGGCCAGGTAGTTCCTATGGAACAGGGATGGGCAAGACTAGCAGGTGTTTTAGGTCCTGCAATTCTTTGCCTTTTTGTTACAGGGACTTAAAGATGTCAGCCACTTTTCCCCAAAACAGGGCAGTGTGATCCAAAAGAGCATCAATAAGTTTGGCCCTGAAGTCGTCAGGGAGGGGCTGAAGGCATAACCAAGACTATCTTCTTAATGCAGAAGCTGATGCAGCTGACCTAGTTAAGGCTTCAGCTCCATCCTAACTGCAACTTATGGAGTGTCTATTCACCTGAGAGGTGAGAGCTAGCAGTGAGGTAAAGGAAGTTTTGTCCGCACAGTCTGGAATGTCAGGCAATTCCTTAGTGGCTTTGTCTAGCAGTGCTAAGGAATGCTTGGGTCATGTGAGTTTGGTAGTTAGTGGCCCTTAATGACAAGGTAGCAAAAGTGTATATTTTCTTCCCCATTGTCTTGCTGTCCTTGTCAGCTGGAAGAATGGTTGTAGCAGGGAGCAGTTTGGAAGCCCTATCAGTAGAAATGGAGATAGTGGCTGGGTCAGCCGGAGGGCACTTAATCAGAAATTTCTCTGTCTCAGGGGCTTTGTAGAGTCTATCTGCCCTGTGTGGGGCTAGTGGTTGGGAATCAGGGTTGATGGAAGCACAGGAAAAGACATCCAAGGAAGGCCGGCTGAATAGGAGGGATAGCAGGAGGACTGGGGGATTCCATCTGTATCAGGTCATAAAACCTCTTCTGCACTTCAGTCATATCTGAGGCTTCCCACTTAAAAGTGCTCTTTCATCTTGTTGATTGTTTCCACAAAGGTTAAATCCTCCACTGGGGGTCAGGCTCAATCAATGGAACCTTCTTCTGGAGATCCATATCCCAGGGGGCGGAACAGATCTAAGAGGAATCGGAGAGGGAATCCTCTGAGGAATCACACAGTTCCTCCTCTTTCAGTTGTTCTAACCTCCTTTCAGGAATAAGATGTCTAGGACTTAGCAGGGGAGGAGCAGTGCTAGGGGTTCCTGTTGCAGAAGGCCTAAGGGTCATAAAGGCACTGAATAAACTCTGGCTGAAGGCCTGCCAAATGGGCACGCTTTTAGAAGCAGGAGATAAATTTTTGTTTTCTGTTTTTTCTTAAGAGGCCTAGCAGGCATCTGGCTGGGAGAAGGACTCGAGTCTCAGACATAGGGATGGCGGCAGCGGAATCCGACATGCCCACCAAGAGCACTGGTCTCCCCTGAGACTAAGATAAATGCAGGCATAGCCTCTACAGACATGCTGTCCACTCCAGATTGTGCAGCTTCCTCATAGGTACCCCACTTTATTCAGACCGGCGGAAGCCAAATCCTCGGTCAGGCCATCGGCCACAGGCTGAGGAATGGCTGGTATAGGTGCAGCTGAAGAAGTAGGCCACAAGGTCTTGGCATTCTTCTTAGGCAGTTCAAACGGGGTGTCGGCCGTGGCCTCCATCCCTAACACTATTTCTTTTAACCGCTGGTTTTCCAAGTACAAATGTGAAGCCTGTAAACAGCAACATAAGGTCATAGTTCTCATGATCATGTTCCTTACCTAAACAAGAGAAGACACTGATCGTGGGTGCCTTTGTGGGTAATCTGCTAACCACATTTACACTTGCCCTATCCGAATGACATGAACAGACTACATAAAACAGTAGGACTTAAAGGATCCCCAACGGGGTACTGAACTGAATTTTTCTTGATCCAACGTCCGCGAGAAGCACCTGGTGTACAACTGGCAGCTGAAAGGTTTTGAGGGCTGGTGCGTGCAGACGTCACTTTTATGACCCACGTTCCTGCTGCCACGTCAGACGTCCGACGCACCTAGAAGGACTGAAAATCTTTGGAATCTTGGCCAGACGAACTGGAAACTAAGTAGGGTAAAACTACATGTAGAATACTGTAACACTGGAATACAAGGACATCTGGAGGATCCAATTCTAAGACCAGCCGGCCCTTCCATCATGTCCACTGAAGGGCCATCCTATCCTTGTGAAAGACTGTTCAAGTTCTCTTACAATTAAGGCCTACAGCTCAGATTATCCTGGCACATATGACGGCTACTAGAAAGTGTTTTCTCCTGAGAAGAAATATAAAAACAGGCAACTGGCAAAAACAGGAATGTTTTCACTGATGAAGCTTAAGTACTAAAGAGAATGCATGAAACTTCCATGAGGCTTAAGATGAAGGGCCCATTACAGCAAAAGTATGGAGTGATAAAAAAGTGACCAAGAGTCTCAATAGCCATGCACTCCATAAGCTAAGTTGGAGACTTCTGAGTTAAGAATCTGGCCGCCCCCTGGGTTTTACAAAGAGCACCCATGGAATGACTGCTAGCCAAACTGCCCGCTGTCGGAATTCCTTAGTGTGGAGGAAACAAAAGAGTACAACTGGATACACATACTCACCATAACCACATATATTTAAATAAATTCACTTTGACAATATCTATCATAAGGTGTGTAGGAATTATGCTGGAGGTGAAGGATGTCATTTCCCCCTCCAGGCTCTGCGGACTCCCTCCCACACAGACATCAAGATGTTGGGGATATTAAAGGATATCTGCTGGCACAATCTTCAGAACCTTCTTGCTGTAGTCTGCATGAACACCTCGAGTCTAACTGCACCATCAATCTTTTGGGTTGGTGGACAGAAGTTCACAATCATGACAACTCTATGTACAAACTACACAAGTTTCAAAGCTTTAACTTCAGAGTGGATCATTTACCTACCAGAGGTAAAACAACCCTAAAAGATGGAGGGAGTTAAAAACTGCAGTTGACTACGCGGCATACTTATTTAAATGGAGGAAAACTTGTAGGAAAGCCACAGATGAGTAAACAAAGATTTACCAATTGCTGTTAAGTCACCTAGACATTCTGTTATGAGGCACAAGGCTAAAATCCAAATGAAAAATAAAAATTATGTACTTACCATAACGCTAGATTAATGATGTCTTATTTTTCTACTGTTCAGCTCTGCAACTTTTTGAAACTGTGGATCCAGGGCTCTGACTCCTCCCCTACCCATAATGCTTTCTGTTCCTCAAAATGCCTCAAACAAGTTTGCCTGCTCAAAACCAGACAATACTCCAAGAATATCATAAACAAAAAGGATATAAAATAGTCTATAAGTGGGAAACAGCAACCAAGGCTGTTGAATAATAAGGTCCCTAGTGAGGTCCACACATTGCAAAGGAGCACCAAATGACAATCTGGAAGAGGGACAGAGGAAGGGAGGGATGTTGAATTGTATGAAAACAAAGCAAGCTGGATCTAGCATTATGCTAAATACGTAACTTTTCATATCCAATACTGTCTCTCTTTCAGTCTGATTTCTAGAACAGATTCCCAAGCTACCCAAAAATCTGAGTGGCATCAAGGAATAATATTCCTGAGAATGGTAGAGCCAAAGAATGTACAGAACCTGGACTGTACACAGAGCTTGTAGTAAAACACAAAGGTGTGAACAGATGACCAACTTGCTGCTGCACAAATTTCAACAGGAACTTTACACAGAAAAGCTGTAGAAGTAGCTAGTGCTCTTATAGAATAAGCCTCTTTTTTTTTGTTACAGAGGAAAACTCATCTTTTCATAAACATTATACAATCAGAAAGACAGACAGACGGATACACTTTTGCCACCTTCACTTTAGGGAAAGGAACAAGAAGCTGATCAGATTTTCTAATGTTACCAATCCAATGCAAGTAAAATCTGAGTTGTCTGTGAACATCCAATAAATGTGAAATCTATGCTCCTTTAATGGAAAAAATTGAAAGGATATCAGTAGAGCGATAGACTGGTTAATTTACTTCAGATGCCACCTTCAGAAGGAAACTGGGATTTGGTCTTAAAGCTACAATGTCCTTAAAGAAGATGATATATTTGGGTTACAGGCTAGAGCTTGCAATTCTGAAATCCTCTCTGCAGAAGTAACAAACACAAAATAAAGTTTTTTTTTTCAAAACAAGACATTTTAAGTCTAATGTGGCTGCAGGTTTGAAAGAAGCCGAAGTTAATGCCTCTAGCACAATTGTAATATGCCATGGCTGGACTTAAGGCCACAACAGAAAAGTCACCTTCAGAAAGGCTTTTGAGATTTTCAGGGAAGCAATGGATGTTTGATTATGCCCAACATGAAAATTGGAAATGGTTGCTAACTAAACTTTGATAGTTGAAACACTAGAGCCTTTTTGGAATAGAACTGACAAGAAATCTAAAACAGATGGAGGAGATGCTGAAAAAGGATCTGATCTTTTATATTACGTCCACACAGAAAATGTACTCCACTTGCTAAAGTAAATCTTTCTTGTATTTTATTGTGAAGTGGTTAATATGTGGACCACAGAAGAGAACAGCCAAGAATCTCTGGCCATCATTAGAACTGGAGGAAAGTAGTTATGTATACTTATCATAAAAGTAAATGTTAGCATGTATTCACTGTTGCAGTCGTAACTTGTGGTGTTTTTTTTAGCCATGGAAGCCCTTGGCTGGCCCGACTACCAGAGAAAAATTTCCCACCTGCAGTAGCAGGTGGACATCCTATCTGACGTTGCTATGCTTGGGTAGAGAGAGAGTTTGTCAGCCCCATGACCTCAGTACTTCTCTTGCCCCTAGAGGAAGGAGCTCCCCACAGGTATCCTGAGGTCATGGGTCTGGAACACTAAGTCCAGGAAAACTAAGGTTAGAAAGAGTTAACCTGACTAAAAAAGTGCAGTTGTATACACTTACCATAAATGTAGATGTTCGAGTGTATTCACTGTTGCAGTCATCACACTTTGGTTGATTCTCAAAGCTGAGGAAAGGTGGAGGCAGTCAAGAAGTGTTTGGGCTGAATAGCAGGCCTTGTAAGACTGCTGTAGCAAATCCAGCTCTGGATTTAGAAAAAAAAATAGGCAAGTGGCAATGCTTGGTGAAGGTGTGTACAGAACTCCAGGTTGCAGCTTCCAGAATGTCCCTGGTAAGGACTCCCCTGAGAAATGCTGTAGAGGTGGAAGTAGTCCTAGCGGAATCTGGTCTAATCCCCTGTAGGGTAGATTTTCCATGGTGCTTGTAGCAGAAATGGATGCAGTGTGCTATCCATTTGGAAATGGTTTGTTTTGAAATGGCCTTGCCCTCTTCCCCTGTAGCAAAGCTGACTAGCAGCTGGTCAGATTTTCTGAAAGGTTTAGTCCTGTCAAAGTAGAACCTGAGCTGTCTGTGTATGTCCAAGGAGTGCAGAATCCTTTCCCCTTTATTCTGAGGGTTAGGGAAGAAGGTTGGCAAATGGAAGGATTGGTTTAGCACCACACTGGACACTACCTTAGGCATAAAGGATGGGTTAAGCCCAGAGGGAAACCCTGTCAGTATGGAAAATAATGATGGGTTCCACAGCCATTACCATCTGTAACTCAGACACTCTTCTTGCTGAAGGTATGGCTAAAAGCAAGGCAGTTTTCCAAGAGAGGAAATTTAACTTTGCTGTAGCAGCAGGTTCAAAAGGGGGAAGAGTGAGCTTTTCCAGTACAACGTTAAGGTACCAGGCAGGGGTGGGGTGCTCTCCTAGGGGGCCTTACGTTGTTAGCCACTCTCTGGAACAGTTTGATGGTGGGAAAATAGAGGTGGCTCAGTATTATAATGCACTGAGATGGCAGAGGCATGAATCTTAATGGAGGAGAAGGATAGGCCTCTGTGGAGTAGCTCTGCTAGGTAATCCAGGACTAGAGGTAAGGAGGGCACTGCTGTGTCCTTTCCTTCAGACTGATTCCAAGAGCAATATCTTTTCCACTTTTCAGCATGGGATTTCCTAGAACTAGGCCTTCTGGCTTCATGAATGACATCCAGCACCTGTTTGCTGAGGGTTGCTGGTGGTGTATTCATGGAATAAGCCAGGATGCAAGCTTTAGGGTTTGCAACTGTGGATGCAAAATCTGTCCCGTCTGGTGAAGGTGCCAGGGTGGCACTGTTGTCAGACTGTTTAAGAGTGGGTACCAGTACTGAAGTGGCCAGTCCAGGGCAATAAAAATTGACCATCTTGAGTAGTACTTTTGAGAGGAGGGGCAGAGAGGGAAGGCATAAATTGAGAGGTTTTCCCATTGGAAGGGTAGGGCATCCACCTTCCAGGCCCTGCTGAGCGTTCCTGGTGCAGAATTTGCTCAATTGGTGGTTCTAGGGGTAGGCAAAGAGGTCTACCTCCGGTGTCCCCCACCTCTGGATTAGAAGGTTGAAGGTGATGGGCTCCAATTTCCACTCGTGTGGGTCTATGAGATTTCTGCTCAAGTCTGCCAGTGAATTTTGTTTGCCTGGCAGGAATTGAGCTTGTAGATGCACTTGGGTGCTCAAGGCTGTGTTCCACAGGGCCATGGCTAACCTGCAGAGTGGATAAGAATGGATTTCCCCCTGCTTGTTTATTTACCACATAACTGTGGTGTTCTGTTTTTATCAGCAGCTGACCTGGAAGGTTTAGGTATTTGAAGGCTGTCAGAGCATTCTGTACAGCTAGCATCTCTTTTTGATTGATGTGCAGGAGAATTTTGGCCTGGGCTCCAGTGGCCCTGAATGCATTTGCCTGCCATGTGAGTCCCCCATGCATAGTCTGATGCGTCTATTGTCAGGGTTTGGGCGGCATGGGGGTTAAGTGAAAGGCAGTCCCTTGTTGTGGTTGCATGCTTCTGCCCACCAAAGTAACTCTGCCCTTAGACAAGGTATGATTGGAATGACTGTTTCCAAGTCCTGAGAATGTTGGCACCAAAGACTTAAGTACCACTGAAGTTTCCTCACATGCAGTCTTGCATATGGAATTAGAATACATGAGGCCATGAACCCTAGGACTTGCTGTATTTTCCTTGCAGATAGCAGGGTTCTGGTGGTTATTTGTTTGAAGTAGTTGGTCAGACAGACCTGTTTTTCTGGAGTGAGAAATGCCACCTGTGAAGTTGTGTCCAAGCTTGCTCCCAGGAATACAATCTTTTGACTGGGCACCAGTTAATATTTCTTTTCATTGATGGTGTACCCTAATGAAGTGAGAAGGCTTTTTACAAATGCCAGGTGATGAAGTATTCTTGACTGTCCGCCTGAATCAGGCAATCATCCAAGTATGGGAAAATTTGGATAATTCTCTGCCTGCAATGTGCAATGGCTGGAGCCAGGCACTTTGTGAATACTCTGGGCGCAGTAGATAAGCCAAAGGGAAGTGCAGAGAACTGATGGTGCATAGAGCCTGCCCTGAAGCGTAGATATTTCCTGCATGACTCCCTTATGGGAATGTGCAGATAAGCTTCTTTTAAGTCTAGAGTGACTAACCAGGCATCCTTGGCTAGCATAGGGAGTTGTTGTTGCAGGGTAAGCATCTTGAATTTTGGGACCACCAGAAAGGTGTTGAGAATTGATAATTCCAGGATTGGGCTCCAAGAGCCCTCTTTTCTGGGCACCTGGAAAAGTCTGGAGTAGAATCCTTAACCCCTCTGTTCTACTAGAACAGGTTGAATAGCTCTGATATTGAGCAGGAAAGTACTTGCTTGTGAGTCTCTGCCCACTGGTTTGGAGGAAGGTCTGGAAACCCGCTTGGGGTTGGCGGTGAATGGAAATAAAATTTGTACCCCTGGGATACAATGTTGAGGACCCATCGGTCCTGGGTGATGGACATCCAAGTTTTTTGCATGAAGGGCAAGTTTTCCTCCTAGGGGCACAAGCAATTGGGCAGAGCTGGGAAATAAGGTGGCGGATTACCACTCCCTGCTTTAAGGGTGGGGACACTCCATTGCTAAGATCTCTGCATACCCTGAGACTGTAGTCTGGGTGGTCTGTTTCCCCTGGGTCTTGTTTGGGAAGGCCAGGAAGGGGGTGGAAAGGACCAGTGTTTTGAAGGGCAATGCCTACTGAATCTAGGGAGTTGCACTTGTAGGGGGGGTTGCACTTGTAGGAATTCTTTAACAGTCTGCATAGATTTAGCTTTCTCGTCCATCTTTTTAAGAACCTCTTCTGCTTTGGTGCCAAAAGTACAGTTTTGTACCTACCATAAATGTAGATGTCCGATAGGAATGCATCTGCAGTCCTTACAAATGGGTTGTCCTGTCGTCAGGCAGCCCTTCGGTCGGCCGGATTCCAAAGTCTGGGTCTGGCCTCGGCTGGTTTCGCACTTCACCCGACGTCATAGCTGCAGTTCTTCGGGTATAAAGGCATCAGCCGACGCCATTTTCCTCAGTGTTTCTTGCCCCAGATGCCAGGTGCCCTCTTGGAAGGCTAAATTTGGATAAATGCCAATGTTTCCAAATAGTAGAGAGCAAACACAAAAAATAAGCATGTATGTACATATATACAAACAAATACACCATAATAGACCCCCCCCAGCTAGCTATAAGATGGGCAAATACCCTAGGAGTACCACAGAGGGGAAGGCGGGTGGGTAATCCTGACTGCAGATGCATTCCTATCGGACATCTACATTTATGGTAGGTACAAAAAGTACAGTTTTGTACCTACCATAAATGTAGATGTTCGAAGATCCACATTGCTGCAGTCCTAACACTTGGGTAGTCCGCTGTCCCAGTCGGCCCGAATACCAAAGTATAAGGCCGACGTCGGTCAAGGCGCATTAGTCTGACGTCAGGACGTCAGGGTACAAATGCGCATGACCGACGTCATATCCTCAGTCTTTTCTTGCCCCAGATGTCAGAAGACCCTAAAAAGATAAGGCCAAAACCAAAACACCAACACCAAACACTCCTGTACCAAATATATGTACAATATATACAAATTTACAAAAGTACAACCCCACCCACACAACCACCCCTAAACACAGAGGGAAGGAGGGAGGGTATTGACTGCAGCAATGTGGATCTTGAACATCTACATTTATGGTAGGTACAAAACTGTACTATGTTCTTCATCTCACATTGCTGCAGTCCTAACACTTGGGTAGAATCCCAAAGCAGAGGTAAGGGAGGCTGGCAAATCATAAAGAAGCTGGAGCTGTCAACATGCCCTGCAAAATAGCCGTGGCAAAACCAGCCCTAGATTTAGAGTAGAGAGGAAGGTGGTAATGCTTAGAGAAAGTATGCACTGAACTCCAAGTAGCTGCCTCCAAAATATCCTTAGTTGCCACCCCTTAGAAATGCTGTTGAAGTGGCAGTAGCCCTAGTGGAATGAGGCCTAATCCCAGCTGGAATCTCCTTGCCATGATGGGAATAACAAAATGCAATGCAAAACCCAATCCACTTAGAAATAGTTTGTTTTGACACAGGCTTGCCCTGAGAACTCAAAGCAAAAGAAACAAACAACTGCTGAGACTGCCTAAAATCCTTAGTCCTGCTTAAATAATAACGCAACTGCCTGTGTACATCTAAAGTGTGCAAAATCTTTTCCCCTTATTTTGGGGATCTGCATAAAAAGTAGGCAAATGAATAGTTTGGTTTAAAGCCACACTAGAGACCACCTTAGGCATAAAGGAAGGATTAGTACGTAATGATACCCTATCCTTATGGAAAATCAAAAAAGGCTCAACCGCCATAAGGGCCTGCAATTCAGAAACCCTTCTTGCAGAAGTAATGGCCAACAAAAAGCAGTCTTCCATGACAAGTATTTCAATTCAGCAGTAGCAGAGGCTCAAAAGGTTGTAGAGTAAGTTTCTCCAACACAAAATTGAGGTCCCAAGCAGGAGTAGGAGCTCTACGTGGGGGTCTTATATTCTTTGCCCCTCTAAGAAATTGCTTGAACAAAGGATGAGAAAACAATGGTGGGTCACAATCATAGTGAGCTGAAATTGCTGCAGCATGAATCTTAATGGAAGAGAAAGACAAACCTTTGTCCAATAACTCAGTAAGATATTGAAGAGCCACACTCAAATTAGGCTCAGAAACCTCCAAATCCTTTGCTGCACTCCAAAATAAAAATCTCTTCCATTTTTCAGCGTACACTTTCCTTGTACTAGGTCTTCTGGCTTCCATAATCACATTCAAAACTTGTTGAGGAAGTTGAGACCTGCTGTGGTTCAAAACAGAATATGCCAGGCTGTTAGATGAAGAGAGTGAAGCTTGACATTGAGTAGATGACCGTCCCTCTGAGACAATAGGTGTGGAATCAAAGGTAAAGGCCATGGAGGCTTCCTTACCAGACTCCTCAGTAATGGGTACCAGTGTTGCCGAGGCCAATCTGGAGCTATTAAAATCATCCTTGGCTTGTCTTGTCTGACCTTTAGGAGTACCTTTGGGAGGAGAGGCAGAGGTGGAAAGGCATACACATGAAGATTTTTCCAACTGAAAGAAAGAGCATCCACTTTCCAAGCTGTGTGATGAAACCTTTTCGTGCAAAACTTTGGCAGCTGGTGGTTTAGTGGAGAAGCGAACAGATCTATGTCTGGAGTTCCCCATGACACTGTCAATTTCAAATACATGAAGATCCAGTTTCCACTGTGGGGATCCATGATTTGCCTGCTTAACACATCTGCTAAGGAGTTCTGTGCTCCCGGCAGAAACCTTGCCTGAAGATTTAGTTGCAAGCTGAGCGCAGTCTCCCACAAAATCATTGCTTGCCTGCATAGAGGATAAGAATGTGTTCCCCCTTGTTTGTTGATGTACCAGATGACAGTTGTGTTGTCTGTTAGAATCAACACCTGCCCTGGAAGAAGTAACTCCTTGAAAGCCAGTAATGCAAACTGGACTGCTAACATCTCCTTCATGTTGATATGTAGATGCTGTAGTCTGGCAGGCCACTTGTCTTGTATCCACTTTCCATTCAGATGAGCTCCCAAGCTATGTCTGAGGCATCTGTCGTTAGAATCTGACTCGCCTCTGGCCGGGTCACAGAGAGTCCCTTGTTTAGGTGACATTCCTGAGCCCACCACAAAAATTCCTTTTGAATGCAAGGTATTATTTGAATGACAGTGTCCAAATCCTGGCAGTGCTGTGTCCATACATTTTGAGATACCATTGCAGCTTCCTCATATGCAGTTTGGCATTGGGAAGCACCAGAATACAAGATGCCATGAACCCTAAGGCTTGAAGGACTGTCCTTGCAGTCAGCCTGGACTGAAGAGATAGTTGATGGAAGTAAAGGAAAGATTCTTTTGTTTGTCCGGGGTTAAAAGGCCATCTGTTGCTGTATTCAGTCTCACACCCAGAAAGCACATGTCTTGAGAGGGTACTAGACTGGTCTTTATTTCGTTCACAGAATACCCCAGGCATCTTAGCACTGCTATCAGATATTCCAAATGCTGAAAAAGGTCTTCCTTTTCTTGAGCCAGAATCAGGCAGTCGCCCAAGTAAGGATAGATTTGTATTCCTTTTAGCCTGAAGTAAGCTATCACTGGAGCCAGAACTTTTGTGAATACTCTAGGCGCAGTAGATAAGCCAAAGGGCAATGCAGAGAACTGATAATGGGAATTCCCAGCTCGAAAACGCAGATACTTCCTGCAACTTAGTCTGATAGGCACATGAAGGTAAGCCTCCTTGAGATCTAAAGTTACCATCCAGTGATCTTTTCCCAGCAGAGGTAAAAGCTGTTGTAACGTCAACATTTTGAACTTGGGAATGTCCAGATAAGTGTTGAGGATAGATAAATCCAAAATTGGTCTCCACGTGTTCCCCTTTTTTGGTACTAGGAACAGGCGAGAATAAAATCCTAGGCCCCTTTCTGGCACAGGAACCGGCTGAATGGCCCCTATTTGGAGTAACAGAGAAATTTGCTTGTGAGCCTCTTTTCTTTGTAGAGGAGGAATGTCTGGCATGCCTTTGAAAGGAGGCAAGGTATGGAAATAAAACCTGTAACCGTGGTGAATGATATCCAATACCCATCTGTCTTGGGTAATTAAACTCCAATTTTCTTTGAAAAGTGCCAGCCTTCCTCCCAAAGGTGCTGCCAGACGAGAAGGCTCTGGCAGCTGAAAAGGCAGGTCATTGGGTCTGTTTACGAAAGGACTGACCCCTGCCCTCACCAGAAGACTGAGCAGGTGAACTCCTGTTCTAGGCCTAAAAGAACCTTGAGCTCTGCCCCTACCACGTCTAGACCTACCCCTAGACTGGGAATCATAAGAAGGATATGTCCACCCCTTAGTAGGCCAATTTCTACTAAACTTCGGAGGCTGAACCTGCAAAAAATAACAGTCTGCATAGACTTAGCCTTGTCCTCCATTTTCTTTAAAACTGCTTCCACAGGCGAACCAAACAACACATCAGATTGTAATGGAGCATCTAAAATCCTTGTCTTAACATGCTCAGCCAAATTCTGATCCCTCAGCCAGGCGTGCCTGCGAAGAACAGAACCAGTGGCAGCCACCCTCAAGAGGCCTGTACAGCATCAAAACCACATTGCAAAGAATGCTTACCCACCTGTTCAGAAACATGAACTAAATCCTGCAACTCTTTACACTCAATACCTTCCGCCAGAGCATCCACCTTAGACTTCAATTGTGAAAGGAGATAATTTTGGTATTTTAACATGTGGAACTGGCAATTCAAAGCCCTCATGGCTAAAGTGGAAGAAGTATACACCTTCTTTCCCCATCTATCCAAAGCCCTTGCCTCTTTATCAGGAGGAACAGGATTTTTAACAACAGAAGCCTTAACACCTTTAGGCCCCTGAGAAACAGTTTCTGGGTCTGCCCTAGGACTCTTAAAAAGATACTTATGAGCTTCAGGCACCCTATAATACCTATCCGGTTTAACTGGGGCAGGAGGCAAAGAATCAGGGTTCAGGAAGCCTGTGCAAAACATCTTCCACCACATCCAGAACAGGAGGTATAGCCAAAGGCCTATGCTGGGGTAGAAACAAAAATTCCTAAGCCTTTTCCTGGAATCAGAGAAATCTTGACCTTCCCATTTAAAAATGCTCCCTCATGGAATGAAGAGTCTCTGAAAAGAAAAATCCTCAGGAGGAGAAGCAAGGGTAGAATCATCTACATCAGAATCAGAATAAGGAGGATACTCCTGTAAGTCTTCAGCCAAGACTCAGAAGCCTCGAACACTGCTCAAAACTCTCAAGCTCAGGTTCCACCCTAGGCCTCTTATCAGGAGGGGCATAGAACCTCTAATCATAGTAATCAAATCTTCTGCCATTTTAAGCATATGTTTCTTAGGCAGAGACCCTGAAGAACTAGGAGAGACACCCACTGAAGTTAAACCTGGCCTGCCTCTCAAGAAGCCTTGGAAACAGAAGGGAGGGCCTAACCACCTTAGGAAGGGAGGGAGAACAGCTACCTGAGAAGCCCCCTCAGCCTGGCCTACCTCCTGAGAGGACACATCTTGTAACAGTAAAGTCTCTCCCTGAGACTCCAAAGAAACTTCTGGCAGAACCTCCGGCTCCACCGAGCCCTCTAAAGAACCGACGTCTGGGACAGACGGTTCTTCCAACCTAGGCTTTGCTGCTTTGTCCTTGCGCTTTTTAGACAAAGCGGGCGTCGGAGCATCCGACGGCATTTTAGAATTACAACGCTTCCCAAAAACTAACCTGGCACAGTCTAATCTTCTCTTTATAGTGCGTTTGTTAAATCTAGCACAAGAGCGACATCCAACAACGTCGTGCTCAGGCCCTAAGCAAGGTATACACAAGGTATGGTAATCCCTATGAGGTATCTGTTTCCCACAAGAAATACAGTTATTCACTTTTTCTGACATCCGGTTAAATACGGAGGCAAGAAAAAACCAAAATATTCCCCAACGGGGTACTTAGCCAACTTTGATTCGGTCTGAAACTCCGACTTCAGAAAATTTCAGAACGCCAACCTGCACTCGCAATACTGCTTCTGCATCGGACCATGCGGCAAAAAAGACTGAGGATATGACGTCGGTCATGCGCATTTGTACCCTGACGTCCGACTAATGCGCCTTGACCGACGTCAGCCTTATACTTTGGTATTCGGGCCGACTGGGACAGCGGACTACCCAAGTGTTAGGACTGCAGCAATGTGAGATGAAGAACATCTGTACTATGTCCTTCAAGGATGCATCTGCAGTCCTTACAAATGGGTAGAATACCATAGCCAAACTAGGGGAGGAGGAAGGAAGAGATTATGGTGTAGTTAGGATCCCTTGTAAAACATCAGTGGCAAAACCTGCTCGGGATCTAGAGTATAAAGGTAAGTTATAATGCTTGGCAAATGTATGCACGGAGGTCCAAGTAGCAGCCTCTATAATGTCTTTGGTAGCCACTCCTCGTAAGAAAGCTGTGGTAGTGGCTGTAGCCCATGTAGAGTGGGGCCTGATGTTCTCTGGAGTTTTCTTTCCATGGTAGGAATAACAAAATCTAATGCAATTTCCTATCCACTTGGAGATTGTCTGTTTTGAAATTGCTTTTCCTTCCCTTCCTGTTGCATATGCTACCAGTAGCTGGTCAGTTTTTCTATTGCCCTTGGTCCTGTCCAGGTAGTAGCGTAACTGTCTATGTACATCCAAGGTATGCAACAGTCTTTCTCCCCTGTTCTGTGGGTTGGGGAAGAATGTAGGTAGGTGGATAGCCTGATTTAAAGATACTCTGGATACCACCTTAGGCATAAAAGTAGGATTTGTTCTCATGGACACTCTATCTTGATGGAAGATCAGGAAGGGTTGCACTGCCATTAATGCCTGTAGTTCAGATACCCTTCTTGCTGAAGTGATTGCCAGCAGGAAAGCAGTCTTCCATGATAAGTATTGTAATTCTGCTGTTGCTGCTGGTTCGAAAGGAGGGAGTGTCAATTTTTCTAGCACAAAGTTCAAGTCCCATGCTGGCAATGGTGGTTTCCTAGGAGGTTTTACATTTTTAATTCCTCTCAGAAACTGCCTGAGCAGAGGATGCGAGAAGACAGGAGGATCCAAGCTGTATTCTGCTGAAATTGCTGATGCATGTATCTTGATGGAAGAATAGGACAGGCCTGTGTGGAAGAGCTCTGCCAAGTATTCCAGGATGTTGGCTAAGTTTACCAGTGACACATCTTTTCCCTTTGCAGTACTCCAAATGAGATATCTTTTCCATTTTGCTGCATAATTTTTCCTTGTTGAGGGCCTGCGGGCCTCAAGGATAATGTCTTTAACCCTTTGTGATAAATTTGGGCTAATTGATCTTATGTAATGTTCCAGGCAGTCAGCTGCAGGGTTTTCAGGCTTGGATGCAGGATGTTGTAGTTGTTCTGTGTTAACAGCAATGGAACCAGGGGTAGTGTCCATATTTGTTCCCGAGACATGCTCCTTAGTAATGGGTACCAATGTTGCCTTGGCCAGTCTGGAGCTATCAGAATGATCCTTGGACGGTCCTCTTTGATCTTCAATAGCACCTTGTGCATCAAAGGAAGTGGTGGGAATGCATATGCTGTCAGGTTTTTCCAACTGAAAGATAGGAGTCCACCTTCCAAGCAAGTGGGTGGTACGTCCTTGTGCAGAATTTCTTTAGCTGGTGATTGCGTGGGGATGCAAATAAGTCTATTTCTGGAAGTCCCCATTTTCTTGTAATGGCTTTGAAGATGTCCGGATGCAGCATCCATTCGTGGGCATCCGTGGTAGTCCTGCTTAATATGTCTGCTAGAATGTTTTCTTTTCCTGGTACAAAAATTGCTTGTAACTGAATGTTGTAGCTCAGAGCCACATCCCATAGGTCCAGTGCCATCCGGCATAGAGGGTATGAATGTGTGCCTCCCTGTTTGTTGATGTACCACATAACTGTGGTGTTGTCTGTCCTTATCATCAACTGACCTTCTCGGAGAAATGGTCTGAATGTCTGGATTGCCAATTTTACTGCCAGCATTTCCTTTAGATTTATGTGTAGGTGCAGCTGGTCTTGAGTCCATAAGCCTTGTATGCACTTGTCCAGCATGTGGGCCCCCCAACCGAGGTCTGAGGCATCCGTCGTGATGGTTTGGCTTGGTTGAATGCTGTAGAAGGGCAATCCTGTGTTTGTTTGACAGGCCTGAGCCCACCATAGGAACTCTTGCTTAAGGCATGGGATTATTGGAATTTTGGTTTCTAGGCTGTGCTTGTGTTGAGACCATAAATTCTTTAGATACCATTGTAGCTTTCTCATATGCAGTCTGGCATGAGGGACCAGTATTATGCAGGATGCCATGAAGCCCAGGGCTTGCAGTACTTTTCTTGCTGTTAGATGGTTCTGCTTTGTTAATGCCAAGAAGTAGAGAGGTAGTTGCTCTTGCTTTTCTGCAGTTAGGAATGCCATTTGCTTTGATGTGTCCAGCTCTGCACCCAAAAAGGTTATTCTTTGGGATGGTATCAGCCTTGACTTTTTTATATTGACTGTATATCCCAGGGCTTGTAGCAGGTAAATGACTCTTTGTAAGTCTTCTGTTAGCTTGTTTTTGTTGTCCGCTTGTATCAGGCAGTCGTCCAGGTAGGGGTAAATTTGGATTCCCTGAAGCCTGCAATGAGCAATTACTGATGCCAGGCATTTCGTGAACACTCTGGGCAGTAGATAAGCCAAAGGGCAATGCTGAGAATTGATAATGCTCTGATCCTGCAAGAAATCTGAGGTATCTTCTGCAATTTGGTCGTATGGGGACGTGCAGGTATGCCTCCTTAAGATCTAGAGTTACCAGCCAAGACTCCTTGCCCAGCATGGGAAGAAGATGCTGTAGAGTCAGCATTTTGAATTTTGGAACAATGAGGAATGTGTTTAAAGCGGACAGGTCGAGAATAGGTCTCCATTTGCTCTCTTTTCTTGGTACCAGGAAGAGTCTGGAGTAAAATCCCTTTCCTTGCTCCATAGATGGTACCTTTTCCACAGCTCTCATCTTTAATAATTGAGATATTTGTTTTAGAGCTTCTGCCTTTTGATTTGGCGGTAGGTTTGGCATTCCTCTCTTCCCTGGTAGAGTATGGAAGTGGAACCTGTAGCCTTGGTCTATTGTCTGTAAAATCCACTTGTCTCTTGTGATGTAATGCCAGTTTATTGAGAATAAGGCTAGCTTTCCGCCTAAGGATGCTTTTAGTTGTTCCCTGGTAGGCGGTGCCAGAGCCAAGTCACTGTGATTGTCCTGTTGCAGTGGTGGTGGCTGTGTCTGTGCCTCGCTGGTTGTTACCCTGCCACTGGCGTCCCCTTTAGGCACCCCTGGATTGGTTTCTGCCTCTTGATCGCCTGTTCCTGCTCTCTGTGCTTTAGAGGAGTCTGGAAAGGACCAAGTTTTGGAGGGCCAATTCCTGCTAAACCTTGGAGGTTGGACCTGTAAGAAATCTTTCACTGTTTGTACAGATTTTGCCTTCTCCTCCATCTTCTTCAGTACCTGTTGTGCAGGAGAACCAAATAAATTGGCCTTGTCCATGGGAGCATCTAACAGTTTTGATTTGACATGGTCCGGTAAGGCCTGCTCTTTCAACCATGCATGCCTTCTGATAACTGTGCCAGTCATGGCTGATCTAAAGGAAGCCTCCAGTGCATCATAGCCGCATTTTAAAGAATGGTTACTAACTTGTTGAATGTTATGTACCATTTCCTGAACATACTTCTTATCAAAAGGTTCATCAGAGGACAGTTTTTTAGTTAACTGGTCAAGCATAAATTCTTGATATTGAATCATATGAAATTGACAATTCAAGGCCCTAGCTGACAGAGTAGCAGAAGTGTAAACTTTTTTACCCCATCTCTCTAAGGACCTGGAATCCCTTTCAGAGGGGAGGGGGTTTTTAGCAGAGGTGATGTCTGTCCGGAACCCTGTAGTACCTATCGGGCTTAGCAGGGGCCGGAGGTAATGAATCAGGAGCAGTACAAGCATCATTAAATGCATCATCTACAACAGAAAGAACTGGAGGTATAGCTAATGGCCTATGTTGTGGTAAATGCAAAAAGGTTCTAAGCCTTTTCCTGGAGTCTGAAAAATCTTGGCCCTGCCACTGAAATTGTTCCCTCATAGCATGCAAGGTTTCCCCAAAGGAAAATTCCTCAGGTGGAGAGGCAGAAGGGATGGACTCTTCAGCATCAGAGTCTTCGTAAGGGGAATAAGGAGCCTCTGGAGGGTCTGTATTGTCTCAATCATCAGAGGAATCATCTGTGGACACTGGCTCAGGGGGCTCTGCTCTAGGCCTCTTCTCTGGAGGTGGATGAGAGGCCCTGTCTGGATGAGGTTGGGATCCCCGGATTAAAGAAATAAGATCCTCTGCCAAGGAAAGCATTTGGGAACTGGAGCTGGGCCTGTGAGAGGGGGTCCTAACAGGCACAGTTTTTGTAGCTTTAGCTGCTTTAGCCCTGGCAAAGGCCTTAATGGACATGGCTGCAGGAGGCCTAGCAGCTCCACGTGCAGGAGTTGAGATATCCAAGGGAATAGTGTCAGATAATTCCTGAGAAACCGCAACCGAAGGTTGGATTTCAGAAGCCGATTCCACCAGGTTTGAAGAGGCCTCGGTAGAAGGCATGTTTTCGGCTGAAGGAAGAACCGCTTGCTCGGTTTCAGCCGAAACCGAGACACTCGCGGTTGACTTAACCGCGGTTTCGGCCGAAACTGCAGACCGCGAGTGTCGGTCCTTTTCCTTGCGTTTTTTGGATATTTGTGAAGTCGGAGGATCCGACGGCATAATATAAGCAAAATCAGAGCCAAAAAACTGCTCAGCAAATTCCGACCAACGTCTAAGCGTCCGTCGGTTAAAAGAAGCACAGGCTAGACAAGCTGCGACGTCGTGGTCTGGGCCTAAACAAGGTAAGCAGTAAGAGTGGAAATCTTTATGAGGTATTTGTTTCCCACAAGTTAAACAATTATTCACTTTTTCTGACATCGGCTGAGGCAAGAAAGAGTCCCCAATGGGGTACTTAGCTTTTTAGAAGTCTTCGAAGTAGTATTCGGTAGTAGTAATCTCTGGTTCTGACCGACCGGCACTTGCGAACAGCTTCTGCTTCGGGCGCCACGCGGCAAGAAAGACGGAGGAAAATGGCATTGGCTAATGCCTTTATACCCTAAGAACTGCAGCTATGACGTCGGGTGAAGTGCGACACCAGCCGAGGCCAGACCCAGACTTTGGAATCCGTCCGACCAAAGGACTGCCTGACGACAGGTCAACCCATTTGTAAGGACTGCAGATGCATCCTTGAAGGACATCAGTCCTTATTCAAAGGAGCGTCTAGTAATTTAGATTTGACACGATCTGGCAAGGTCTGCTCCTTCAGCCAAGCATGTCTTCTCAGTACAGAGCCAGTGACTGCTGCCCTGCAAGATGCTTCTATGGCATCAAAGCCACAACACAAAGTATGCTTACTAACTTGGTTTGCAGAGTGCACAAGCTCCTGCAATTCTTTTATTTTTCTGCACAATCTGGAAAAGTTACCACTTTTTGTTTAATAAGTTCCATAATATGTTGCTGGTATTTCAGCATGTGAAACTGTCAGTTCAATGCCCTGATAGCAAGAGTTTTAGAGGTATATACCTTCTTACCCCATCTGTCCAAAGCTCTGGAATCCCTGTCCAAAGGGGTGGGATTTTTGGCTTTAGTAGCCTTAATACCTTTAGGCCCCTGGGAAATGATCTGAGTCAGCAGTAGGATTCTTAAAAAGAAACTTGAGAGTATCAGGTACTCTGTAGTACCTGTCTGGTTTTCTAGGAGCAGGAGGTAAAGTGTCTGGAGTAAGACTAGATTCCATAAAACATCATCTACAACATCCAGGACAGGGGGTATAGCTAATGCCCTGTGCTGAGGCAACTCTCTTTTTGGACTGAGGATAGTCTTGGCATTCCCAATGGAAATGCTCTCTTAAAATATGCAAGGTTTCACCAAAAGAAAAATCCTATGGAGGGGAGGCAGAGGGAATGGATTCCTCTGCATCTGAATCCTCATAGGTGGATAAAGGCATGTCTTCATAATCAGAAAGGTCAGTCATCGGACTCCTGGTCTGTAGAACCTGAAGGGGATTAGATTCTTTGTCTCTTTGCAAAGGAATGCTGGCTTACCCTAATCAGCGTAATAAGGTCTTCAGCCATTCTAAGCATTTGTTTTTGTGGCATGGGTGCCTGAGCATGCACTTTGGTAGTCTGTTTTCTAGGCGCAGTGCGTACTCTGGGCCTAAGAAACGCTGTAGTTTTGGTAAAAAATGAAGTTGTTGGTTTCTAACATCGGTAGAGCGAAAAATGTCTCCGAAGCCAGTGCCTGCACAGCGGCTCTGGACCCATCCAAGGTAGAGACATTCGCTGGTTCCATAGTCGAAGACGCATCTCGTGGCATACCAGACTCCAAATGGGTCTCAGCAGATGCCTGAGAATCCATTGAAGCAGGCATCAGGGGCTGCAAAGGTGCCTCAGTGAGTACTGGCAGACTGGAGACTAGCTTAACGGAAGCGTCACTGGCAGTATTGGACCTATGCAGATTTTCTCTGTCTTTATCCTTATGTTTTTTCAGAAGATCGGTAGTTGGATGGCTTACAGAAACCATTTCAGAATACGGAGATGGACAGTGAAAGAATTTAGCAACAAAGAGTGCCTGACCACGAATGGTTTGGGCATTAAGGCAAATAAACCAACAGCGAGTGATGTCGTGGTCTGGGCCTAAACAGGTGACTAAGTAAGAATGAAAATCTCTGAGGTATTTGCTTTCCACAGGCAAGACAATTAACTTTTTCTGACATCGGTTAGAGCAAGAAAAAAGGATCCCCAACGTGGTACTTGGCTTTAGAAGACCTCAGGATTATTCAACTCGAAAATGCAAAATTCAAGTAGCAGCCGACTGACACTTGCGAACTGCTTCGGGCTCCTTTTCAGCGAGAAACACTGATGTAATGGCATCGGCTGCCTATTTTTATACCCCTGACGACCTGACATCAAGGAAGAAGCGACAGCATCCGACGCAGAAATACTAAGTCTCTGGTATTTGGGCTGCAGGCAGATAAGTCAAGTGTGAAGATTACAACAGTGAAACATGAAGAACATCGGCTGGATTGGTTCAGAGGTTCGAAACCGTGGCCCATTAGTCAAGAATAGATCAAGAATGACATCAGATCTCTACTTATTGAGAGAGAATTAGGTGTAATCTGGGCAGATTCAGAAGACGTGCCAGAGTCAGGAAGTAAGCCATCAAGGACAGCAGAGCTGTCAGTGTCACCTCTTCTGTGGGAGCCTGAATTAGGCAGCTATTTACGTAGGAGTAAATGTGTATGACACTAGTTCGTCAATATGCAATTACTAGATTCAAACTGTTTTATAAATACCCTCAGCACAGCAGATAAACCAAAGGGCAAGTAGTCAGATTGGTAATGAGCACCCTCCTGCTTTCAGGATGCGGTATTTTATTTGGGCTATGGGTATATGAAGGCAAAAACCTTTTAAAACTAATTACTTTAAATGCCTGAGGAACATCTGAGAAAGCAAAACATGCAAGATTAGCATTTGCAGAAATGTATTTTATCTTGAGAGTTTTTAAATGGGCTTCCAAGGGTCATATTTTGTTGGCACTGCTCCAATACTCTGTTCTAGGTCCTTGGCTTAGCAGTTCCAACAGTACAGGCCTCACTACATATCTATGTTCCCTGGGTACTAAGAGGATACTACAGAATTTATATTTACTTTTTTTTAATGAAGTGTAAGCTGGACATCTCTCTCAGAATGCTTAGGGATCCAGGTATCTTAAGTTATTTTCCACCACTCTTGGGAAATAGCTTCAACTGACTCCCCCTCCACAAAGGCATAGTCAGGGAGGAAAGACATTAGGATAGGATTTGAAGGGGAGGGGGACAAAACTTTTGAGTCACAACTAACCCCCTTGTGGTGTCTTGGCCATGAAAGCCCCAAGGCTTTCTTTTCTGGTCTGCTTCCATTTATTTACGGAATCAGCCTCTCTCTATTTTGCTTCCCATGACAGGGATAACTTTTTTTCAAGATAATTCTGCTGTTTGTGGTGGCATGGGGAACAGATGTTTTTTCCAGCTGCATAGGCTTCCTTATTTCCTCCAGCTTTTTAAGCACCTATTCAGTGGTAGGGGGAGGGGTCCAAACAGCAGATCCCTGTCTAATGGGGCACCAAGAAGCTATATTTTGACATGCTCAAGGAGGAAGTGTGTCCTCAGTGAAACATTCCTGCATGCCTGACTCTTTTGTAGCTACCCTGAATGATACATCTGCTGCATCACAGCAACATCCGATAACATGTTTGTCAACCTAGTAGAAATGTTGCAAAGATCCTGCACACTCTCTCTCAGGGCTTTTTCCCCGTCTCCTCCATCCTGCCCTTGTGCTTAGACACCAGAATCCCTCAGAACTTTATCTTGTACATATTGCAGCTCAGACGGTAGCATATGCGTAGATGAAGCTCACAAGAATCCAAAATCTTCATGGTGCCATGACTACACCTGAAATTGTGTGTTCTTGCAAAGGTATTTAAAGGTGTCAAGGACCCTGTGGAAGCAGTTAGTATACCTGAAAACAGGAGGTTTGGAATCAGACTGCAGAGATGCACTGGTAAATGCATCCTCCAAGGTTTCTACAACGGCAGGCCCTAAAGCTTACTGCAGTGACTACTTCAATGCCCAAAAAAGGTACATTCCCACCTGAACGAATTCTTCACCTGACTGAGGGTGTCTCCAAATAAGAAATCCTCTGGTGGGAAAGCACAAGACATCACAAAACAGAGGTCAGAACCAGATGCTTGGAGGGAAGCATCTGGACTGACTGTTGCATTTCAGCTCGTGAGGACATACCTTCCTCCACCAGCATGGTGGCCTCCTGAGAGGCATTACCAACACCTTAAGGCATCAGTGTAGGGGAATGCAAAGGTGCGTGTTCACTGGCCCAAATATCCTGGAGCCTAAGTAGCCCTTGGGACTGTACACCACCAGCCTTCCACAGGCTCTTTCCTATGGGCATGTTATCTTTTCAATTTTTAAGTGGGGTATCCACAAACAATGTGAGAGAGACCCTCTCAGCCTTTGACAAGATGCAATGCCTACTCTGCTTCAAACAGTCTTGATGATTTGTTTGTTCTCCATTTGATAGCCTTATATGTTGAACTTAGTACAGTGCAGGCAATAAGTGATGCTGTGCTTAGGCCCTAAAAGTATGGACGATGGAAATCTTTATAGGATATTTGCTTTAGAAAAGTACAGTTTTGTACCTACCATAAATGTAGATGTCCGATAGATATGCAACTGCAGTCATAACATATGGGTTGTCCTGCCTCAGGCAGCCGTCGGTCGGCCGGATTCCAAAGTCTGGGTCCGACGTCGGCTGATGTCGCATTTCTCTCTGTCAGTGCGGCTGGAGTACATAAGCATCAGCCGACGCCATTTTCTTCAGTGTTTCTTGCCCCAGATGCCAGGTGCCCTCCAAGGAAGGCTGTAATCAATTTGGAAGGAGAAAAACAGGATTCCAAACAAATGAATAAGCAATAAACAGATACACCATAACAGATATCCCCAGCTAAGAGGAACAGGGATAGGAGTGGACCCAAGGCATAGAGGGGTATGGAGGGCGGGAAAATCCGACTGCAGTTGCATATCTATCGGACATCTACATTTATGGTAGGTACAAAACTGTACTATGTCCTTCAAGAATGCAACTGCAGTCATAACATATGGGTAGAATACCATAGCTTAGCTGGGGGAGGAGGAATGCTCTAGGAAAGAGATGGTGTGGCAATCAAACCCTGCAGGACTGCCGAAGCAAAGATTGCTCTGGATCTGGAGTATAGAGGGAGATTGTAGTGTTTGGAGAATGTATGGACGGAGCTCCATGTAGCAGCTTCTAGGATGTCCTTTGTAGACACCCCTCTTAAGAATGCTGTAGAGGTGGCTGTAGCTCTGGTGGAGTGTGGTCTGACATTGGCTGGAACAGTCTTCCCATGGAAGGAATAACAAAATCTGATGCAATGTCCAATCCATTTTGAAACAGTCTGTTTTGAAATTGCTTTCCCTTGTACTCCAGGGGCGTAAGCTACAAAAAGTTGATCAGACTTCCTACTGGTCTTGGTTCTATCCAGGTAGTAGCGAAGTTGTCTGTGAATGTCCAAGGTATGTAACAGTCTTTCCCCTTTGTTTTCAGGATTGGGGAAGAAAGCAGGTAGATGAATAGCTTGATTTAAAGAAACCCTAGATACCACCTTTGGCATAAAAGTAGGGTTGGTTCTTAAGGAGACTCTGTCTCGGTGAAAGATTATGAATGGTGGTATTGCCATTAGGGCCTGTAGTTCCGAAACCCTTCTTGCTGAGGTAATCGCCAACAGGAAAGCTGTCTTCCATGAGAGGAATTGTAAGTCCACTGAAGCTGCTGGTTCAAAAGGAGGTAGAGTTAGTTTTTCTAGAACAAAGTTGAGGTCCCAAGCTGGCACTGGAGCCTTTCTTGGTGGTTTAATGTTCTTGATTCCCCTAAGGAACTGCCTTAGCAAAGGATGTGAAAACACAGGTGGATCAGTGTTATATCTAGCTGAAATAGCTGAAGCATGTATCTTTATGGAAGAATATGAGAGTCCATTCTGAAGCATATCCGCCAAATATTCCAGGATGAGTGGGATGTTCAATAGTGATGCATCATGACCCTTGCTGGTGTTCCAAATGCTGAATCTCCTCCATTTTGCCAAATAAACCTTTCTGGTGGATGGTCTTCGAGCTTCTGTTAGTATCCGCTGGACTTCCTTGGAGAGAGAAAGATTGAGGTTATTCATGGAATCTCCCAGGCTGTTAGCTGCAGTGTCTGAAGGTTTGGATGCACTGTTTTGAAGTTGTGCTGAGTCAAAAGTAGGGGCCATTGGGGAAGGGCCCACTTCTTGTTGTGACATATGCTCCGTAGTAGCTGGTACCAGTGTTGTCTTGGCCAGTCTGGAGCTATTAGGATCCCTTTGGGTCTCTCTGCTTTGATCTTCAGTAGTACTGTGGTCATCAGTGGCAGAGGTGGGAATGCATATATTTTTAGGGAGTTCCAGTTGAATGAAAGAGCATCTATTTTCCAAGCTTGTGGATGGTATGTCCTTGAACAGAATTTTTGCAGATGATGGTTGAGGTGAGAGGCAAATAGGTCTACTTCTGGCCTGCCCCATATCGAGGTGAGTTGTGTGAAGATCCTTGGGTGTAACCTCCACTCGTGAGGATCTATGAAATTCCTGCTTAGGCTGTCTGCCAGCACATTGTCTTTGCCTGGAACAAACTGGGATTGTAGGTGTATGTTCAGGCTCAGTGATTTTTCCCAAAGATTCATTGTCAGTCTGCAAAGGGGGTAGGAATGGGTGTCCCCTTGCTTGTTTATATACCACATCACAGTGGTGTTGTCTGTCCGTATCAGCAAATGGCTTCGCTGAAGTTGTTGTCGAAAGGCCTCGATGGCATGCATTACTGCCAGCATTTCTTTTTGGTTTATATGCAGATGTGTTTCCTTTGGAGACCATTGTCCTTGTATGAATCTGCCTTCCATATGCGCCCCCCATCCAATGTCTGAGGCGTCTGTGGTCATGGTCTGTGTTATCTGAGGTTTTTTGAATGACATACCTGTGTTTGCCTGGCTTACCGAGGCCCACCATAGGAATTCCTTTTGTAGGCATGGAATGAGCGGTATGGTTGCCTCTAAGTTGTTGTTGTGCTGAGACCATAGACTTTTTAAGTACCATTGAAGTTTTCTCATGTGTAGTCTTGCTAATGGAACCAGGAGAATGCAGGATGCCATGTACCCCAGGGCCTGTAGGAATCTCCTTGCAGTCATCTGGGTGAGTTTTGCCAAACCCTTGAAATAATGAGTTAACTTCTCTTGCTTGTCTTCTGTCAGGTAAGCCATTTGAGAGGCTGTGTCCAGATTGGCTCCTAAGAAGGTTATTTGCTGGGATGGTTGAAGTCTTGACTTTTGAAAGTTGACTGTGTATCCCAGAGCCTGAAGTAATTCTATGACACAGTTCAGGTTTTTTGTCAACATCAGTTTGTCGTCCGCTTGTATAAGGCAGTCGTCCAGGTATGGGTAAATTTGGATCCCCTGGAGCCTGCAATGAGCAATTACTGAAGCCAGGCATTTTGTGAAGACTCTGGGCGCAGTAGATAAGCCAAATGGCAATGCTGAGAATTGATAATGCTCTGGCCCTGCAAGAAATCTGAGGTATCTTCTGCAGCTGTGTCTGATAGGGACATGCAGGTATGCCTCCTTGAGGTCCAGAGTAATCAGCCAAGACCCCTTGCCCAGCATGGGAAGGAGCTGCTGTAGAGTCAGCATTTTGAACTTTGGTACTATGAGAAAAGTGTTTAATGCGGACAAGTCCAGTATTGGTCTCCATTGTGTTTCTTTTCTTGGCACAAGGAACAGTCTTGAGTAGAACCCCTGGCCCTGTTCTTGTTGTGGTACTCTTTCTATTGCTTTTATCTGAGCCAGAAGAGAAATTTGCTTGATAGCCTCTGCCCTCTGGTTTTGTGGTAGGTTTGGCATGCCCTTTTTTCTGGGTAAGGTGTGAAAATGGAACCTGTAACCTTGGTCTATAATGTCCAAAATCCATTTGTCTTTTGTCAATCTGTGCCAATTGTCTGAAAACAGAGATAATTTTCCGCCCAAGGGTGCTTCTGTTTGCTCCTTGGTTGGCGGTTGTAGAGAAAAGTCATTGAGATTGTGTCTGAGGGGTGGGGGAGACCCCTGTGTCACTTCTTTGGTTTGCTGGCTGCCATTGTCGTCCCCTGTAAGAACCTCTGTATTGTCCTCTTCCTCGGCCACGCCTGTTTTTACCCCTTTGAAATTTTTCAGGGTTAGGAATGGACCAGTTCTTTGAAGGCCAATTCCTGCTGAATCTGGGGGGCTGAACCTGGAGGAAATCTTTGACCATCTGAACTGATTTTGGTTTTTCCTCGATGGACTTTAACACATCTTTAGCATTAGCACCAAAAAGCTTGTTCTTTTCCAAGGGTGCATCCAGAAGTTTTGCCTTAACCTGATCTGGTAGAGGTTGTTCTTTTAACCATGCATGTCTGCGAATGACTGCCCCTGTCATAGCTGCCCTACATGAAGCTTCCAATGCATCATAACCACACTGCTGAAAGTGATTGCTGACTTGCTGTGAGTTATGTACAGCTTCCTGCAAAGACTTCCTATCTAAAGGGTCAGGAGAGGCCAAAGTTTTCTGTAAATCATCTAACAGGTAATCCTGATATTGTAACACATGAAAAAGGCAATTCAAAGCTGCCTTAGCCCGAGTGTAGGCCTTAATAGACATGGCCATAGGAGGCCTGGCAGCTCCACGTGCAGGAGTGACCTTATCTACAGCAATGGTCTCTGGCATTTCCTCGGTTTCAGTATCCGGAGGAAAATCTATAACTGGCATCGGAGTGGTATCTGGTATCGGAGTCGTCGGTATTGCGGTGTCTTCTGTTCGGAGCGGTGGAAAAACCGTCTCAGCGGGAACCGGAGCACTCGTGGTAGGTTTTGGCGTGGAGTCAGTGGTAGACGCGGGCCGAGGATGTCGGTCCCGGTCTTTTCGTTTCTTGGGCATTTGCGATGTCGGAAGCTCCGACGGCATTGTATACGCAAATTTTTCGCAGAAAAAGTCTTCAGCGAACTCCGCCCGGCGCCTGAGAGTGCGCTTGTTGAAGCGAGCACAGGCGACACAGGCCGAGACGTCGTGGTCTGGGCCAAGGCAAGGAAGACAGTAAGACTGGAAATCCTTATGAGGTATTTGTTTACCACAAGACAGACAATTATTAACTTTTTCAGTAATTTCTGACATCGGCTGAGGCAAGAAAAGGTCCCCAACGGGGTACTTAGCTTTTTTGATGACTTCGGATTCGAAGAGTATAGGAGCTGACCGACCGGCACTTGCGAACCGCTTCTGCTTCGGGCACCGCGCGGCAAGAAAGACTGAAGAAAATGGCGTCGGCTGATGCTTATGTACTCCAGCCGCACTGACGTCGGAGAGAAATGCGACATCAGCCGACGTCGGACCCAGACTTTGGAATCCGGCGGACCAAGGGCTGCCTGAGGCAGGACAACTCATATGTTATGACTGCAGTTGCATTCTTGAAGGACATCTAACAAACCTTGATATCCCTAGAACTATTACTCTACAAACATAAAACTAAAAAAATTATATTTATTATTTTATTTTACATTTAACTGGGACAAGTACACTGGACACATGCCATTTTCAGTGGAGGCCCAAGGAGAAAAGTTCCATACACACCAATAACATGCAACAAAAAATGCAAAGTTTACTAAGAAAACTACGTACAAAATGCTGAGTCTCTTAATTAATACTATATACATACATGATAGATACAATTAGTAAGACAGAAAAATCTTACAGCAATAGATTCACTAGTCTAAAGAAATACATAAAAACATCCAGATCACTGCTGGACAGACTTGTAAACCAACAGTTTCTAAAGATTGTTAGGGTCGAATTCATAACAATCTTTTTTATTATATTGTATGTACTTGTATAGTCACAGAACCTAGGACTGTCCATTCATTTTGAAGTGTGAGATAGTTAAGGTTGAGGAGGGTCTAGCTTGGTGACAGCATAACCAGTTATTAGCGAGATGCAGTTTTAATGCTTTTTTAAACTGTGTGAAGGAAGTGATAGTAGTTATGTTACAAGGTAGAGCATTCCATTTTTGACACAATTAGAAAAGAGGGCGTCGCCTGCTGTATTATTAGACTTAGCTTGTTACTGGAGCGAAGAGTTCTGTTACTGGCATGGAGGTGAAGTAGGTTTTGCAATGCAGGGTTTTTTCTGGTTGGTATAGAATTTTATGGGCCACAAGGAGTTGGCTGTAATGCAGGAGTTGAGGAAGTTCCAACCAGTTGAGCTGCTTCAAGGATGAGCGGTGGTGAGATCTAAAAGGGGAGTCAGAGACAAATCTACCGATTTTGTTATAGCAGGAGTCAAGCTTAGCTAGGTCTGCTTTTCCAAGGTTGGTGAGAGTAGGTGAGGCACAGAGGAGAGTAGACATTGGGTGAGTGTGGGCTATGTGTTTGTTTGTTGGGTAAGGAATTGTCTTTCTATAGAGTGTACCTATTTTTTGTGAACTTTCATGATGGTCTGGGAAATGTGAATATCAAATCTTACATTATCAATCTCTATTCCCCAGGAATTTGGTGTGCTCAGTGGGAGAGAGAGTCGTTTTGTTACTTGACATGATATTAAAGGTAGAAGTTGATGAGGTGGACCTAGTGGGTTTAAAGAGTAGTAGTTTGGTTTTAGTAGGGTTTAGAATGAGTTGGATATTGGACATGGATGTTTCTATAGAGAGGAAACATTTCTGAATTAATGTGTGAAGTTTCTGTAGTGAGGAAGCTGCACAAATAAATGTAGAATCATCTGTGTATTGGATGACACATGCTTTGAAAGTGGAGGAATGGAGCTTATTGGTATAGAGTGTGAAAAGCAGAGGGCCTAAAATAGAACCCTGGGGAACACCAAGAATAACTGGAAGACTGGGGGGGGGTGGAGTTCTTGTTTCCACAGCACTGCTTGCTGACGGCCAGTTAAATAACTTTGGAACCAGGCTATGGCAGGAAGAGACCGTCCTAATTTGGCTAGCTCTTTGATAAGAATATCATGTCTAACTATACCAAATGTCTTTGATAGGTCAAGAAAGGTGGCAGAAACAAATGTTTCATAATTTCTATGACAGGTTACTGTATTGGAGGAGGACAACAAAGCAGTGGTGGTACTATGGAAGGGCCGAAAGCCATGCTGGGTGTTTCACAAGAGTCTGTGTGTGCAAGTAGTGAATCATTTGGAAGTGTATGCACTTTAAGAATTTTTGCTTGACAGGATAAAATCCCTACAGGTCGGTAGTTTGTAAGCTCTGTGGAGTTACCTCCTTTACATAGGGGGATTACGCGAGGTATTTTCCAGATTTCTGGGACAATGGCTTCTGAGGCATCTATTAATTAGAATGGCTACAGGGTAGGCCACTGCGTCAGCAGTTATTAGGAATTCCCCTGGTAATCTTGTCAGCAGCCAGAGTAGTGGGCAAGTTTTTTTAGCTACTTTTTATCCTATCTATAGAAACTGGCTGGAAATGGAAAGAGCTATTCCTTATGCGAGTAGTGAAGGGGTCAGTGAATGGGGGTATGTGTTGATTTTTTCTCTTGGTTGGTTAGGATCAGTAATGTTTTAGTAAAGAATTTATTAAATTGAGTGGGAATGCTGCCCGAGTTATTTATTAAGGTGGGGGAGTGAATATCTGGTTTGTCTGGTAGTAGTAATTTAATGGCTGCCCAAAAATTTTGAGGGCAATTTTGGTGCTTGATTTGAAAGTTGGAGTGGTAATTTGTCAGATTTTACTAGTTTCTTAGCTTTATTCCTAAGCTGCTGATATTTTTTTTTTCAGCTGGGGACCTAACAGTATTCCAGTGACCCCATGCTCTATCTCTAGCTTTGAGGAGGGATTTGGTTTCTTTGGTAAGCCATGGAGTGAGATTAAATCTGGTTATTAAGGTTCTGGGAGGAGCGTGAAGATCTAATACATTTAAAAAGGTGGTATTAAAATAAGTAACTGCTTCATTTAATTCCGGGTATTTCAGGAGTGCCCGATTGCAATGTTTTAGTTCTATGGCGAAAGAGGGGTTAAAGTTCTTTTTGCTCCTAATGAAATGGTAGACTGTGCCTTTGGGATTATGGTTGCATTATCATATTAGGAAGGTTGGCAGATGGTCACTTAGACCATCGGGGAGGCAGCCTGCAAGAGAGGGGAGGCTTGATTTATCAGTTAGAATCCAGTCAAGGATTGATTTCTCTGTTAGTTGTCTTGTCAATTCTTGTTGGTACTTGGATGGTTTGGGTAAAGCCATTAAGATTTACATGATTTGTTGGAAGAGTTACAGGGTAGCCAAACTATATTAAAATCACCCAGAATGAGGGTTTCATTTTGGAGAGATAAACAGGACCAATGGAGCAGGTTTTCCAGTGTGAGTATATTGTTGCCGGGGGAGGGTATATGTCATCCAATTATGCCGATTAGTTTTTTTGGAGTGGAGTTGCAGTTGTGTGAACGATATTTCTGCACTGTCAAAGAGATACTGTATACTTGATTCTTGCACTGCGAGGTGGTTCTTAAATAATATAGCAATGCCACCATCTTTTTTGTCTTTTATATCCTTTCTTAGTATACTGTATCCTGGGGGAATAATTTCACTGTCATTGATATGTGGCTTTAGCCAAGTCTCAGTTATAACCACTATATCTGGCAAGTATAGAGAAAGACAGGTGTGCAAGGTCATGGATTTTGCAGGAGATACGTCTACAGTTTATATTTATAAACAGTATGTCAGTAGTTTTCCTAGGAAGTTGATTTAGGCTATTGGGGAGATGGGGAATTTGAGGGACGGGTCGGTTTGTAGGAATTGTTGGTCCGGGGTTGGGATGAACATCCCTACAGCAAGACAATTTAGAGGTATGTAGAAAATGGACTGCAAGAGTTTTGTGATTTGTCTATTGAATTTTAGGGAGGGTTGATGACAGTTGGGGTGATGTAGTATTTTGTGGGTGAAGTAGTATTTTAATTAAGAGTAGTTGGTGGGTGATAGACTAAGGATAGAGGAAGAAAAGTAAGATTGAATGTTATTATGGTGAAAGGCAGCAGCAGCTGCATAATGTGGGATTACTTGTAGGTGGGTATGGTAAGAGGTGAGAAGAGAAATTGTTGATAATTAATTAGGGAAGTAATATGTACTAGTAACATGTTAAGATGTGTGAATTGTAGTCTTTGTGAAGGGTAGGGTTTGGGAGTAATGGCTGGTGGATCAGTGAGAGAGAGCAGAGTGGAGTTAAATGAAAGGGGGGTTAAGGAGGACAGTTGGATGATATGGGTAGGTGTACGTGATTGGGTAGTGAGGTGAGAGCTGTGGTTAGGTGTAAAGATAAATGTAGATGAGTGGGGGTGGGTACTGATGGTAGGGTAGATAAATGTAGATGAGTGGGGGTGGGTACTGGTGGTAGGGTAGGGGAACTAAGTGATCCCGAGCCTAGTGAGGGAGAATGGAACAAGGCAACACTGGCTGGCTGGATGAGCAGAGAGGAATGCACACACACAAAAAAATCAGGGGAGACGGTAGGTACTGGGTACTAGGAGAGATGTGTAGACATGTGTTAGGACAGTTAGAATATACAGGCAGAGAAGGTAGGGAGTGCTTGGGGTGGTGGTGGTAACTATTAGTAGTTTAGGAGTTTTGACAGAAAAGCCATGAAAGTTATTATGAGAGAGGTGTAAGCCAGGTTTTGGTTGGGTACTAACTACAGCGGGAACGATAGGTAAACAGTACAAGATTTATTTTCAGTCTCTTACGTATAGTTAAACTCAGCAAGACCTGTGATTATCCTTTGTGCTAGTTGTCTAATGTTTACGAGTGAGCTGGTGGGAAACCGTGTAGTGGGCTGCCGAGCTGGGTATTATTTTCAGGCTGTTGTCCAGGGACCCAGAGTCTCATGGCCAGGTAATGACCTCTGACTTCTGTTGTAAAAAAAAAAAAATGCTTGCGTTTCTTTGTTGTAACCACCAAAAGCCTTGTAGCAGGGGGTAAGCAGAGCATAAGGGAGAAATAGAATGGAAATAAAAATAAAATGTTATTTCCCCTATGGGGTAAGTATCTGTACAGGTGGTACCTCACAATTCAACCATAACATGTTCTGGTATGGCAGTGGAATTGCGAAATAATGAATTGTGAGAGGTCCATTTCCCGTACAAACATATGGAAAATGGTTTAGTTCATTCCCGGCACAAACAAAATTAAAAAATGCATAATTAAAATAAAATGTAGCTCACTATGTTTGAAGTGTAGAACATCGTTAAAATGGAGGAGATGTGGAGGAGGAATGGAGGACTACTGCACATTCCTAAAACTATGGGTTACATGTCACATACAAATGTATTTGATGTTAAATGCATCTGAGAATGCAGGCTAACATGCTTCCTTGTCCAGCTAAAAATGCATGCTCATTACAATTACATCATTGTGCAATAGCAGTTATGAAATGAATATCTGTTCTCACCAATCATGATGGTTTTATTTAGCTCACTTTAATGTGATATAAATTATAAATAAAAACATAAGCTTCCTATCCATAGCCCTCAAAAGAAATAACCACACAGTACAGTGTATACTGGTGTCTGTTTTTTTTTTTTTTTTTTTTTTTTTTTAATTCCTCTCCAGGACTTCGCTCAGTGGCTCCCATACTTGGCTCATTCATTCAGATGAGTCCGATTCATACATTTGTGCCCAATTCTCTCTGCCCAGTCCCACCAGTGACCATGCCAAAAACTGAACAGGAATCACCATATTTATACTATTTACAGAGACTTAGTCTTTAGCTGTTGGAAGGGAAGTCCTCACCCTAAGCTGTCTGTTCTCTCTATTATTTGGCAGATGTAAGAGAATAAAATCTGTCCAGGGTGACTAGTCTTCCCCCTCTTTTTCGGGATGGTCTTGAAGCAATGCACGATTGTGTTGTTAAACAGGTCCGTCATCCTCTTGGCATCACCTGTGTTGGGGTGCCAGACTGCAGCCTGCACCTTCTCACAGATAGATAACAGTTCTTTAATACAAGCCATTGGCATAGGTCCTTTTCCCCTGGTGTCCTCATCATCAGAAGAAGTTTCCCTTTCTTTTGCTTTGAACTGCTCATCGCAAAGTGCTTTATGTGCCTCCATTGTGACCTCGTCATCATGGTCTTGTAGCAGTTCCTCCACATTCGCGTCCTGTATGTCCAGGTGCTCTGCTGTGGAAACGATGTCTTGCAGCACTTCAGCTGCTTCATCCACAGTTTCATCCTGGGGAAAAGGAAGGAAACCAGTTTCCTCCAGGCTGCACGAAGGGCTTTCTATGGACACTCCATCCCAGGAACGTTTGATGAATGATATGGCATGAAGAATGTTGAACTCAAGTCTTCCAAAATTCCTTCAGTGTTTTGTCTGAAGAAAGGGTCACATGGAAGGGCCTTGAGAAGAATGCTTTTGTGTAGAACCTCTTGAAGCAGGCATTGACTTGTTGATCCACAGGTTGAAAGAGAGAAGATGTGTTGGAAGGCAGGAACTGAACCTTGATGAAATCAAGTCTGAATAATTTCCTCTAACTCTTGTGGGTGGACACAGGCATCATCCAGAAGCAGAAGAGCTTTCATTGGCAAATTGTCCTTTGTCAGGTACTTCTTGACACTTGTAGCAAACTCCTCGAAAATCCAAGCCTTCTAAACTGGCTGGTCTACCCAAGCTTTGTCTAATTTCCACATTATAAACAGTTTTGATTTTATAATTTTTTTCCAAAGCATCTTGTGTTTTCTGAGTGATACATCAGCAAAGGCTTCAGCATGAAGTCTCCACTGGCGTTTGCTGCCATAAATGTGTTCCTATCTTTCATGGGCTTGTGACCTGGAATCCTAGCTTCTTAGGTTATGAAAGTCCTTCGTTGGCAATCTTTTCTGGAAAAGCCACGTTCCATCGCAATTAAAAATCTATGCTGGCAGACTGCCTTTTCTCTCTATCAATTCTTTAAATTCCTTGACAAATTTCTGTACACCTTCTTTGTCAGCACGAGCTGCTTCTCTTCGTCTCAGATCACTGTGGATGCCACTTTTTAAATCTGTGGAACCATCCCATACTTGCTTTAAATTCCTCTGTTTGCTCTGAGCTACTTCCTGGAGATTTTTTATGTAGGTCTTCAAAGAGGAGCTTAGCTTTAACACAGATCATGGTCTGAATTACTGGATCTCCCTTCATCTGACTCTCCTGGATCCAAAGAAGCATCTTCTCCATATCTTCATGAATTGTTTTTGTGTGTTTGTTCAAAACCTTTGCTGCTCTTTTTGAAACCTTAGCACCCATGATGCAGTCTATGTTTTTACAATATGTTGAGATGATAAACCTACGCATGCCATACTGTTCTATTCATCCTATTTTACCTCCTCTCTCGATTTTACCTATAATTTCTTTCTTTTCAATGCTCAGCCACTTATTTTTTCTGCTAGTATCACTCTTATTTGGCCCCACTTCTATGCAACACTTAAAACAACTGCACTACATAAACAATACAACAGGAAACAATGAACAACTTTTCAGCCTCCTTTGTGGGTCGAATTTGGACACGGCAGTTGACTTGCAGGATGCCTGGGTGGACAAAAGTGCGGTTGAATTGCGTAACACTTGCGAGGTGGTTGAATTGGGAAGTACCACCTGTACTCTGGAGGCCAGGCCAAACTGATGCCTGACAATACTAAAAGCTTCTTCCATCTTGCACTGGGGCAAGAAAGAACAAATACAGGCTTGCTGACTTTCATGGAGGATGTTGCCCATCTACATTAGCTGGAGAAGAGTAAAAAAACTATAGAAATCAGGCTAGATATCATGCTTCTGGCCTCCCAGAGCAGAAGTCTCCAAGTCAGAGATATTGCATAAGTGATCAATACAATGTACATCTATTGATACTTCAAACTTAAGCACCAGAGAACGTACCAGCCTGATCTACTTGAACACTTATGGTTTTGACTGGAGAATGAGAATTTAACTGATTATTCTTATGGGGAATATAAAAGGCTTGAAAACAAAACATACATGATCGCTCACTGTCCCCTTTACATTTATCCTTCTCAGAATGCATGGGTTTCTTCAAAACATAATCACTATGTGGCAAAGTTCTTTACTCAAAGCTCTTGCAAATATTCTTCTACATGAGCAGGCTCTAAGCAAGCCACACAACCCATCTATCCTGCAGGAGGATTTTCTTTGGTAAAATTTCTGGCACCTCCTGAAGCCGGACTTCTTTTCCCTTACATACCAAGTAAAACTCGGTTCTTGTACCTATCAAAACAAAGCAGCAAAATTAGCAGAGAAGACATACAAATACCAAAACCGATATTAAAATATTTTTGCTTTTTACATCTACACTGAACCAGTTCACAGCTAAAGTGATGTGATGCACTACCCCTGCTGTATTTTTTTTTATACAAGTAGTTTCTTATAAAAAAATGTTTTTATTAAGAACACTTCCATATAATTCTACTGTACCGCTCAATTATGTCATGACTGGTTAAGCTCAGAGTCTGAACTTTCAAGGGACGGGGCTTACACACACTCAATGGTGCATCCATTAAAGTCTATGGATGCACCCAAACACAATCCGTAAGTTGACGTTTCCAAGTATGAAGTTCTCTGAAGTCTCAGTGAAGTCAGTATAGGAAAATGGCACTTTACAGACATTTTTATTACAAAAAAGTGCATCATATGACTGACTTTGGGAGGACTGCAGTGCAGCAGTGGTGGCACTACATGCAGTTGCGCATAAAGTAAGATTAAGCCAATGAAAGAAGTGACTTCAGCACATCAATCCACCACCTCGGACACCAACCAGCACAGATAGTGGCCTAGGAGCCACAACAGGACAAGCAACTTCAAACCTGAAAACTCTTTCACAAAAACTGAAATATCTGACCTGGATATCAGACAGGAAAACTGTATCACCCTACTAAAAGAACAATCTGAAATTTAAAATGACAGTGAAAACACTGGGACTATGACCAAAGCTTTATCTGTTGCAAACTGCTTTGCGGTAAAAAAAGACCTGAAGAAGAGAGGAAGCACAGAGCACTAGAGGAGCAGGGGAGGTGTTTGAAAATGGGAATTTTTTCAGGTACCAAGCTATCATTTGTAGCAGCTAATCTTGCCAAGTGAAATGCACATGCTGGAAAAAGCAGTTATATAATTATTTGACATTTGTTGACCGGGACAGTCGGACTAGGTCTGAGCCCTTTTTCATAGGAGGCCAGGGGAGAAAAGCTCCACAGTGCAATTACATAAGATTACATGTTACAATAAATATGGAATACAATGAGATCAAATACATATGAAAGAACATTAAATAAGAGAGACTTGTTACAATTAAAGTTAAACAGATATAAAAGTGGCACATACATGTAGGAAACTAGTCAGTGGACAACCAAGTACATCAGCTAGTTAGTAATAAGACATTACTATAACAGTAGATGAACACTATGACCATTTCATTACTGACTATTGGGATATCCTGCCAAGAATAGTAATATGTCCAGCAAGAACAGTGCCCATATCTCATGCCATATGTCAGACATATGACCCAAGCAAGGGAGAGCCAAAAGACACAAAGGACGTACAAAAGTAAAATCTCTCAGGATTTTCTTCCCCAAACCAAAGGAAAAGCACAGTTTTGTACCTACCATAAATGTAGATGTTGGAGTGTATACCCTGCTGCAGTCATCACACTTGGTTATCCTGTCGTCAGGCGGTCCCGCAGTCGGCCTGAATTCCAAAGTCTTGGTCCGGCGTCGGTTGTTGTCGCTTCTTCCCTGAAGTCAGTGAGCCAGGGGTATATAAGAGGCATCCAACGCCATTTTCTTCAGTTTTTCTTACCCCAGATGTCCGGTGACCTGTAGATAGTACCAATAATAAAAGTTTAGCACAAACAAAACATCCCTCCAGCTATAAGCAAATACACCACAAAGGTTGTATCAGAATGTAAGGTATTGAAAGGTTTTAGTTAGGTCAGAGGGGATGGAGGGAGGGTAACCTGGACTGCAGCAGGGCATACACTCTAACATCTACATTTATGGTAGGTACAAAACTGTACTATGTTCATCGTGTTACCCTGCTGCAGTCATCACACTTTGGTAGAATCCCAAAGCTAAGGATGGGAGGTGGAGTCAAACAGGGTTAGAGGAGGCTAGAAGGCCCTGCAAAACTGCAGTGGCGAAGCCAGCTCTAGTCTTAGAGTAAAGTGGTAAGTGATAGTGCTTGGTGAAGGTGTGTACTGAAATGCAAGTTGCAGCTTCCAGAATATCCTTGGTTGGCACCCCCTTGAGGAAGGCTGTAGATGTAGCTGCTGCCCTGGTGGAGTGGGGCCTTATGCTAGCAGGAACTGGTTTTCCATGATGGGTGTAGCAAAAATGTATGCAATGTCCTATCCATTTGGAAATGGTCTGTTTTGAGATAGCCTTTCCTTGTGATGCTGTAGCATAGGATACAAAAAGTTGGTCAGATTTTCTGAAAACCTTAGTTTTACCCAAGTAGTAACGTAGTTGAATGTGAATGTCCAAGGAATGCAGAAGTCTTTCTCCTTTGTTCTGTGGATTTGGAAAGAAGGTGGGTAAATGGATGGTTTGATTTAGAGCCACACTGGATACCACCTTTGGCATAAAGGAGGGGTTAGTTCATAGAGAAACTCTGTCTTGATGAAAAATGAGGAAAGGCTCTACTGCCATTAGTGCCTGTAACTCTGAGACTCTTCTGGCTGAAGTAATTGCTAGCAGCAGGGCAGCCTTTCATGATATAAACTTTAAGTCAGCTAAGAAAGCTGGCTCAAAAGGTGGCAGCGAAAGTTTTTCCAGAACAAAATTGAGGTCCCAAGTTGGTGTTGGCACTCCCCTGGGAGGCCTAATGTTTTTGGCCCCTCTGAGATACTGCCTTAGAAGTGGATGTGAAAATAAGGGAGAATCCGTGTTGCAGTGAGCTGAAATAGCTGAGGCGTGGATTTTAATAGATGAAAAAGAAAGTCCTCTGTGTAACATCTCAGTTAAATATTGTAGAATCTGAGGCAAGTCCAGCTGAAGGGTATTTTAGCCTTTAGCTTGGTTCCAGGCGCAAAATCTTTTCCATTTGTCTGAATAGGCTTTCCTGGTGCTGGGCCTCCTGGCCTCCAGAAAGACATCCGTAACAGCTTGTGAAAGAGGAACTGGCTGGTTGCTTACCGGATTTGCCATGCAACCAAATTTAAGGTTTTGAGCTGGCTGTGTAGAATATGACTGCCTTGTTGTGTGAGCAGATGAGGAATTTGTGGTAAAATCCATGGTGGGCCCTGGGCCAGGTTCCTTAGTAGTGGGTACCAGTGCTGGCGTGGCCAGTCTGGGGCAATGAGTATCATTCAGGGTCTCTCCATCCTGACTTTCAGCAGCACCTCTGTGAGAAGGGGCAATGGAGGAAAGGCATATACTGTCAGCATTTTCCAACTGAAAGAGAGTGCATCCCACTTTCCAAGCTTGATGGTGAAATGTCCTTGTGCAAAATTTTGATAGCTGATAGATTGGGGGGTGGCAAACAGGTCTATGTCTGGGCGCCCCCATTTTTGAGTTATCATTGCAAATACTTGTGGATCCAGTTTCCACTCGTGGGGATCCATGATGTTTCTGCTTAGGTCGTCTGCCAATGTGTTCTTTTTTCCTGGCAGGAATTGAGCTTGTAATTGAACTTGGTAAGCCAGTGCTGTGTTCCACAAGGTTATTGCTTGCCTGCATAGAGGGTAGGAGTGTGTACCCCCTTGTTTGTTTATGTACCACATTACTGTGGTATTGTCTGTCCTTATTATAAGCTGTCCTGGATGTAAGAGGTCCTTGAAGGCTGTCGGAGCATTCTGTACAGCTAGCATTTCTTTTTGATTGATGTGCAGATTCCTTTGATCTGCAGTCCATATGCCTTGAACGCATCGTCCTGCCATGTGTGCCCCCCCAGGCATAGTCCGATGCATCTGTTGTCATAGATTCCCTGGCTGGGGGTAAGATGAAAAGCTGACCCTTGTTGAGGTGACATGCCTGTGACCACCATAGAAACTCCTGTTGAAGGCAGGGAATGAGAGGTAACATTGTTTCCAAGCTGTGGCTGTGTTGAGTCCATACGCTTTTCAGGTACCATTGTAATTTCCTCATATGCAGTTTTGCAAATGGTATTAGTAGTATGCAAGATGCCATGAAGCCCAAGGCCTGCAGAATTTTTCTTGCAGGGAGTTGGGTCTTTGTTGCCATTATTCTGAAGTACTGAGTTAGTTGTACTTTGTCTGGCATCAAATAAGCCATTCTGGGCGGTTGTATTCAAGCTGGCACCCAGGAATGTCATTTTGTGAGGGCACTAGTTTTGATTTCTTTTTGTTTACTGTGTACCCTAGGCAACTTAGAAGGTGTTTTACAAAAGTCAGATGTTGTAAGAGAATGTCCTTGCTTTCTGCTTGGATGAGGCAGTCGTCCAGGTATGGGTATATCCGAATTCCTCTTTGTCTGCAGTATGCAATTACTGGTGCCAGGCATTTTGTGAAGACCCTGGGCGCAGTAGATAAGCCAAAGGGCAGTGCAGAGAATTGGTAATGGGTTGAACCAGCAATGAAACGGAGGTATCTTCTGCAATTTTGTCTGACAGGGACATGCAGGTATGCCTCTTTGAGGTCCAACGTTACTAGCAAAGCTTTCTTGCTCAACATGGGAAGAAGCTGCTGTAGTGTTCGCATCTTGAATTTGGGTACTTGCAAGAAGGTGTTTAGAATTGAAAGGTCCAGAATGGGTCTCCAAGCATTGTCCTTTCTGGGGACTAGAAAGAGCCTTGAGTAAAATCCTTGGTCTTGCTCCTGTGTAGGTACCAGTTGAATGGCTCTCATGTCCATGAGAGCTGTAATTTGTTTTTGTGCCTCTGCCCATTGATTTTGTGGCAGGTTTGGCATTCCTTTTATCCTTGGCAAGGTGTGGAAATGGAACCTGTATCCTTGTGAGATAATGTCTAGGACCCATTTGTCCTTTGTGACGATGCGCCAGTTGTCAGAAAAAAATGCTAATTTTTCTCCCAAGGGAGCTGCCAAGAGAGTTTTGCTTGGCAGTTTGAGGTTTAAGTCATTGTGTTTGTCTTCTAGTAGTTTAGGACCTGTGTTCTCCTCCCTTCTGTGTTGCAGTGCCCCATTGACGAGGTTTGTAAGGGATTTAAGCTTGTCCTCTGCTCCTTGGGTGTCTGTATTTACCCCTCTGTGGTCTGTCATAAGCTGGAAAGGACCCATTTTTTGTTGGCCAATTTCTGCTGAAGTGTGAGGGTTTGTACCTGTAAGAAATCTTTCACCGACTGCATAGATTTTGCCTCATCTTCCATTTTCTTTAAAACCTCTTCTGCTTTAACCCCAAATAAGACATCCTGCTGTAAAGGTGCATCTAGTAACTTTGCTTTAACATGATCAGGCAGAGTTTGTTCATTTAACCAAGCATACCTACGTATAACAGACCCAGTAACAGCTGCTCTACAAGAAGCTTCCAAGGAATCAAATCCACATTGTAAAGTATGTTTGCCCACCTGTTCAGCTGCATGCAACAGATCCTACATTTCCTTGAATTCAGACTGTTGAGGGTGCGTGCTCATCTTTTGTTTTATTTGCGACATTAGGAATTGCTGGTATTTCAGCATGTGAAATTGACAATTTAGTGCTCTCATAGCTAGAGTAGCTGAGGTGTAAACCTTCTTCCCCCCATCTATCTAGTGCTCTGGAGTCCCTTTCAGAGGGTACAGGATTTTTAGCCATAGAAGCCTTAGCCCCTTTGGGACCCTGGGAGATTGTCTCTGGGTCAGCAACAGGGCTTTTGTAAAGGAATTTGTGAGAGTCAGGCACTCTATAATATCTATCTGGTTTGGCTGGAGCAGGAGGCAGAGAATCTGGATTTAGACTAGATTCTAAGTAAACATCATCCACAATGTCTAAAACTGGAGGGATAGCAAGTGGTCTGTGCTGGGGGAGTAAAATAAACTCCTGGAGCCTTTTCTTTGAGTCGGAGTAGTCCTGACCTTCCCAGTGGAAATATTCCCTCATGGTATGTAAGGTTTCCCCAAAGGAATAGTCTTCAGGGGGAGAAGCTGAGGGAATGGAATCTTCAGCATCAGAATCTTCATAAGGGGGAAAGGAGTAATCCTGTTCCTCAGAGGAGCCTGAGGAAATAGACACTTGATCAGAGGAGGCATAATCCTCCTCTTGTCTAGGCCTTTTGTCTGGGGGGGGGGGTTGGGAACCCCTGATTAAAGAAATCAAATCTTCAGCCATTTTAAGCATCTGTTTCTTAGGCATGGGGCCTTGAACTGGAGAATGAAGTGCAGTCTTTTTTGGTTTAAGAGGAGTCTTAAGCTAAGCATAAGATTTTATGGTGAGAGTAGTCGGTCTGAAGACACCTTCTGTAACTGAAGGTGTTTCCACAGCACCGGCTTCTCCTTCTGAAATGTTGTTGGAAGGGCCTAAAGAAAATGGCTGCGTCGGCCTAGAACTCTCTGCTTGAGAATCCGAAGCGGTCTGGGGTTCCAATTCTGTAGTCGCCAGGGGCTGCGTACGCGCCTCACTGAAAACTGGAGAAACGGTGACCAGCCCAGCCGAGGCCTCGCAGTCTGGCTTGGATCTAGGCTGCCTGTCTATCTTTGCGTTTTTTTATGCACGCTGGTAGTCAGATCCTCTGACGGCATAGTGTAATTAAATTTCCTACTGAAGTAGTGTCGTGCGAAATCAAAGCGTCGCTTTATAGTTCGCTTATTGAACCTAGCACAAAACCGACAACCAGTGACGTCGTGGTCTGGGCCTAGGCAAGGTATACAATAAGAATGAAAGTCCTTATGAGGTATTTGCTTCCCACAAGAAATACAATTAACTTTTTCTGACATCGGACTGAGGCAAGAAAAGGTTCCCCAACGGGGTACTTAGCTTTGAAGACTTCAGACTGAAATTCAATTAGAAAATCTCAGGTGTCGGCCGACCGGCACTTGCGAACTGCTTCTGCTTCGGGCACCGCGCGGCAAGAAAGACTGAAGAAAATGGCGTTGGATGCCTCTTGTATACCCCTGGCGTACTGACGTCAGGGAAGAAGCGACAGTAACAGACGCCGGATCAAGACTTAGGAATTCAGGCCGACTGCGGGACCACCTGACAACAGGATAACCCAAGTGTGATGACTGCAGCAGGGTAACACGAACATCTAGAACAGAAGCAGAGGCAAATGTATACAAAATATGCACATATCAAGAAGAATTGGGGGGGGGGGCAAGCTTATATGCCCACCCCAGCCAAGGAAAAAAAAAAAAAAAGAGTGGGCTATAACACTGCAACAGTGATCATTCGGGCATCTACTGTTATGCTAAGTTCTTACACAACTTCAGTATGTCTTTCTCTGAATCACTGTGCAACGATCCCCAAAGCCTATCAAAATGAAAGGAGAGGCAGATTTACAAGCTGAGCTAGGATTCAAGACAGCTTGAAAAAGGGATCCAAGAAAACCAGCCCTAACCCCGCTAAGAAACATTAATTTTATAATGTTTAGAAAATGTGTGGATAAAAGGTCAAGTAGCTGATTTTAGAATGGAGTCAGAATCCAAATCTTGGAAAAAAGCTCCAGAAGGAAAAAAACTGCTCTTGTGGAATGAGCTTCAACTATATCAATGTGCTTTTTTTTCAAAGGAGAAAATGAAATGGAATTGGAAATCCATTTACAAACTGTTTAAAGACTCTTAAGATCTACTTTCTTGACCCGACAGGAAGCAGTTTCAGATTTTCTAATGTCTTTAGTTTTCATTGTAGGAATGGAGTATTTCTCCTTTGTTTCAAGGAGACTTCATTGACCACCTTGGACATAAAGGAAGTTTTAGTCTTAAAGGTTACCCTTTCCTTGACAGGAATGAGAAAAGGCGGAGTTTGCCATGACTGCTTTCAGCTGAAGTTAGGGCCACAAGCTAAACAGTCTTCCAAGTATGGAATTTAAGAGATGAGGCAGAAGCAGATTAAAAAGGAGCAAGTATGAGATTTTCTAAGACATAGTTCAGGGTCCCAGGGAGGAGGAACAGCTCTTATTGGAGGCCTAAATATGCAGGACACCTTTCAAAAAACACATGATCTCAAATCATGTAGAAAGTGGTGGATCTAATGGTAGATAGGTAGAGACAGCTGACAAATCTGCTTTTAAAGCAGAAAACGCCAGAATGGAATTGAGCAACTCACACAAGGAAGAGAATATCAGGAATACAGAGATAACGGTCCTGTTTTTTTCTTGTGATATAAAGTAGAAAACTCTTTTCCACTGGAAAATATAAGATGTTACTGCTACAGATTTTCTAGCCTTCTGTAATACCTGCACAGCACATCATGTAACAAAAAAAAAGCATCAATGGAATTAAAATACCATCATCCAAATGGTTAACCTTAGAGTCTGAGGATTTGGATGAATTACAGAGTCCTTGTGCTGGGTAAGCAGGTCCATCCTGTGAGGTAACTCATGATGACTGCCATTAGCAAGGTAAAAGAAAGAGGAACCAGTACTGTCTGGGACAAAAGGAAGTCATCAAGATTTTGGGGTGGTCCTTCCTGATTCTGAGGACTTTCAAAATCATAGAGAGGGGAAGAAAGACATTGAGTAATTTCCCCATCCATGAAAAAGACATGGCCTCCATCTTCCATGGTTACAGTACTCTGGAAAAGAACCATCTGAGCTGCCTGTTCCAAGTACAGACAAAGATGTACTTGCAAAGTAATACACTGTTGGGCAATATCCAGGCAGACCTCTCTGTTTAGCATTCATGTGTGAGGGTCCATCTTAGACAATGTCAGAAAGTCTGCCACTGTGTTCTTTGATGGGATACATACTGCTTTCTGGAAAGGGAGTGCACAGGCTAGCACTGTCTCAAACAGTCACAGTTAATCCGCAGAGGTGATAGGGCTTTGTACCCCCCTCCTCCACTGGTATATATACCATATCACCATGGTGTTGTCTGTGCAGACTCATTAAGGACCCGAGGTCCAAAGGTGGTTCAAGACTGAAGTGCTAGGATAAGTGGCTTTCCCTTCTTTCACGTTTATGTGGTCCTTGCTGTCTGAGATTGACCAAATAGTGGTTCCTGCAAACATGCTCTCCATGCCAGGCTGCATGCATCTATGTACTGTACAGCTCCTGACGAGGAGAAACCAGAAAAGGCACGCCTGGATTGAGTGAAACCTGATTTATCCACCATAAAATTTCCTTCTTGATGAAGGACAAGAAAGGGATTGGGAAAATCACAGCATGGCAATGCCAAGTCCAGACTGAATTTAGATACCACCGAATCTTCCTTATGTGGAGACTGGGAAATAGTACCACAGGAACAGTCAATGCCATGTAACCCAGGACTCTCAAAATCTCTCTTGTTGAGCTTAATTCCAACGGTAGAAGAGACTGAAGATACTCTGAGAAACTTGACTTTTATCTGGAGGAAGGAAAGTTGTCAAGGTATTGTGGTTGCATACTACGAAAATCAGGTGAAACCCACTTGGTGTAAGAGGGACACTTTGAAATGCAAATACTTCAGGAGAATCTCCTCTGAAGATGCCAGAAGCACGAGATAATCCAGATAAGAGAAAATCTAAATTCCTTGAGTCTACATAAAGCAATAGGAAGTGCTTTGTGAATACCCTAGGGGCAGTAGAACGACCACAGGGTAAAACAGAAAATTGAAAATAAAATACTAATGCACAAAACTGTAAACATTTCCTGCAGTCTGGGTGAATATGAGTATGGCAGGGAGGTGTCCTTTACCTCCAAACTCACCTGAAAACACGGAGGAAGGATCACTGGAAATAAGGATTGAAGTGTCAAATGAAACTTGGAACCCAGAGAAATGTATTGAGAAAGGACAGATTCAAAATGCATCTTCAATGTACTTTTTTCCTGGGAACCACGTCTAGAATAAAGCCTTCTTTTCAGCTAGGGAGAAAGAACCAGCTCTATTACTCTCTGACAGAACAGGTCCTGAAGGATTTAGAGAATTAAGGGACCCGATATTTAAGGCCGAGGGGATTTCTGAATGAACGGGAGAAGTTAATGATATTCTGTAACATTTCTGAACAACAGGGAATCTATTGGTCTGTTATGGATTCACATACAGGGAGAGAGAGGGACAGTTTCCAGGAAAGAGGTATATGGTTCATGGCCGAGGTGTGAAAGGAGGGGGGCAGTTCAGGGGGAGTATCGATATTCATCAAAGATACCCACACCACCAGGTTGGGGGCAAAGCACGAAGCATCAGAGACTATCCATGTGCAACTAACAGTGGGTAAAACTGCCTTCCAGTTTATAGCCTGCTACAGACCACCCTCCCGCCTTCCAGTTTATAGCCTGCTACAGACCACCCTCCCAAACCCAGGAACCCCACTCGGCCTTTCCGAGAACACTGGAAATTATGAAGGTCTCTCCAAACACCATTATATTGGGCGACTTCAACTACCCAAACATAGACTGGGAGCATTACTCTAGCTCCAACACCCTAGCCCAAAGGTTCCTAGAATTTATAAACTCAAATGCTATGGAACAACTTGTTACCACTCCCACAAGAGGGGAAAACGTACTGGACCTGATCATCACCAACATGGGGACTCTATGCTCCAGACCAGAAGTGTATCCCTCACTGGTAAGATCGGACCATAAACTAATCTCACAGGATATTCACATCCCGACCCCACCCCCTGCCTAGAAAACCACAGTGAAAAACTTCTCTAAAGCAAATTTCACACTCCTCAAAACCGAGGTGGAATCCTTCAAAGCCCCCAGGCCTGTGGAAAATACGGCCCAGACCGCAGAATCCTTTATAAATGCATTCTATGAACACCTTCAGGAATGCATGGATCATGCGATCCCAAATACAACCAAGACCCAATCCTCCAAAGGCAGACGTCCTGTCTGGTGGACCCAGCCATAAACAAACTATACAATAGAAGGAGGAAGCTACTAAATGATAGAGCAAAATCCCAAAAAGGGAAGGCATCACTGATCAGTATTAGCAAAAAAACTACGGGCACTCATAAAATTGTCTAAGGCCAGCTTCGAGAGAAAAATTGCACAGGACACTAAGGATAATGACAAGGCTTTCTTCAGTTATGTTAGGAACCTGGGTGGTAATTCCCAGATATGCTCAGAATTAGTCCAAAATGACAAAAAATACACTGAACCCACAGACATTGCCAACATCCTAGCTGACAGGTTCAGCGCAAACTCCCCCCCCTCCCCAACAAAAGGGCAAATATCTATCCCAGCAGAGTGCTGCCCCCCCCTGACATCTCAGATGCTCAGGTAAAAGCCGCCCTCTCCAAAGCAAAAAACACAGCATCAATGGGAACAGACGGTGTCCCGGGCTGCGTCCTACATGAACTCCAAGAAGAGCTAAACCCAAACATAAAACTAATGTTCAATCTCAGCCTTACTACAGGATATGTGCCCAAAGAGTGGCATACAGCAACAGTGTTCCCTCTCCATAAAGGTGGTGCCTCAACGGATCCTGGAAACTATCGCCCCATAAGCCTGACTAGCTTGGTCTGCAAAGCTATGGAAAGGATCATCATGGACCTCATAAATAAAGATATTGGGGACCTACAGACACTGGAGCCCACCCAGTTCGGCTTTGTTAAGGGCAGATCCTGCTTCTTAAACCTGATTGATTTCTTTGAAACAGTCACCAGGGCCATTGACGAGGGGAAGGTGGTCCACACAGCCTACCTGGACCTCGCAAAAGCCTTCGATACAATACCCCACTCGGACATTATAGATAAGCTCACCAGCTTAAATATAAACCCCTATGTCACTAGATGGATTGCAAACTGGCTCAAGGACAGAACCCACATGGTTAGAATTGCTGGAGCCATGTCAGACTCCAAACCAGTTACAAGTGGTGTCCCACAAGGCTCAGTCTTGGGACCTCTCTTGTTCGGTATATATTTCTTGGAGGTACAGGCCAACACAGAAGGACTGTGGCTGACCAAGTTCGCAGATGACTGCAAACAGGGCGCCATAATAGACTCTCCAGCAGACACAAGCATCCTCCAAAAGGGCCTCACAGAAACAGACAACTGGTGCCAGAGCCATGGCCTCAAGCTAAACGCCAAAAAGTGTATAGTCATCCCCTTTGGCAAAAACAAAGTGCCCACAAATTACCACATAGGTGGTAATCCATTAAGTACAGAAAAAGTAATTAGGGACCTGGGGACCCACGTTGATAGCAATCTCTCATTTGACAACCATGTGGCCAAAGTGGTTAGAAAAACATTTTATATAGCCCACCTAATCATGAAGGGATTCATATCTAGATCAGGGGAGGTCATCGTGCCTCTTTACTCATCCCTCATCAGGCCCACAATTGAGTACAATGTCCCTTTTGGGATGTACCTTACCAGACACCTGCAGCAACTGGAAAGACCCCAAAAGTACCTCACCAAGAGGATCAAAGGGCTCAAACTCAAACTCCAGCTCTACTCAGTGGCATACCGCCTGTTCAGAGGCGATCTGTGCCTGATGTATAAAGCCATGTCCAACCCGGAATTAATGGACATGCTGCACCTCAGAAAATCCAAATCCCATCGAGCTACGTGCTCGAGAGACTTGAACCTCAGCACTGAAATAAATAGGACATGCTGGAGGGACAGATTCATAACCCAGAGGCTCCCTTCACTCTGGAATAAAATCCCAGTCCAGGTTAGGCAGAGTCCCTCATTGACTCTCTTCAAGAGGAATCTTGATGAGTGGATGGGAGATCGTAGGTTTACCCCGGGTATCACTTCTGTGTCACTGATAGACAGAGGCACAGTATACTAACCTCGAAAAAGGGCATATCAAAATAAATTTAAAATGGGTGGCGAAAGCCAAACGTATTCTGGCTAGGCTTATAAATGCCCTAGGGCAGATAGCCTAGTATGAACCTATAAGGAGGCTGGCTTGTCAGGAAAGGGGCTTAGACCCCTTACATTTCTGTTGGGATTTACCTTAGATTTTTTTTTAAAGTACATGTTCCCTTTTTGTGTGGGTTTTTGATGTTTTTGAAAAAAGGGGCAAGCCTAGGAAAGGTAGCTGCTCTAAAACTTTAGGACAGAAGGAAAATAACTGCTTTAAATCCTGCATTACCTTGCCTCTCTCCTGCAAATTTTTAAAAAACTCTGCAGCACCAGGTCCAGAAAGGTGTTATTTGCCCAGAGAGGAGCCAAGAATTTTTATCTTTACATTCTCTGGTAAAGACTGAAGCCTAAGCCAAGAGAATTTTCTTAGTATAGAACCAGTAGCAGACGCCTTAGAACATGCATCAATTGTGTCATGACTGCACAATACTAAATACCCCAGAAAGTACAGTTTTGTACCTACCATAAATGTAGATGTCCGAACTGGATAGCATCTGCAGTCATAACAAATGGGTTGTCCTGTCGTCAGGCAGCCCTTCGGTCGGCCGGATTCCAAAGTCTGGGTCCGGCTTCGGCTGATGTCGCACTTCACCCGACGTCATCTCTGCTGGTCTTCGGGTATAAAGGCATCAGCCGACGCCATTTTCCTCAGTGTTTCTTGCCCCAGATGCCAGTTGCCCTCTTGGAAGGCTAAGTTTTGGATAAATGCCAATGTTTCCAAAAAAGTAGAAGGCAAACACAAAAAATAAGCATGTATGTACATATATACAAACAAATACACCATAAGAGACTCCCCCCCAGCTAGCTATTAGGAGAGTAAATACCCTAGGAGTACCACAGAGGGGAAGGAGGGTGGGTAATCCTGACTGCAGATGCTATCCAGTTCGGACATCTACATTTATGGTAGGTACAAAACTGTACTATGTCCTTCATGGATGCATCTGCAGTCATAACAAATGGGTAGAATACCATAGCCAAACTAGGGGTGGAGGAAGAAAAATTATGGTGTAGTTAGGATCCCTTGCAGTACAGCAGTGGCAAACCCTGCTCGGGATCTAGAGTATAGAGGTAAATTATAATGCTTGGCAAATGTATGCACGGAGGTCCAAGTAGCCGCCTCAATAATGTCCTTGGTTGCCACTCCTCGTAAGAAAGCTGTGGTAGTGGCTGTAGCTCTTGTAGAATAAGGTCTTATGTTCTGTGGAATTGGTTTTCCATGGTAGGAGTAACAGAATCTTATGCAATTTCCTATCCATTTGGAGATTGTCTGTTTGGAAATTGCTTTTCCTTCCCTTCCTGTTGCATAGGCTACTAAAAGCTGGTCAGTTTTTCTGTTACTTTTGGTTCTGTCCAGGTAGTAGCGTAACTGCCTATGTACATCCAAGGTATGCAGCAGTCTTTCCCCCCTGTTCTGTGGATTGGGAAAGAAGGTAGGTAGGTGGATTGCCTGGTTTAAAGACACTCTGGATACCACCTTAGGCATAAATGTAGGATTAGTTCTCATGGACACCCTATCTTGATGGAAGATTAGGAAGGGTTGCACTGCCATTAAGGCCTGTAGTTCAAACCCTCCTTGCTGAAGTAATTGCCAGTAGGAAAGCAGTTTTCCATGACAGGTGTTGCAGATCTGCTGTTGCTGCTGGTTCAAACGGAGGGAGTGTCAACTTTTCTAGCACAAAGTTCAAGTCCCATGCTGGTAATGGTGGTTTCCTAGGAGGTTTTACATTCTTGATCCCTCTGAGGAACTGCCTGAGTAGAGGATGCGAAAAGACAGGTGGATCGAAGCTGTATTCTGCTGAAATAGCTGATGCATGTATCTTGATGGAGGAATAGGACAGGCCTGTATGTAGAAGCTCTGCCAAGTACTCCAGAATGTGAGCAATATCTATGTTTGACACATCTTTTCCTCTTTCAGTACTCCAAATGACAAACCTTTTCCATTTTCCTGCATAGTTCCTTCTTGTTGAAGGTCTGCGGGCTTCAAGAATAATGTCTTTAACCCTTTGGGAAAGGTCTGGGTTAGTTGCTGCTATGTGCTGTTCCAGGCAGTCAGTTGCAAGGTTTTTAGGTTTGGATGCATGATGTTGTAGTTGTTCTGAGTTAACATCAAAGGCATCAGGGGTATTGACCACATTCTCTCCCGAGACATGCTGCTCAGCAATGGGTACCAGTGTTGTCTTGGCCAATTCGGAGCTATCAGGATTATCCTTGGACGTTCCTCTTTGATTTTCAGTAGTACCTTGTGCAGCAAGGGAAGAGGTGGAAATGCATATGCTGTCAGGCCTTTCCAGCTGAAGGATAGAGAGTCCACCTTCCATGTAAGTGGGTGGAATGTCCTTGTGCAGAATTTTTTGAGCTGGTGATTGAATGGGGATGCGAATAGATCTATTTGTGGCATTCCCCATTTCTTTGTGATGGCCTTGAAGATGTCCGGGTGTAGCATCCATTCGTGAGCATCCGAGGTGGTTCTGCTTAACATGTCTGCGAGGGTGTTCTCTTTTCCCGGCACAAATATAACCTGTAACTGGATGTTGTAGCTCAGAGCCAGATTCCAAAGGTCCAAAGTCATTCTGCATAGGGGGTATGAATGAGTGCCTCCCTGTTTGTTGATGTACCACATGACTGTGGTGTTGTCTGTCCTTATCATCAAATGGCCTTCTTTGAGGAATGGTCTGAATTTTTGGATTGCCAGTTTTACTGCCAGCATTTCTTTTTGGTTTATGTGCAGGTGCAGCTGGTCTTGAGTCCACAATCCTTGTATGCATTTGTCCAGCATGTGCGCCCCCCATCCTAGGTCTGAGGCGTCCGTTGTGATGGTTTGGCTTGCTCGAAAGTTGTGGAAGGGTAAGCCTGGGTTTGACTGGCATGCTTGAGAACACCATAGGAACTCCTGTTTTAGGCATGGGATTAGTGGGATTTCTGTTTCTAAGCTGTGCCTGTGTTGAGACCATAAATTCTTTAGGTACCACTGTAGCTTTCTCATATGCAGTCTGGCATGTGGGACCAAGATTATGCATGATGCCATGAAGCCCAAGGCCTGCAGAACTTTTCTTGCTGTTAGTTTGTTCTGCTTTGTTAATGCCAAGAAGTAAAGAGGGAGTTCTTTTTGTTTTTCTGCAGTTAGGAATGCCATTTGTTTTACTGTGTCCAATTCCGCGCCCAAGAATGTTCTTGTTTGGGATGGTATCAGCCTTGACTTTTGCAAATTGACTGTGTATCCCAGGGCTTGTAGCAAGTAAATGACCCTTTTTAAATCTGTTGTCAGCTTGCTTTTGTTGTCCGCTTGTAACAGGCAGTCGTCCAGGTATGGATAAATTTGGATTCCCTGTAGTCTGCAGTGAGCGATTACTGATGCCAGGCATTTTGTGAATACTCTGGGCGCAGTAGATAAGCCAAAGGGCAATGCTGAGAATTGATAATGCTCTGATCCTGCAAGAAATCTGAGGTATCTTCTGCAATTTGGTCGAATGGGGACGTGCAGGTATGCCTCCTTGAGATCTAGAGTTACCAGCCAACACTCCTTGCCCAGCATGGGAAGAAGTTGCTGTAGGGTCAGCATTTTGAATTTTGGGACAAAGATGTAAGTGTTTAAGACGGACAGGTCGAGAATAGGTCTCCAACTTTTCTCTTTTCTTGGTACTAGGAAGAGTCTGGAGTAGAATCCTTTGCCCTGTTCTGTTATTGGCACTCTTTCCACAGCTCTCATCTTTGCTAATTTCGCTATCTGGTGTAGAGCTTCTGTTTTTTGATTTGGAGGTAGGTTTGGCATTCCTCTTTTTACTGGTAAGGTGTGGAAGTGGAACCGGTAGCCTTGGTCTATGGTTTGCAAAATCCACTTGTCTTTTGTGATATAGTGCCAATTTTCCGAAAATAAGGCTAACTTTCCGCCTAAAGGTGCTGCTATTTGCTCCCTGGAAGGCGGTGTCAGCGCCAAGTCACTGTGATTGTCCTGTTGCAGTGGCAGTGGTTGTGTCTGTGCCTCGGTTATTGCCTTGCCACTGTCGTCCTCTGTAGGCACCTCCTCTGGATTGATTTCTGCCTCTAGAGCGTCTATTCCTGCCCCTTTGGGATTTTGTGGAGTCTGGAAAGGACCAATTTTTGGCAGGCCAGTTCCTGCTAAACCTTGGGGGCTGAACCTGTAAGAAATCTTTAACTGTTTGTACAGATTTTGCCTTTTCTTCCATTTTCTTCATTACTTGCTGGGCAGGTGTACCAAATAGACTTGTCTTATCCATAGGAGCATCTAACAGCTTTGCTTTAACATGATCCGGTAAGACCTGTTCTTTCAACCATGCATGCCTTCTTAACACTGTGCCAGTCATGGCTGATCTAAATGAAGCCTCCAGTGCATCATAGCCACATTTTAAGGAATGGTTACTAACCTGTTGGATGTTATTCACCATTTCTAATACATATTTCTTATCTAAGGATTCATCAGAGGATAGTTTTTTTTAGTTAACTGATCAAGCATAAACTCTTGGTATTGGATCATATGAAACTGACAGTTTAAAGCTCTAGCTGAGAGAGTAGCAGAGGTGTAAACTTTTTTCCCCCATCTCTCTAAGGACCTGGATTCCCTTTCAGAAGGAATAGGGTTTTTTGCTGTGGTCGAGGCTACTGCCTTAGGCCCCTGGGATATAGTTTCGGGATCTGCAAGTGGGGCCTTGTATAGGTGGTGATGAGTGTCTGGCACCCTGTAAAATCTATCTGGTTTGGCAGGGGGCTGGAGGTAAAGAATCAGGAGCAGTGCAAACATCATTAAATGCATCATCCACAACAGGCAGTACAGGGGGTATAGCTAAGGGCCTATGTTGTGGTAAGTGCAGAAAAGTCCTAAGCCTTTTTCTTGAATCTGAGAAATCTTGTCCCTGCCATTGGAATTGTTCTCTCATGTAAGGTTTCCCCAAAGGAAAATTCCTCTGGTGGAGAAGCAGCTGGAATGGATTCTTCAGCATCGGAATCTTCATAAGTAGAAAAGGGAGCCTCTGGCTGGTCTGTAATGTCTGAGTCATCCGCAGAATCATCAGAGGACACTGGCTCGGGGGGCTCTGCTCTAGGTCTCTTTTCTGGGGGCTGAGAGGCCCTGTCTGGGTGAGATTGGGATCCCCTAATTAAGGATATTAAATCCTCTGCCAGAGTAAGCATTTGTGAACTTGAAGTGGGCCTGTGTGAGGGGGGCTTAACAGGCACTGATTTAACAGATTTGGCTGCTTTAGCCCTGGCAAAGGCCTTAATAGACATGGCTGCAGGAGGCCTAGCAGCACCACGTGCTGGGGTAAAGACATCCAAAGGGATGGTGTCTGATAAATCACTAGAAACCACAGTTGTAGGCAAAATTTCTGAGGCCGATTCAACTAAGGTAGCAGGAGCCTCAGTAGTAGTCATGGATTCGGCTGAAGATTGACCGGTTTTCGGTTTCGCCGAAACCGAGACACTCGCTTGCTTAACCGTGGTTTCGGCCGAAACCGCGGACCGCGAGTGTCGGTCTTTTTCTTTGCGTTTTTTAACAATTTGGGTAGTCGGAGGATCCGACGGCATAATGTATGCAAAATCTGAGCCGAAAAACTGTTCAGCAAACTCCGACCGACGCCTAAGCGTCCGTCGGTTGAAGGAAGCACAGGCGAACAGGCTGCTACGCCGTGGTCTGGGCCTAAGCAAGGCAGACAGTAAGAGTGGAAATCTTTATGAGGTATTTGTTTCCCACAAGTTAAACAGTTATTGACTTTTTCTGACATCGGCTGAGGCAAGAAAGAGTCCCCAACGGGGTACTTAACTTTTAGAAGTCTTGTAGTATTCGGTAGTAGTAATCTCTGGATCTGACCGACCGGCACTTGCGAACAGCTTCTGCTTCGGGCGCCACGCGGCAAGAAAGACTGAGGAAAATGGCGTTGGCTGATGCCTTTATACCCGAAGACCAGCAGAGATGACGTCGGGTGAAGTGCGACATCAGCCGAAGCCGGACCCAGACTTTGGAATCCGGCCGACCGAAGGGCTGCCTGACGACAGGACAACCCATTTTTTATGACTGCAGATGCATCCATGAAGGACATCAGACAAAAGATATCTAATCACACGAGTCTGACAGCTTATGTCAATATGTAAGCAGATGTATATATCATTTTGCCATACAATTCTATAGTCCTGCTATCTTTATCACTGGGCACAGCCTTGGAAGAGTGAAGCAGTTTAGCAGGCTTATCAGAGGTCAAGGAAATTACAATAGGGTAAAAAAAAGATCTTTGTACAAACACTTAAGGGAGTTAGGAACCTTATAAAATCTACCAGGTTTCTTTGGGAAGGCTAGTTTTCTGGACTGAGGGAAGCAGTAGTAAATGTATCAAATGTAAGGCCTCTAAAGCAAGAGGAATGTCAAAGTTTAGGAAGTCCCATGTACAAGATATCATATAATCTGTTTTGCATACCTAAGACCTGCTTACCCAGCCACTGAAAATGCTACATCATTTTTACAACTGTACTTCCAAATGACAGATATTTCAAAAGACAATCAGGAGACAATCTTCGGATTTATAACCAACAAGGGAAATAGTCTGAGGAATATGTCAAATATCATCAGATTTAGAATAGCCATCCTCAGAAATGGAACCTCTTCGCATTTTAAGAGAAGTATCAGAAGCAGAGGGAAAAGAACTTGTGTGGACGTGTGTGTGTGTGTGTGGGGGGGGGGGGGGGTATGCACATGAGAAACACAATGGCTTTTTTTGTACTTATCTTCCTCAGTTGCCTAGAGGAAAAAGTACAGTTTTGTACCTACCATTAATGTAGATGTTCGAGTGTACACCCTGCTGCAGTCATCACACTTGGGTTATCCTGTAGTCAGGCGGTCCCGCAGTCGGCCAGAATTCCAAAGTCTTGGTCCGGCGCCGGTTGCTGTCGCTTCTTCCCGGACGTCAGTGCGCCAGGGGTATATATAATGCAACAGACGCCATTTTCTTCAGTTTTTCTTGCCCCAGATGTCAGGTGCCCCCAAAAAGGTGGCCAGTAATTAGTACCAAACTGAGTAAATTTTGCACAAACACAAAATCCCTCCAGCTATAAGCAAATACATCAGGAAGGTATTGTAGATAGTTAGCCAGTTAGATCAGAGGGGATGGAGGGAGGGTAACCTGGACTGCAGCAGGGTGAACACTCGAACATCTATATTTATGATAGGTACAAAACTGTACTATGTTCATCGTGTTACCCTGCTGCAGTCATCACACTTGGGTTGAATCCCAAAGCTAAGGATGGGTGGAGGAGTCATAGAGGGTTAGAGGAGGCTAGAAGGCCCTGCAGAACTGCAGTGGCGAAGCCCGCCCTAGTCTTAGAGTAAAGTGGTAAGTAATAATGTTTGGTAAAGGTGTATACTGAACTAAAGTTGCAGCTTCCAAAATCTCCTTGGTTGGAACCCCCCTGAGAAAGGCTGTAGATGTAGCTGTTGCCCTGGTAGAGTGGGGCCTAATGGTAGCAGGAACTGGTTGTCCATGATGGGTATAGCAGAAACGTATGCAATGTCCTATCCATTTGGAAATGGTTTGTTTTGATATAGCCTTCCCTTGTGAAGCTGTAGCATAGGATACAAAGAGCTGGTCAGATTTTCTGAAAGCCTTAGTTTTGTCCAAGTAGTAACGAAGTTGCCTATGAATGTCCAAGGAATGCAGGAGTCTCTCACCTTTGTTCTGTGGATTTGGGAAGAAGGTGGGTAAGTGGATGGTTTGATTTAAAGCCACACTGGAAACCACCTTAGTCATAAAAGAAGGATTAGTTCGTAAAAAAACTCTGTCTTGATGAAAAATGAGGAAAGGTTCCACTGCCATTAGTGCCTGCAGCTCTAAGACTCTTCCAGCTGAAGTTATTGCTAGCAGAAGGGCAGTCTTCCATGAAAGGAACTGAAGATCTGCGGAGAAAGCTGGTTCAAAGGGAGGTAGTGCTAGTTTTTCCAGAACAAAACTGAGGTCCCATGTTGGCGTAGGTGCTCTCCTGGGGGGCCTAATGTTTTTTGCCCCTCTGAGGAACTGCCTTAGTAGTGGATGCGAAAATATGGGTGGATCCGTGTTGTAGTGGGCTGAAATAGCTGAAGCATGGATTTTAATGGAGGAGAAAGAAAGTCCTTTGTGCAACATCTCAGTTAAATACTGTAGAATGTGAGGCATGTGAGGCTGAATTGTGTCTTGGCCTTTGGCTTGGTTCCAGGCACAAAACGTTTTCCATTTGTCCGAATAAGCCTTCCTGGTGCTTGGCCTCCTAGCTTCCAGAATAACGTCCATAACTGCTTGGGAAAGAGGAGCTGGCTGGATGCTTAGGTGATTTGCCATGCAGCCAGATTTAAGGTTTTGAGCTGGCTGTGAAGAATCTGATTGTTTTGCTGTGTGAGCAAATGGGTAATTTGTGGTAAGATCCAAGGTGGGCCCTGGGCCATATTCCTCAATAGTGGGTACCAGTGCTGGCGTGGCCAGTCTGGGGCTATGAGAATCAGTTGTGGTCTCTCCTTTTTGACTTTCAGAAGTACCTTTGTGAGGAGAGGCAATGGAGGGAAAGCATATACTGTCAGGGTTTTCCAACTGAGTGAGTCCACTTTCCAAGCTTGATGGTGAAGTGTCCTTGTACAAAATTTTGTCAGTTGATAGTTATGAGGACTGGCAAACAGGTCTATGTCTGGAAGACCCCATTTTTGAGTTATCATTGTAAATACTTGTGGATCTAGTTTCCACTCGTGGGGATCCATGATGTTTCTGCTGAGGTCGTCTGCCAATGTGTTTTTCTTTCCTGGCAGAAACTGAGCTTGTAACTGAACTTGATAAGCCAGAGCTGTGTTCCATAAGGTCATTGCTTGCCTGCATAGAGGGTAGGAGTGAGTACCCCCTTGTTCATGTACCACATAACTGTGGTGTTGTCCGTCTTTATTGTAAGTTGTCCTGGATGTAATAGATTCCTGAAGGCTGTCAGACCTTTCTGTACAGCTAGCATCTCTTTTTGATTGATGTGCAGATTCCTTTGATCTGCAGTCCATATGCCTTGAACGCACTGTCCTGCCATGTGCGCCCCCCAGGTGTAGTCTGATGCATCTGCTGTGATAGTTTGCCTGGCTGGGGGCAAGGTGAAAGGATGACCCTTGTTGAGGTGACATGCCTGTGACCACCATAGAAACTCCTGTTGTAGGCAGGGAATGAGAAATATCATTGTGTCCTAACTGTGGCTGTGTTGAGACCATACGCTTTTTAGGTACCACTGTAATTTCCTCATATGCAGCTTTGCAAATGGTATTAGTAGTATGCAAGATGCCATGAAGCCCAAGGCCTGCAGAATTTTTCTTGCAGTTAATTGGGTCTTTGTGGCCATTGTTTTGAAATACTGAGTCAGATGCAGTTGTTTGTCTGGCGTCAGATAAGCCTTCTGGGCCATTGTATTCAAGCTGGCACCCAGGAATGTCATATTTTGTGAGGGTACAAGTTTTGACTTCTTTTCGTTTACTGTGTACCCCAGGCAATTTAGTATATGTTTTACAAAAGCCAGATGATGTAAGAGAATGTCCTTGCTTTCTGCTTGGATGAGGCAGTCGTCCAGGTATGGGTATATTTGAATTCCTCTGTCTGCAGTATGCAATTACTGGTGCCAGGCATTTTTTGAAGACTCTGGGCGCAGTAGATAAGCTAAAGGGCAGTGCAGAGAATTGGTAATGGGTTGAACCTGCAATGAAACGGAGGTATCTTCTGCAACTTTGTCTGATAGGGACATGCAGGTATGCCTCCTTGAGGTCCAACGTTACTAGCCATGCTTCCTTGCCCAACATGGGAACCATGCTTCCTTGCCCAACATGGGAAGAAGCTGCTGTAGTGTTAGCATCTTGAATTTGGGTACTTGTAAGAAGGTGTTTAGAATTGAAAGGTCCAGAATTGGTCTCCAGGCATTGTCCTTTCTGGGCACTAGAAAGAGTCGAGTAAAATCCTTGACCTTGCTCTCGAGTAGGTACCAGTTGAATGGCTCTCATGTCCATGAGAGCTGTAATTTGTTTTTGTGCCTCTGCCCATTGATTTTGTGGCAGGTTTGGCATTCCTCTTTTCATTGGCAAGGTGTGGCAATGGAATCTGTATCCTCGTGAAATTATGTCTAGGATCCATTTGTCCTTTGTGACAATGTGCCAATTGTCTGAAAAAAGTGCGAGTTTTCCTCCCAAGGGGGCTGCCAAGAGAGAGTTGCTTGACCAGATGAGGTGCAAGTCACTGAGCTGGCTTGTGGTTGTCCTCTGCCCCTTGGACGTCTGTATTTACCCCTCTGTGGTCTGTCAGTAGTTGGAAAGGACCAATTTTTTGTTGGCCAGTTTCTGCTGAAGCGAGGGGGCTGTACCTGTAGGAAATCTTTGACTGTCTGCATAGATTTTGCCTTATCCATCATTTTCTTTAAGACTACTTCTGCTTTAACTCCAAAAAGAACATCCTGCTGTAAGGGAGCATCTAGAAGCTCTGCTTTAACATGATCAGGCAGAGTTTGCTCCTTTAACCAAGCATGCCTACGTATAACAGACCCAGTGACAGCTGCTCTGCAGGAGGCCTCCAAAGAATCAAACCCACATTGTAAGGTATGTTTGCCCACCTGTTCAGTTGCATGCAACAAATCCTGTATTTCTTTCAATTCAGACTGTTGAGCGAGAGTGGTCATTCTTTGCTTTAACTGAGAGATTAGAAATTGCTGATACTTTAGCATGTGGAATTGGCAATTTAGTGCCCTCATAGCTAGAGTGGTTGAGGTGTAAACCTTTTTCCCTCACCTGTCTAGTGCTCTGGAATCCCTCTCAGAGGGTACAGGATTTTTAGCCATAGAGGCCTTAGCCCCTTTGGGACCCTGGGAGATTGTCTCTGGGTCAGCAACAGGGCTTTTATAAAGAAATTTGTGAGAATCAGGCACTCTGTATCTGTCAGGCTTGGCCGGAGCAGGAGGAAGAGAGTCTGGGTTCAACTGGATTCTAAGTAAACCTCATCCACAATGTCTAAAACTGGTGGGATGGCAAGAGGTCTGTGTTAGGGGAGTAAAAGAAACTCTCTGAGCCTTTTCTTTGAGTCAGAGTAGTCCTGACCTTCCCAGTGAAAATGTTCCCTCATAGTGTGTAAAGTTTCCCCAAAGGAGTAGTCTTCAGGAGGAGAAGCTGAGGGAATGGAATCCTCAGCATCAGAATCTTCATAAGGGGAGAAAGAGTAATCTTGGTCCTCAGAGGAGTCTGAAGAAATGGACACTAGTTCAGAGGATGCATAATCTTCCTCTTGTCTAGGCCTTTTGTCAGGAGGGGGCTGGGAACCCCTGATTAAAGAGATAAAATCTTCAGCCATTTTAAGCATCTGTTTCTTAGGCATGGGGCCTTGAACAGGGGACTGAAGTGCAGTCCTTTTAGATTTAATAGGCGTCTTCGTCTTAGGATGCGTTTTAATGGTGAGCGGCATCGGTCTGAAAACGCCTTCAGAAACCGAAGGAGTTTCTGCAGCACCAACATCTTTTTCAGCAATGTCGTCGATAGGGCTTGAACAAAATGGCTGCGTCGGCCTGGTACATTCCGCCAAAAGTTCCGAAGCGGTTTCGGGTTCCAGATCTGCGGTAGTCAGGGGCTGCGTCGGAGCCTCACTGAGGACCGGAGACCGGACCAGCAGAGGCCTCGGAATCTGGCTTAGGCCTGGGCTGTCTGTCCTTATCCTTGCGTTTTTTGTGCACGCCGGTAGTCGGTTGTTCCGACGGCATAGTGTAGTTAAATTTTCTACTGAAATACTGTCGTGTGAAATCAAAGCGTCTTTTAATAGTACGCTTATTAAACTTAGCACAAAAACGACAATTAGTGACGTCGTGGTCTGGGCCTAGGCAAGGTATGCAATAAGAATGAAAATCCTTATGAGGTATTTGCTTCCCACAAGAAATACAGTTGTTAACTTTTTCTGACATCGGTCTGAGGCAAGAAAAGTTTCCCCAACGGGGTACTTAGCTTTATAGAAGACTTCGGTCTGAAATTCGAATTCGAAAATCTCAGGAGTCGGCCGACGGGCAGCATTCGGGCACCGCGCGGCAAGACAGACTGAAGAAAATGGCGTCGGTTGCATTATATATACCCCTGGTGCACTGACGTCAGGGAAGAAGCGACAGCAACCGGCGCCGGACCAAGACTTTGGAATTCTGGCCGGCTGCGGGACCGCCTGACGACAGGATAACCCAAGTGTGATGACTGCAGCAGGGTAACACGATGAACATCAGCTCTTGTACTCACTTTCCTCACTTGTCTAGAGGAAAATAGTGATTACTCAGGCATGTCCAAGGGACAGCTCCTGGTGTTCTCTCTTGTATACCTGATGAATCTGGGCATATTGGGGCAATGTAGCAATTGCCTCATATACACTGACAACCCTCAACTCCTACCACCCAACACTACAACCTGTGAGAGATGCACTTACCTAGCCTAACTGGAAGCAAAGCTCTCTCAACCCAAGTCTGAACTTGTCAGTCAAGAGGAGAAGGTAAACACTTGCACAACACCATACTCATCACATAGACCCACTAAACCTACACCACCAAAACCCACACACACACACACACACACACACACACACACACACACACACACACACACACACACACACAATAACATTCTCGGAGGCTCTCAATAATAATCTGCCCAAGCGAGAGAGACCTCCAAAGCAGAAAAGTACAGTTTTGTACCTACCATAAATGTAGAAGTTAGAGTGTTCACCCTGCTGCAGTCAACACACTTGGGGTTATCCTGCCATCAAGCGGTCCCGCAGTCGGCCAGAGTTCCAAAGTCTTGGTCCGACGTCGGTTGCTGTCACTTCTTCCCTGACGTCAGTGCGCCAGGGGTATATAAGAGGCCTCCGATGCCATTTTCTTCAGTTTTTCTTGCCCAAGATGTCAGGTGCCCCCAATAGGTAGGCAATACATATTGCTACATAAAAATGTATACATGCAGAAATAAAACAATACCTTCAGTCACAAGCAAATACACCACAGAGGTTGTATAGGATAGAAAGGTATTGATAAGTCCAGCTAGTTCAGAGGGGATGGAGGGAGGGTAACCTGGACTGCAGCAGGTTGAACACTCGAACATCTACATTTATGGTAGGTACAAAACTGTACTATGTTCATCGTGTTACCCTGCTGCAGTCATCACACTTGGGTTGAATCCCAAAGCTAAGGATGGGTGGTGGAGTTAAACAAGGTTAGCAGAAGCTAGTAGGCCCTGCAAAACTGGAGTGGCAAAGCCAGCTCTAGTCTTAGAATACAGAGGTAAGTGATAGTGTTTGGTGAAGGTGTGCACTGAACTCCAAGTTGCAGCTTCCAGAATATCCTTGGTTGGCACCCCCCTGAGAAAGGCTGCTGATGTAGCTGTAGCCCTGGTGGAGTGGGGCCTAATGCTAGCAGGTGCTGGTTTCCCATGATGCGTGCAGCAGAAACATATGCAATGTCCTATCCATTTTGAAATGGTCTGTTTTGAGATAGCTTTTCCTTGTGATCCTGCCGCATAGGCCACAAAGAGCTGGTCAGAGTTTCTGAAAGCCTTAGTTTTATCCAAGTAGTAGCATAACTGTCTGTGAATGTCCAAAGAGTGCAGGAGTCTTTCTCCTTTGTTCTGGGGATTTGGGAAAAAGGTGAGCAAATGAATGGTTTGGTTAAGGGCCACACTGGATACCACCTTTGGCATAAAGGAAGGGTTACTTCGCAGAGAGACTCTGTCTTGATGAAAAATGAGGAAAGGCTCCACTGCCATTAGTGCCTGTAGCTCTGAGACTCTTCTAGCTGAAGTTATTGCTAGCAGCAAGGCAGTATTCCATGAAAGAAACTTTAAATCAGCTGAGAAAGCTGGTTCAAAGGGCGGTAGTGTAAGCTTTTCTAGAACAAAGTTGAGATCCCAAGTAGGTGTTGGTGCTCTCCTGGGCGGTCTTATGTTCTTAGCCCCTCTAAGGTACTGTCTCAGGAGTGGATGTGAAAATAAAGGAGGATCCGTGTTGTAATGAGCTGAAATTGCTGAGGCGTGGATCTTAATAGATGAAAAGGAAAGTCCTTTGTGCAACATCTCAGTTAAATATTGTAGAATCTGAGGAATGTTTGGATCAAGGGAATTTTGGCCTTTAGCCTGGTTCCAGGCGCAAACTCTCCATTTGTCTGAATAGGTTTTCCTGGTGCTGGGCCTCCTGGCCTCCAGAATGACATCCATTACAGCTTTGGGTAGAGGTGTTGGTTGATTGTTTAGGTAATTTGCCATGCAGCCAGGTTTAAAGTCTTGAGCTGGCTGTGTAGAATGTGATTGTCTCGCTGGGTGAGCAGGTGAGGAATTTGTGGTAAAATCCACGGTGGGCCGTGGGCCATGTTCTTTAGAATTGGACACCAGGGCTGGCGTGGCCAGTCTGGTGCAATGAGTATCATTTGTGGCCTCTCTAATCTGACTTTCAGCAGCACTTTTGCTAGAAGAGGCAGTGGAGGAAAGGCATACACTGTTAATGTTTTCCAACTGAATGAGATGGCGTCCACTTTCCAAGCTTGTGGGTGGAATGTCCTTGTGCAAAATCTTTGAAGTTCGTAGTTTTGGGGGTTGGCAAACAGATCTATGTCTGGGCGTCCCCATTTTTGAGTTATCATTGCAAATACTTGTGGCTCCAGTTTCCACTCGTGGGAATCCATGATGTTTCTGCTTAGGTCTGCCAATGTGTTTTTCTTTCCTGGCAGGAATTGTGCTTGTAGTTGAACTTGGTAAGACAGTGCTGTGTTCCACAAGGTCATAGCTTGCCTGCATAGAGGGTAGGAATGTGTGCCCCCTTACTTGTTGATGTACCACATTACTGTGGTATTGTCCGTCTTTATCATTAGTTGTCCTGGGTGTAAGAGATCCTTTAAAGCTGTTAGGGCATGCTGTACTGCTAGCATTTCCATTTGATTGATAAGCAGATGCCTTTGATCTGTAGTCCATTTACCCTGAATGCACTGTCCTGCCATGTGTGCTCCCCAGGCATAGTCCGATGCATCTGTTATAGTTTGCCTGGCTGTGGGTAAGGTGAAAGGCTGACCCTTGAGGTGACATGCCTGTGCCCACCACAGAAACTCCTGTTGAAGGCAGGGAATGAGTGGTATCATTGTTTCCAAGCTGTGGTTGTGCTGAGTCCATACGCTTTTCAGGTACCATTGTAATTTCCTCATATGCAGTTTTGCAAATGCTATTAGTAATATGCAAGATGCCATGAATCCCAAGGCCTGCAGAATCTTTCTTGCAGGGAGTTGGGTCTTTGTTGCCATTATTTTGAAGTATTGAGTCAGCAGTTGTTGCTTGTCTGGCGTGAGATAAGCCATCTGGGCCATTGTATTCAAGCTGGCACCCAGGAATATTATGTTTTGTGAGGGCACTAGTTTTGATTTCTTTTCGTTTACTGTGTACCCCAGGCAACTTAGAAGGTGTTTGACAAATGCCAGATGTTTTAAAAGAATGTCCTTGCTTTCTGCTTGAATAAGGCAGTCGTCCAGGTATGGGTATATTTGAATTCCTCTTTGTCTGCAGTATGCAATTACTGGTGCCAGGCATTTTGTGAAGACCCTGGGCGCAGTAGATAAGCCAAAGGGCAGTGCAGAGAATTGATAATGGGTTGAACCTGCAATGAAGCGGAGGTATCTTCTGCAATTTTGTCTGATAGGGACATGCAGGTATGCCTCCTTGAGATCCAACGTTACTAGCCAAGCCTTCTTGCCCAGCATGGGAAGAAGCTGCTGTAGTGTTAGCATCTTGAAATTTTGGTACTTGCAGATAGGTGTTCAGAAATGAAAGATCCGGAATGGGTCTCCATGCTTTGTCCTTTCTGGGGACTAGAAAGAGTCTAGAGTAAAATCCTTGTCCTCGCTCCTGTGTAGATACCATTTGAATGGCTCTAATGTCCTAGGGTGGCTTGAATTACAGCAACAGCTAAAATATAATCAACTGACCATTGCCCATAAAATTCTTTATCAACCTGCTAAGACACCCATACTATCTAACCTTATTCATCCCTACAAAAACCTGAAATCCCTAAGATCTTCACAAAAAATCCTCATAAATATTATCAAATCAAACAATAGAGCCGGAGACTCTCTCTTCACTAACACTGTTGGAAAAATCTGGAACTTACTCCCCACTGAACTTTCAACACTTCCCTCTATTTCCTTGTTCAAAAATAAACTTAAGCTCTTCCTTAAAACACATTGGATGTGCCCCTGTACTAAACCTGACTAACCTACATGCTCTCACTACTTATTTCAACCCCACCTTATATGCTCTAGCTACCTGTTTCTACCTCACTGTCTCAGCTCAGTAAAAATCTCATCAGAATTCAACTACCATTCTACCTCTACTACCTAGCCTTACCTATTAGTATACTCTCATAAAAGTTCCAGTCTTCACGATTAGAACTTTCTTACTCAACTTCTATTCCAGTCCTACTTTCCTTTTTTCCCCTTATTATATCTAGAATTATATTATGTGTTTTACTATCATTCTTTCTGAACAGTTCAAATGCAGCCTCATGATAAATTGTATTATGTTTAGTCAATATTTTGTGTTATATACTCTATATACCTGTAACCACTTTTTAGCTAATACTGCTTTAGTTATTATTAATGTAGTCAATCTCATGTATGTACTTCTGTAGATATGTACTGTAATTGAAGTTTGGAGCTTTTCTCCCCGGGCCTCTACTGAAAATGGACATATATCCAGCTAGACTAGCCCGGTCAATAAATGTAAAATAAAATAAAAATAAAAAAAATAAATGAGAGCTGTAATTTGTTTTTGTGCCTCTGCCCACTGATTTGGTGGCAGGTTTGGCATTCCTTTTTTTCCTTGGCAAGGTATGAAAGTGGAATCTGTATCCTTGTGAGACAATGTTTAGGACCCATTTGTCTTTTGTGACGATGTGCCAGCTGTCTGCAAAAAGTGCTAATTTTCCTCCCAAGGGAGCTGCCAAGAGAGATTTGCTTGGTAGTTGGAGGGATGAGTCATTGTGTTTGTCTTCTGCTAGCTTGGGGCCTGTCTTCACCTCCTTTCTGGGTTGCGGCACCCCATTGGCGAGGTTTATAAGGGCCTTGTGACTGACCTCTGCCCCTTGGGCATCTGTATTTGCCCCTCTGTGGTCTGTCAGAAGCTGGAAAGGACCAGTTTTTTGTTGGCCAATTTCTGCTGAAACGAAGGGATTGTACCTGTAAAAAATCCTTGACCGTCTGCAAAAACTGCCTTATCCTCCATTTTCTTTAAAACCTTTTCTGCTTTGACACCAAATAAGACATCCTGCTGTAAAGGTGCATCCAATAATTTTGCTTTAACATGATCAGATAGGGTTTGTTCTTTTAACCAAGCATGTCTACGTATGACAGACCCAGTAACAGCTGCTCTACAGGAAGCTTCCAATGAATTAAATCCACATTGTAAAGTATGTTTGCCCACCTGTTCAGCTGCATGCAACAGATCCTGCATTTCCTTGAATTCAGACTGTTCAGAATGTGTGCTCAGTTTTTGTTTTAATTGAGACATTAGGAATTGCTGATATTTCAGCATGTGAAACTGACAATTTAATGCTCTCATAGCCAGAGTAGCGGAGGTGTATATCTTCTTTCCCCATCTATCTAGGGCTCTGGAATCCCTTTCAGAGGGTACAGGAGTTTTAGCCATAGAGGCATTAGCCCCTTTGGGACCCTGGGAAATTGTTTCTGGGTTGGCCAGAGGGCTTTTATAAAGAAATTTGTGAGAGTCAGGCACTCTGTAGTATCTGTTTGGTTTGGCTGGAGCAGGAAGTAGGGAGTCTGGATTTAGACTAGACTCAAAGTAAACATCATCCACAATATCTAAACCTAGAGGGATAGCAAGTGGTCTGTGCTGGGGTAGTAAAAGGAACTCTCGGAGCCTTTTCTTAGAATCAGAGTAGTCTTGGCCTTCCCAGTGGAAATGTTCCCTCATGGTATGTAAAGTTTCCCCAAAGGAGTAGTCTTCAGGGGGAGATGCTGAGGGAATAGAGTCTTTAGCATCAGTGTCTTCATAAGGGGGAAAAGCGTAATCCTGTTCCTCAGAAGAATCTGAGGAAATAGAAACCTGGTCAGAGGAAGCATAATCCTCCTCTTGTCTTGGCCTTTTATCTGGAAGGGGATGGGAACCCCTGATTAGGGTAATCAAATCTTCAGCCATCTTAAGCATCTGTTTCTTAGGCATGGGGCCTTGAGCCTGAGACTGGTGTACATTCTTTTTTGGTTTTAATGGAGTTTTAAGCTTAGCATAAAATTTAATGGTGAGTGTAGTCGGTCTGAAGACACGTTCTGTAACCGAAGGCGTTTCTACTGCACTAGGATCACCTTTTGCTCCGGTGTCGGAAGGGCCTAAAGAAGATGGCTGCGATGGCCTAGTACACTCCACTTGAGAATCCAAAGCTGTCTGGGGTTCCAATTCCATGGTTGTCAGGGGCTGTGTAGGCACCTCACTGAAAACCGAAGAACCGGTGACAGGCCCAGCAGAGGCCTTGGAGTCTGGCTTGGTTCTAGGCTGCCTGTCCTTATCCTTGCATTTTTTATGCATGACGGTCGTCGGCTGCTCCGATGGCATGATATAATTACATTTCCTACCAAAGTAATGTCGTGCGAAGTCAAAACGGCGTTTGATAGTTCGTTTATTAAACCTAGCACAAAACCGACAACCTGTGACGTCGTGGTCTGGGCCTAGGCAAGAAATACAATAAGAATGGAAGTCCTTATGAGGTATTTGCTTCCCACAAGAAATGCAATTGTTAACTTTTTCTGACATCGGACTGAGGAAAGAAAAGGTTCCCCAATGGGGTACTTAGCTTTATTGAAGACTTTGGACTGAAATTCGATTCGAAAATCTCAGGTGTCGGCCGACCGGCACTTGCGAACTGCTTCTGCTTCGGGCACCGCGCGGCAAGAAAGATTGGGAAAAATGGTGTCGGATGCCTCTTATATACCCCTGGCGCACTGACGTCAGGGAAGAAGCAACAGACGCCAGACCAAGACTTTGGAACTTTGGCCGACTGCGGGACCGCCTGATGGCAGGATAACCCCAAGTGTGATGACTGCAGCAGGGTAACACGATGAACATCACAAGCAAACTCCACCCCTCAACACAACCCAAAAGACAAAACCCACACACTCAATGCGCCAATAAATCACAGCCCAAAAGGCAAACCAACGTACCCAACACACTAATCATAGGTGATAATAGTCAGGCACACTGATGTTCCACTCACCAGACAAGACGAGGAGAAGGTTACTGTCAGCTGCCTGTTGGGTGTCAGGATCCACCACATAACCCACGCACTCAGGTCACTCCATAACTACAAATATGACTCAGTCATTGTCCATGTTGGTGTGAACGACCAGAGACGTACCTCCTTGGGCTACATGAAGAGAGACATGGAAGACCTCTCCGATCTTGTATTCCAGGCAGGTATGACCCTAGCCCTGAGTAGCATCCTACCTTCACCCAGAATGATACCACAGTACAAGGACAAAATGATTGACTTCAACAACTGGCTAAGCTTCTGGTGTCATTCTAAGGGGATTCAGTATCTGTCTGCCTGGGATGACAGTCGACAGGCCACGATGCTTTGCCAGAGATGGCCTGCACCTGTCGCCCCTGGCATTCCGGATACCAGCTAAGGCTCTTGCCGCCCCTATAGTGCCTTTTTTAGGCAAGGCCCAAATGACAAACCCACTACCGTAGCAGGTACACGGAAACAAAAACTGATGGCAATGGTACTCAATGCTATAAGTATAAAACTCAAAATGCACACACTCAAGGCACTCCTCAAAATGGAGAGCATCGATATCTGTGCTGTGACTGAAACCAGGTTCAAGGCTCGAGACAGCACCCCTGCATTACTAGGCTATAACTCATACCATACCTTTCGTCCATCTAACCTGGACAGGATCACCAAAGGCAGAAGTGTACCCATATTCATTAAGGATATCCACACCTGCAGGCTAGTTGTCCAACATAATGCAGCCAAAATTATCCAAGTGCAACTAACTCTGGGCAAAACTGCAATCCAAACTGTAGCTTGCTACAGATTCCCCACCATGCCCCAGGACTCCCACTCCTCTTTTTTGATATAATGGAAAATATTAGGGTCAAACCAAACACCCTAATAATGGGCAAATTCAACTACCCCACCATTAACTGGGAAAACTACTCAAGTACAAACTCCTTCGCTCAATGCTTTCTAGAATTCATAAACTCCAATGCTCTGGATCAACTTATCCACACCCCCACCAGAAGGAAATATCCTAAGACCTAGTCATTACCAACATGAGTGACCGGTGTTCCACACCTGAAGTCAACTCCTCGGTCAGATCGGACCATAAGCTAATCACCACAGATATCCACATCCTGCCCCCACCCCCCATTAAGGAAACCAGTGTAAAAAATTTCTCCAAAGCCAACTTCATGCTTCTTAAGACAGAAGTGTCAAAACTTCTTGACATCCTTGCAGATGGGCACTGCAACTATTACTGCAGAATCCGGCACAGATGCACTCTAAGCACTTACACAAGTGCATGGATTGTGCTTATCCCTAACTGAACCAAGATGCTATCCTCCAAAAAAAAGAGGAAGAAAATCTGGTGGTCCCCTGCTATAAACAAACTCTACAACAGAAGGAAGAAACTGTTGCAGAAGAAAGTAAAATCCCATGAGTGGAGGAGCTCTCTGCTCAGCCTCAGTAAGAAACTGAGACCCCTCATAAAATCCTCCAAAGCTAGCTATGAAAACAAGATTGCCTCTGATTCTAAGGACAACCACAAAGCATTCTATAGCTATGTCAAGAGTCTCAATGGCAACACCCACGTCTGCTCTGAGCTACAGCACAATGGCACGAAAATTACAGAAAGTACAGTTTTGTACCTACCATAAATGTAGATGTCCGAACAGGATAGCATCTGCAGTCCTAACAAATGGGTTGTCCTGTCGTCAGGCAGCCCTTCGGTCGGCCGGATTCCAAAGTCTGGGTCTGGCCTCGGCTGGTGTCGCACTTCACCCGACGTCATCTCTGCTGGTCTTCGGGTATAAAGGCATCAGCCGACGCCAGTTTCCTCAGTGTTTCTTGCCCCAGATGCCAGTAGCCCTCTTGGATAGCTAAATTTTTGGGTAAACGCCAATGTTTCCCAAAAAGTAGAAGGCAAACACAAAAAATATACATGTATGTACATATATACAAACAAATACACCATAAGAGATCCCCCCCAGCTAGCTATTAGGTGGGCAATACCCTAGGAGTACCACAGAGGGGAAGGGGGGTGGGTAATCCTGACTGTAGATGCTATCCTGTTCGGACATCTACATTTATGGTAGGTACAAAACTGTACTATGTCCTTCAAGGATGCATCTGCAGTCCTAACAAATGGGTAGAATACCATAGCCAAACTAGGGGAGGAGGAATAAGAATTATGGTGTAGTTAGGATCCCTTGCAACACAGCAGTGGCAAACCTTGCTCGGGATCTAGAGTATAGAGGTAAGTTATAATGCTTGGCAAATGTATGCACGGAGGTCCAAGTAGCCTCCTCAATAATGTCCTTGGTAGCCACTCCTCGTAAGAAGGCTGTGGTAGTGGCTGTAGCCCTTGTAGAATGAGGCCTTATGTTCTGTGGAATTTGCTTTCCATGATAGGAGTAACAGAATCTTATGCAATTTCCTATCCACTTGGAGATTGTCTGTTTGGAAATTGCTTTTCCTTCCCTTCCTGTTGCATAGGCTACTAGGAGCTGGTCAGTTTTTCTATTGCCCTTGGTTCTGTCCAGGTAGTAGCGCAACTGTCTATGTACATCCAAGGTATGCAGCAGTCTTTCCCCTTTGTTCTGTGTATTGGGAAAGAAGGTAGGTAGGTGGATTGCCTGGTTTAGGGACACTCTGGATACCACCTTAGGCATAAATGTAGGATTAGTTCTCATGGACACTCTATCTTGATGGAAGATTAGGAAGGGTTGCACTGCCATTAAAGCCTGTAGTTGCGAAACCCTTCTTGCTGAAGTAATTGCCAGTAGGAAAGCAGTTTTCCAGGATAGGTGTTGAAGATCTGCTGTTGCTGCTGGTTCGAATGGAGGGAGTGTCAATTTTTCTAGCACAAAATTCAAGTCCCATGCTGGTAATGGTGGTTTCCTAGGAGGTTTTACATTCTTAATTCCTCTGAGGAACTGCCTGAGTAGAGGATCTTGAGAAGACAGGGGATCGAGGCTGTATTCTGCAGAAATAGCTGATGCATGTATCTTGATGGAGGAATAGGACAGGCCAGTATGTAGGAGCTCTGCCAAATACTCCAGGATGTTGGCAATATCTACCTTTGACACATCTTTCCTCTTTCCGTACTCCAAATGACAAACCTTTTCCATTTTCCTGCATAGTTCCTTCTAGTAGAAGGTCTGCGGGCCTCAAGGATAATGTCTTTAACCCTTTGGGATAAATCTGGGTTGGATGCTCTTATGTAATGTTCCAGGCAGTGAGTTGCAGAGTTTTCAGGTTTGGATGCAAGATGTTGTAGTTGCTCTGAGTCAACATCAAAGGAATCAGGGGTAGAGTCCACGTTCCCCCCCCGGGACATGTTCCTCAGTAATGGATACCAATGTTGTCTTGGCCAATTTGGAGCTATCAGAATTATCCTTGGACGTTCCTCTTTGATTTTCAGTAGTACCTTGTGCATCAAAGGAAGGGGTGGAAATGCATATGCTGTCAGGCCTTTCCAGTTGAAGGATAGAGAGTCCACTTTCCAAGCAAGAGGGTGGTATGTCCTTGTGCAGAATTTGTTGAGCTGGTGATTGAGTGGGGATGCAAATAGGTCTATTTGTGGCATTCCCCATTTCTTTGTGATGGCTTTGAAGATGTCCGGGTGTAGCATCCATTCGTGAGCATCCGAGGTAGTTCTGCTTAACATGTCTGCTAGGATGTTTTCTTTTCCCGGTACAAATATTGCCTGTAATTGAATGTTGTAGCTCAGAGCCATATTCCACAGGTCCAGAGTCATTCGGCATAGGGGTATGAATGCGTGCCTCCTGTTTGTTGATGTACCACATGACTGTGGTGTTGTCTGTCCTTATCATCAATTGGCCCTCTTTGAGGAATGGTCTGAAATTCTGGATTGCTAGTTTTACTGCCAGCATTTCTTTTTGATTTATGTGCAGGTGTAGTTGTTCTGGAGTCCATAAGCCTTGAATGCACTTGTCCAGCATGTGTGCCCCCCAACCGAGGTCTGAGGCGTCCGTTGTGATGGTTTGGCTTGCTTGAATGTTGTGGAAGGACAAGCCTGGGTTTGCCTGGCATGTCTGAGCCCACCATAGGAACTCTTGTTTCAGGCATGGGATTAGTGGTATTTCGGTTTCTAGGCTGTGCTTGTGTTGAGACCATAAATTCTTTAGGTACCACTGTAGCTTTCTCATATGTAGTCTGGCATGAGGGACCAAGATTATGCAGGATGCCATGAAACCCAAGGCCTGCAGTACTTTCCTTGCTGTTAGTATGTTCTGCTTTGCTAGTGCCAAGAAGTACAGAGGAAGTTGTTCTTGTTTTTCTGCAGTTAGGAATGCCATCTGTTTTACTGTGTCCAATTCTGCTCCCAAGAATGTTATTGTCTGGGATGGTACCAGTTTTGACTTTTTTAGATTGACTGTGTATCCCAGGGCTTGTAGTAAGCAAATGACTCTTTGTAAGTCTTGTGTCAGCTTGCTTTTGTTGTCCGCTTGTATCAGGCAGTCGTCCAGGTATGGATAAATTTGGATTCCCTGAAGCCTGCAATGAGCGATTACTGATGCCAGGCATTTCGTGAACACTCTGGGCGCAGTAGATAAGCCAAAGGGCAATGCTGAGAATTGATAATGCTCTGATCCTGCAAGAAATCTGAGGTATCTTCTGCAAATTGGTCGTATGGGGGCGTGCAGGTATGCCTCCTTGAGATCTAGAGTTACCAGCCAATACTCCTTGCCCAGCATGGGAAGAAGTTGGTGTAGGGTCAGCATATTGTATTTTGGAACGATGATGAATGTGTTTAAAGCGGACAGGTCGAGAATAGGTCTCCAACTGTTCTCTTTTCTTGGTACTAGGAAGAGTCTGGAGTAAAATCCCTTGCCCTGTTCTGTAGGTGGTACCCTTTCCACAGCTCTCATCTTTGTTAATTGAGCTATTTGTTTTAGGGCTTCTGACTTTTGATTTGGTGGCAGGTTTGGCATTCCTCTTTTTGCTGGTAAGGTGTGGAAATGAAACCTGTAGCCTTGGTCTATAGTTTGCAAATTCCAGTTGTCTCTTGTGATATAGTGCCAGTTTTTTGAAAATAAGGCTAACTTTCCGCCTAAGGGTGCTACCATTTGTTCCCTGGTAGGCGGTGTTAGAGCCAAGTCACTGTGATTGTCCTGTTGCAGTGGCAGTGGTTGTATCTGTGCCTCGTGGTTATTGCCTTGCCACTGGCGCCCTGTAGGCACCTCCTCTGGATTGATTTCTGCCTCTGGAACGTCTATTCCTGCCTCTCTGATATTTAGAAAAGTCTGGAAAGGACCAATTTTTGGAAGGCCAGTTCCTGCTGAACCTTGGGGGCTGTACCTGTAAGAAATCTTTAACTGTTTGTACAGATTTTGCCTTCTCTTCCATTTTCTTCATTACTTGTTGGGCAGGAGAACCAAATAGACTGACCTTGTCCATAGGAGCATCTAATAGCTTTGCTTTAACATGATCCGGCAGGACCTGCTCTTTCAACCATGCATGCCTTCTTATAACTGTGCCAGTCATGGCTGATCTAAATGAAGCCTCCAGTGCATCATAGCCACATTTTAAAGAATGGTTACTAACCTGCTGAATGTTATTCACCATTTCTAGAACATATTTCTTATCTAAGGAATCATCAGAGGACAGTTTCTTAGTTAACTGATCAAGCATAAACTCTTGGTATTGTATCATATGAAACTGACAGTTCAAAGCTCTAGCTGAGAGAGTAGCGGAGGTGTATACTTTTTCACCCCATCTCTCTAAGGACCTGGATTCCCTATCAGAAGGGAGAGGGTTTTTAGCTGAGGTCGAAGCTACTGCCTTAGGCCCCTGGGAGATAGTCTCCGGATCTGCAAAAGGAGCCTTGTATAAGTGGTGATGAGTGTCCGGTACCCTGTAGAACCTGTCGGGCTTAGCAGGGGCTGGAGGTAAAGTATCGGGAGCAGTGCAAACATCATTAAATGCATCATCCACAACAGGAAGAACTGGAGGTATTGCTAAGGGCCTATGTTGTGGTAAGTGTAAAAAGGTCCTAAGCCTTTTTCTTGAATCTGAGAAATCTTGTCCCTGCCATTGGAATTGCTCTCGCATGGCATGTAAGGTTTCCCCAAAGGAAAATTCCTCTGGTGGAGAGGCAGAAGGAATAGATTCTTCAGCATCAGAATCTTCATAAGTAGAAAGAGGAGCCTCTGGATGGTCTGTAATGTCTGAGTCATCAGAAGAGTCATCTGAGGAGCCTGGCTCAGGGGGCTCTGCTCTAGGTCTCTTTTCCGGTGGTTGTGAGGCCCTGTCTGGGTGAAATTGAGATCCCCTTATTAGAGAGATCAGATCCTCTGCCAGAGTGAGCATTTGTGAACTGGAGCTGGGCCTGTGAGAGGGGGGCTTAACAGGCACTGATTTAGCAGTTTTGGCTGCTTTAGCCCTGGCAAAGGCCTTTATAGACATGGCTGCAGGAGGCCTAGCAGCACCACGTGCTGGGGTAGAGACATCCAAAGGGATGGTGTCCGATAACTCTAGAGAAACCACATTAGAAGGCAAAATTTCAGAGGCCGATTCAGCTAGGGTAGAAGGGGCCTCGGTAGTAGTCATGGATTCGGCTGTAGATTGAACCGTTTGCTCAGTTTTGGCCGAAACCGAGACACTCGCGGTTTGCTTTACCGTGGTTTCGGCCGAAACCGCGGACCACGAGTGTCGGTCCTTTTCTTTGCGTTTAACAATTTGGGAAGTCGGAGGATCCGACGGCATAATGTACGCAAAGTCTGAGCCGAAAAACTGTTCAGCAAACTCCGACCGACGCCTAAGCGTTCGTCGGTTGAAGGAAGCACAGGCTAAACAAGCTGCTACGTCGTGGTCTGGGCCTAAACAAGGTAAGCAGTAAGAGTGGAAATCTTTATGAGGTATTTGTTTCCCACAAGTTAAACAGTTATTTACTTTTTCTGACATCGGCTGAGGCAAGAAAGAGTTCCCAACGGGGTACTTGGCTTTTAGAAGTCTTCGAAGTTGTATTCGGTAGTATTAATCTCTGGATCTGACCGACCGGCACTTGCGAACAGCTTCTGCTTCGGGCGCCACGCGGCAAGAAAGACTGAGGAAAATGGCGTCGGCTGATGCCTTTATACCCGAAGACCAGCAGAGATGACGTCGGGTGAAGTGCGACACCAGCCGAGGCCAGACCCAGACTTTGGAATCCGGCCGACCGAAGGGCTGCCTGACGACAGGACAACCCATTTGTTAGGACTGCAGATGCATCCTTGAAGGACATCCAACTGATATCGCCACCATCCTGGCTGACAGGTTCAGTACTAACTTTACCCCCCTCTCACCCCCTAAAGGGCCCATATCTATACCGGAAGAATGCAGACCCCCTGCAATCAAAACTACACAGGTACAAATTGCACTTTCCAAAGCCAAGAACACAGCTTCCATGGGACTGGACAACATCCCAGGCTGCATTCTACACAAACTTCAGAACTAACTGCCCCCCCCCAACCTAAGCACTTTGTTCAATCATAGCCTCACGCCAGGCTTTGTACCTACTGAATGGCGTACAGCAACAGTTATACCACTCCACAGAGGGGGAGCCACCACAGACCCCGGGAACTACTGCCCTATTAGCCTGACAGTCTGGTCTGCAAGGCCATGGAATGCATCATCATGGAACTCTTAAAGACACAGGTAACAGCCAAACCCTGGACACCACCCAATTCGGGTTTGTGAAAGGCAGATCATGCCTCCTGAACCTGACTGACTTCTTTGAAACGGTCAAAGCCGTAGACGAGGTAAAAGCAGTTCACACAGCCTATCTTGACCTCGCCAAGGCTTTCGACACCATCCACCATCCCCCATTCCAGAATTACAGATAAACTCACTAAACTGAGTTTAAATCCATACATCACAAGATGGTTGCCAACTGGCTCACTGACAGAACCCACACTGTAAAAGCTGCAGACTCCAAATCTGACTTCAAACCAGTGACAAGTGGCGTACACCACAGGGTTCAGTCCTGGATCCTCTCCTGTTTGGTATCTACTTCGCTGAAGTAAGGGCTAACACAGAGGGCCTCTGGCTGACGAAGTCTGCAGATGACTGCAAACTAGGTGCCATAGTAGAGTCCCCAAACGATGTGGACATCCTACATAAGGGCCTCTCACTGAGACAGATGCCTGGTGTCAGAGCCATGGCCTCAAGCTAAACTCCAAAAAGGGCATGGTCATCCACTTTGGTAAAAACTCTATTCCCATGAACTACCACGTAAGTGGCAGTCCTCAACACGAAAGGTGTGATAAGAGACCATGGGACTCAGGTGGACAGTAGGCTCTCCTTTGATAATCACATCGCCACAGTAGTCAGGACATCTGTCTACATTGCACACCTTATCATGAAAGGGTTCTCATCCAGGAAAAAAGATGCCATTGTTCCCTCTACTCGGCATTCAGACCCATTATTGAGTACAACGCGCCTTTTGGAATGCACCTCAAGACATCTACAACAGCTGGAAAGGCCAGAGAAGTACCTCACCAAGAAGATTACTGGTGTCAAACAGTTGTCCTACGCTGACCATCTCAAAAAACTCCAGCTTTACTCTGTAGCATATCGCCTACTCAGAGGTAATCTCTGCCTAACATACAAAGCTATGCCAAACCCAGAGCTGTTTGACATGCTACACCTAAAGAAATCCCAATCCCTCCGGGATACATGCTCTAGGGATCTAAACCTTGTCACCACAATAAATAGAACATGCTGGAGGGATAAATTTTTGTCCCAGACACTTCCCATACTCTAGAATAAGCTATCTTATCTATGTCAAGCAAAGTCCCTCACATTAGCACTCTTCAAGAAAAATCTTGATGAATGGATGGGAATTAGGAAATTCACTGCGGGGATCACCTCTGTGGCCATGCTCGACAGGGGCACAGGAAAATAACTTTCTTGAGCGGCAAAAGTCAGGGGGGGAACCTTGTTGGCTAGGCGTACATAGGCCCTTGGGTCAATAGCCTAGTACCTATCTATGAAAAGCCCCTGGGAAAAATCACACCACTTTTTCTGCAAGGATTTATTGGACTGTGGAAAGATGCAGGTTATGTTTGGTTTTCTGCTTCTTCTTGGCAAGAATGTCTGTTTGCAAAAAATGTGGTGGCTCTAAACCCTAGATATATCTCAGAGAACCAGGTACTTCCTGATCAGAATTTTAGGTATGATCTCAGGTCCCTCAGAAATAAGCCAAGCCTCCACCTACTGCATGAAGCTTACAGCTCATCAGCTGGAATGGACATGTAAGAAGGCTGTGTTGTATTGGTCTCTGATGGGGTTGCAATAGAGGGAAGCAGCTAAGGGACTTTGGTAGTCAATACACTCAAGAGAGACAGTGGAGACATCAAAGTCTCATTTGATAATCGAAGCTACAGCTTTAGGTTTCTTGAGATTCTTTCAACAAAGCAGGGACATCTGAATGGGAAGACTGTAGCCATCTCACCTTGCATGAACTACTTAAGCCTTGGATTTTCCAGTTAATTTTTAAGGAAGACAACCAACTTATAAATAGTCTTGGGGATGAAGGACTGACAACTGGGACAATCTTTGTAGTTATGATTAGCACCCAGACAAAACAACTGTACCTGTAAGAAATCTGCCTCCCACAAATACATTTCCCACTCTTGCATGACATGAAAAGTACAGTTGTGTATCTACCATAAATGTAGATGTTAGTGTATTCACTGTTGCAGTCATTACAATTGGGTTATCCTGCTGGCAGGCTAGCCGCAGTCGGCCCAAGTTCCAAAGTCTAGGTCCGGCGTCGGTTGCTGTCGCCTCCTCCCTGACATCAGTGCGCCAGGGGTATAAAAGATGCAGCCGACGCAATTTTCTTCGGTTTTTCTTGCCCCAGATTTCAGGTGCCCCTAAAATGGTAGGCTCACTAATGCCAATAAGCATGCATAACCAAAAAATAACTTTTCCGTCATCTACAAGCAAATACACCACATAGGTTGTATAGAATAGAGAAGTACAGAAAAGTCCCAGCAAGGAAAAGGGGGAGGGTAACATGGACTGCAACAGTGAATACACTTGAACATCTACATTTATGGTAGGTACACAACTGTACTATGTTCCTGTTTCACTGTTGCAGTCATTACAATTGGGCTGAATCCCAAAGCTATGGTTGGGAAGCTGGTGTTAAATAGGATTAGAAGAGGATATCATGCCCTGAAGAACTGCAGTGGCAAAGGCTCCCCTGGATTTAGAGTAGAGAGGTAAGTGATAGTGCTTTGTAAAAGTGTGCACTGAACTCCAAGATGCAGCCTCTAAGATGTCTTTGGTTGGTACTCCTCTGAGGAAGGCTGCTGCTCTGGTGGAATGTGGCCTAATGCCCTTAGGCACTGATTTGCCATGCTGTGAAAAGCAGAAACGAATGCAGTGGCCTATCCACTTTGAAATAGTCTGCTTTGAGATGGGCTTTCCTTGTGATCCTGCAGCATATGCTACTAGAAGTTGTTCAGTCTTTCTGAAAGCTTTGGTTCTGTCCAAGTAGAAGAGTAGCTGTCTGTGAATGTCCAAAGAATGCAGAAGTCTCTCACCCTTACTCTGTGGGTGTGGGTAAAAGGTAGGCAAGTGAATTGATTGGTCAAGCGCCACACTGGTCACTACCTTAGGCATAAATGTAGGGTTTGTCCTCAGAGAAACCCTGTCAGGATGGAAAATGATAAAAGGTTCCACAGCAATGAGTGCCTGTAGCTCTGAGACTCTAGTGAAGGTTATTGCTAGGAGCAGAGCTGTTTACCAGGATAAGAATTTTAAATCAGCTGCGGAGGCTGGCTCAAACAGAGGCAGTGTATGTTTTTCAAAGACATAATTGAGGTCCCATGCAGGTATTGGTGCTCTCCTTGAGGGTCTTATGTTTTTGGCCCCTCTGAGGTACTGCCTTAGTAATGGATTAGAAAAAGTAGGTGGTTCTGTATTGTAATGAGCTGAAATGGCAGAGGCATAAATTTTAATTGATGAAAAGGAAAGGCCTTTATCCAGCATCTCAGTTAAGTATTGCAATATCTGAGGAATATTTGGAATAATCGTGTCAATACCTTGTGCCTGGTTCCAAGCACAGAATCTCTTCCATTTTTCTGCATAAGATTTTCTGGTGCTAGGCCTCCTGCCCTCCAAAATAACATCCTTAACTACTTCAGAAAGAGGTGCGTCTTGAATGGCTACATTATCCGCCATGCTGCCAGGTTTAAGGTCCTGAGTTGGCTGTGCAGTATCTGACTGTCTTGTTAGGTCAATAAGTGAGGAATCTGAGGTAATGTCCAAGCTGAGCATTGAAACAAGCTCTTTAGGATTGGGTATCAGTGCTGGCAGGGCCAGTCTGGGGCAATCAGTATCATTTTTGGCTTCTCTTGTCTGACCTTGAGAAGTACCTTGGGGAGGAAAGGCATATACTGTTAGGTTTTTCCAGCTGATAGATAGAGCATCCACTTTCCATGCTTGCTTGTTATAAGTCCTTGTGCAGAATCTTTGTAGATGGTAATTGTGAGGGGAGGCAAATAGGTCTATGTCCGGGCATCCCCAGTTCCTTGTTATCATACTGAAGACTTGTGGATCCAATTTCTACTCGTGGGGATCCATTAGGTTTCTGCTTAGTTCGCCTGCCACAGTATTTATCCTTCCTGGCAAGAATTGTGCTTGCAGATGTACTTGGTAAGTCAATGCTTTGTCCCACAAGTCCATGGCTAGTCTGCAGAGGGGGTAGAAATGTGTGCCTCCTTGTTTATGTACCACATGACTGTGGTATTGTCCGTCTTTATCAGTAGTTGTCCTGGATGAAGTAGATCCTTGAAGGCTGTCGGGGCATTTTGAACTGCTAGCATCTCTTTTTGATTGATATGTAGATGAATTTGACTTGCGGTCCATGTGCCCTGAAATACATCTTCTTGCCATATGGGCCCCCCAGGCATACTCTGATGCATCTGTTGTCAACGTCTGCCTGGCTGTGGATAAGGTGAATGGTTGTCCTGTGTTATGGTGACAGGCTTTTGCCCACCATCGAAACTCCTGTTGCAGGCAGGGAATGAAGGTAATTATTGTTTCTAGGCTGTGGCAATGTTGAGTCCAAACACTTTTTAGATACCACTGAAGTTTCCTCATATGCAGTCTTGCATATGGAATTAGCAGAATGCAGGATGCTATGAAGCCCAAAGCCTGCAGAATTTTTCTTTCAGATAACTGGGTCTTTGTTGCCAACATTTTGAAATAAGTAGTCAGTTGTCTGTGTTTGTATGGCGTGAGATAAGCCATCCGGGCAGTTGTATTTAAGCTTGCACCCAGGAATATTATCTCTTGAGAGGGTACGAGTTTTGATTTCTTTTCGTTTACTGTGTACCCTAAGCCTGTCAGTAATGTTTTTACAAATGCCAGATGCTGTAGCAGTGTGTCCTTGTTCTCTGCTTGAATAAGGTAGTCGTCTAAGTAAGGATATATTTGAATTCCTCTGTCTGCAAAAAGCAATTACTGGTGCCAGGCATTTTGTGAAGACCCTGGGCGCAGTAGATAAGCCAAAGGGCAGTGCAGAGAATTGGTAATGCATTGAGCCAGCTATAAATCTGAGGTATCTTCTGCATGTTTGTCTGATTGGGACATGCAGGTATGCCTCTTTTAGGTCTAAAGTCACAAGCCAAGCCTTCTTGCCCAGCATGGGCAGAAGCTGCTGCAGAGTTAACATTCTGAATTTTGGAATATCCAGGAATGTGTTCAGGATAGACAGGTCCAGTATTGGTGTCCAGGTTTTGTCCTTTCTGGGCACCAAGAAAAGCCTTGAGTAAAATCCTAGTCCCTGCTCTTTGCTGTGGTACTTGTTGAATGGCTCTCATGTCCATGAGGGATGAAACTTGTTTTTGTGCCTCTGCCCATTCATTGCGGGGCAGGTCTGGCATACCATTTGGCCTTGGCAGGGTGTAAAAATGGAACCTGTAGCCCTGGGATACGATATTTAAGACCCATTTGCCCTGGGTGATCATGTGCCAATTTTGTGCAAAAAGTGCTAGTTTTCCCCCCAAAGCTGCCAGAAGATAAGTGCTTGGTGCTGGCAGGGGGATGTCATTGAGACCGTTTCCTGTATGGTTGTGATTTTTCTTCTCCGCTTTTGGAGGTTGAAGCACCCCATTATTTAGGCCTGTATGAGCCTTGGGGCTGTGATCTGCCTCTGGGGCGTCTGTATCTGCCTCTTTGTGGCCTGTCTGACACTGGAATGGACCAATTCTTTGCATGCCAGTTCCTGCTAAATCTGGGAGGCTGTACCCGTTAGAAATCCTTGACTGTTTGCATAGATTTAGCTTTGTCCTCCATTTTCTTCAACACCTCTTCTGCTTTAACACCAAACAAGGTATGTTGTAATGAAGCATTAATAATTTTGCTTTAACATGATCGGGCAGATCCTGCTCTTTTAACCAAGCATGTCTCCTAATGACAGAACCTGTAACAGCGGCCCTGCAAGTGGCCTCTTGAGAATCAAAACCACATTGCAAAGTATGCTTTCCTACTTGTTCAGCTGCATGCAATAAATCCTGCATTTCTTTGTTCTCTGCACATTCTGAATTTGTCAACATTTTCTGTTTAAGCAATGACATTAGATATTGCTGATATTTAAGCATATGAAATTGACAATTTAAAGCTCTTACAGCCAAGGTAGCAGAAGTATAAATCTTTTTCCCCATCTGTCCACAGCCCTAGAATCCCTATCAGAAGGTGTAGGGTTTTTTGCAGTGGACGCTTTGACCCCTTTGGGACCCTGAGAGAGAGTTTCTGGGTTTCCAGCAGGGTTTTTATAAAGAAATTTATGTGAATCAGGAACCCTGTAGTATCTGTCTGGTTTAACAGGAGCTGGTGGCAAAGAGTCAGGAGACAGTCCGGACTCTGAAAATACATCATCTACAATGTCTAAAACAGGAGGAATAGGAAGGGGCCTGTGCTAAGGTAATAAAAGGAAATCTCTGAGCCTTTTCTGAGTAATCTTGGCTCTCCCAGTGGAAATGCTCCCTCATAGTATGCAGGGTTTCCCCAAAAGAATAATCCTCAGGAGGAGAGGCTGAAGGAATAGTTTCTTCAGCATCAGAATCCTCATAGGGAAGAAGAGAATATTCCTGGTCAGAAGAGGAATCAGGAAATGGAAACCTGATCTGAAGATGCATATTCTATCTCTTGCCTAGGTCTCTTATCAGGAGGGGGATGGGAACCCCTGATCAAAGTAATTAGGTCTTCGGCCATTTTAAGCATATGTTTTTTAGGCATGGAGGCCTGTCCAGGAGAATGCTGTACTTATTTCTTTGTCTTTAGAGCTGCTTTAGTCTTTGCCTTTGAAACGGAAGATGGTTTTACATATAACTGTGTAGGCCTGAAAACGCCCTCAGAAGCCGATGCCTGCTCAGCGGCTCCGGACCAATCTGAGGGAATAGTTTCAGAGTGTCCAATACCTTGAGTTTCCAGCAGCCTAGTAGTCTCCACGTGGGAGTCGTAAGCGGCCTGTGGCTCTGAGGTAGTGGGCATCAGGGGCTGCAAAAGCACCTCACTGAGAACCGGTGAACCAGCGACAGGCCTAGCGGAAGCCTCGTCTTCGGGTTTGGACCTCGGGTGCCTGTATTTTTCTTTGCGCTTTTTATAAACTCCGGTAGTCGGGTGCTCCGACGGCATTATATAGTTAAATCGTCTGCGAAAATAATGAAATGCAAAATCGAACTGACGCTTAATAGTGCGTTGGTTAAATCTAGCACAAAACCGACTAGTAATGTTGTGGTCAGGGCCTAGGCAAGGAATACAGTAAGAATGAAAATCCTTATGAGGTATTTGCTTCCCACAAGAAATACAATTATTAACTTTTTCTGACATCGGTCTGGAGCAAGAAAAAAGTTTCCCCAATGGGGTACATAGCTTTAATGAAGACTTCGGATCTGAAATTCGAATTTGAAAATCTCAGGAATCGGCCGACTGGCACTAGCAAACTGCTTTTGCTTCAGGCACCGCGCGGCAAGAAAGACTGAAGAAAATGGCGTCTGCTGCATCTTTTATACCCTTGGTGCACTGACGTCAGGGAGGAGGCGACAGCAACCGACGCCGGACCTAGACTTTGGAACTCAGGCCGACTGTGGGTAGCCTGCCAGCAGGATAACCCAATTGTAATGACTGCAACAGTAAAACACGATGATCATCAAAATATTCTAGCCACAAAAATGAAGGGAAAAGAAGGCTCTCCAAAAGGGATAATTCTCTGCCAAAGACAATGACACAGATTATACAGCTGATACGTCAAAATTGAACTGAGATTTCAAAGTTTGGCTGACAGCAAGAAAGTGCTGAGCAAATTCAAGCCTGTACATTCCTTATCTGCCTCTAAAGTCTCCTGCCCTTAGGTCACACACAGGACCATACAGCACAAAATGAAGTCGCCCAGGCTTTGGTATGCTGGCTGGATGTATGGTTATCCTTAGAAGGACCTCCTAATCGTTAATACTGTACTAGTGAACACAGTGCTCCAAGGTAAGTAGTTGACAGGGGCTGTGAATATGTTTCTAATAGATCCACAAGCAATGGTGGGGAGTCTGGCACTAGGTTCTGCTGGCCTTCCTAACCTCCTACAAATGCTTCTCCTTGGGTTTCTTAGGGATGTCAGCTTGGGGACCAGCAGACAACATGGTACGCCTAAGGCTTAGCAGAACCTCTGGATAGATACTTTTGGATAGAGTCAGACCAATATCGGACAGCTCTTTTGTTAAAAAAAACATACACAACTGACAACTAGGGGCATCATGTTCAGGTCTTAAACCACAAAGGCAATAGGACTGAAAGTCCTTATATGGAATTTGCTTTCTACATGAGAGGCAATTACTACCCTTCACTAACTTCAACTTTTGCCAGAAATACAGAAAAATTGATATTAAAAAACGGTTCCCACTGGGGTACTAAGTTTTATCCCATGAACACTGGCCTTCAGGACTAACCAATGACCAACCACCAAAGCTGATGGTGCTCTACATTGGTCATCACAGCAAGAAATAACTGAAGGTGGCAGCAGCCAGTGGCTCCTTTGTACCAGCAACAGCCTGACATCAGTCAGGGAGGGCATCCGTTGGCTAGACTAAGGGAGAATAAAATTACCAGCTATTCTCTACGACCATGGATTCCTGCAGGTAGGAATTCCTAAAACACAGTACTACAGTAATGACTAACAAAGGCCATCACCTGCTCTTTCTCACAGGCATAGGAAACTAATCAACTTTTTACAGAGAAAAAAAAGAAGTCATGTACTCACCATAACGTTTCATCAGAGTAATTCATTCGTCTTTAGCCTGTGGGGTCCCGTATCAGTCTCGGATCTGACTCAGCCACACATCCAGCATCTGATCCAAGCTCAAAGCTCCTCCCCTTACCCATAATGCTCCTGTCTCCTTCATCCCTCAAATCGAGTTTGCTGTCTAATCCAATACCACCACCTGACCCAACAGAACCCTCCCCCTACCATAAATAATTAACCAGGATAGGAGGAAACCTTAAGTTGAGCACCTCCTGAAATTGTACGAACAAACAGTTCACACAAGGAGAAGGAGGGAGGGATGGTTGAACACAAATGAAGAACTACTCATATGGAACGTTATGGTGAGTACATAGGTTCACAGATTAGTACTAAGCTAACTGCCCTTGTGAGCCATTTTAAGCCTAGCAAATTATCCCTTGTGAGACTCAAACCCTGCACCTTGTGTTTGTCAGGCAAACACCTTAACCATCAGGCCACCCCTCCCCACCCCCTTCTTTATCTGAAGTAGTTGTCTTCATTTGTTCTTCAACCTGTGGGACAGAGTCCCCAGCTACAAAACCCCTGGGAGGCCCTTATGGAAGGCTATTCCGGAGCACGGTGGAGCCAAAGATAACCTGTTCCTGGACACAATGTACAATTTATAATGTGAGACGAAGGTATGAGATGAGGACTAAGTAGCCTCAGAACAAATACCATCTAGTGAAACTCTGGACCAAGAGTCAGCTGAAGTGGCCATAGATCTGGTGGAATGTGCTTTCATATGACCTGGCAGGGGAAATCCCCCTGACAGAATAAGCCCGAATGATACATTGGGAAATCCAATAGGCAACTGTAACTTTAGAGATGGGTTTCCATGAAAAGGTGGAGTAAGAGATGGAAAGTTGGTCAGATTTACTAAACATTTTTGTCCTGTGCAGATAGAAACGTAACTGTCTGCAGATTCAATAAATGCAATTTGTATTCTCCCTTATTTTGAAAATTTGCTAAGACAGGGAGATTGAACACCTGATTAGTGTTGGCCTCTGAAGCTACTTTAGGAAGAAAAGATGGGTTACTGTGCAAGGACACCCCGTCCTTATGAAAAATATAAGAGGCTTTGACTGACGAAGCTTGAAGTTCCGAAACTCTCCTGGCAAAAGTAATGGCAATTAAGAACGCAGTCTTCCAGGACAGAAATTGCAGATCCACCGAAGCAGCAGGTTCAAAGGGGTGCAAGACTAAGACCTGAAGTACTAACTTAAGATCCCACGGTGGTGTAGGGTCTTTCACTGGGGGTCTAAGAAGATAGGTACCTTTGAGAAAGGCCTTACAAAGTTTTGAAGATGGTAGGGAAGCCATATTATCCCCCACATAACTGGAAATTGCAGCAAGTTGAACTTTGACTGTGGAAAAACTAGCCTCTTGTTGAAAATTTCCCATCAAAAACTCCAGCACTGTGGAAACCGGGGCAGTGAAGGGATCTAGTGCACGCTGCGAAGCCCAGTTCAAAAACTTTTAGTTATGTACTTACCATAACTTCGGATGTATGGGATCCATCTCGCCTACATTCATAACTGATGGTTTCGGAGCCGATCCATCGGCTCCGACTCGGCCACTATATAGTAGAACGAAGTCTCTAACTGGCTGGGCTACCCCTTATCCCAGAATGCACCACGCCTGCTTCCCCAGATTTTGTTTGTTCGCTTTTATATACCTACATCCAGGCACAGAAACATACCAACAACTGTAACAAACTAAAGTCCTTCAAGAGAAAAACTCAGTAAGTAGCAACATTTCCTCTAAATCCAATGGAAAGGGGGAAGGAGGGCGGGTACGTATGAATGTAGGCGAGATGGATCCCATACATCCGAAGTTATGGTAAGTACATAACTAAAAGATGTAATGGGATCTTATCTCGCCTACATTCATAACTGATGGGACAGCATCCCTAGCACCTAAATCCCGGGTGGCTCATTGGAAAACACTCCTGAGAACTGTGGAACCAAAGGAAGCTCTACCTCAAGAAGCCACATCTATCTTGTAATGAGAAATAAAGGTGTGCGGAGAAGTCCAGGTAGCGGCCGCACAGATATCATCTATCGATAATTTGGAGTGGAATGCTACAGAAGTAGCCATTGCCCTGGTAGAATGAGCCTGGACTGGGAATGGTAGCTCTTTGCCGGACTGTGAATAGATGAAGGAGATTCAATCTTTAATCCATTTGGCTATGGTGGTTTTAGCCACCGGTTGACCCAACCTATTTTCCGCAAAGGACACAAACAGCTGATCTGACTTTCGTGTCTGATTGGTCCTACTTAAATAAAAAAGCAGTTGTCTGTGAACATCCAACTGATGGAAGATATATTCTGCGCTATTGGAGAATTTGGGAAAAAACACAGGGAGCTCCAAGGATTGTTGAATGCATAAGGGGGATGCTACCTTGGGCAAGAAAGAGGGATTTAACTTGAGAGACACTCTGTCTTCGTGAAAAATCAAATAAGGGGGATTAGAACAGAGAGCCTGAAGCTCTGAGACCCGCTTGGCAGAGGTTATTGCCACCAAAAAGGCGGTTTTCCAAGATAGAAATTTTATATCACAAGTAGCTGCTGCTTCAAAGGGACGGGCAGTTAAGCAAGCTAGAACCATATTCAGATCCCAAGGAGGCACAGGATGGGCTATTGGGGGCCGAAGGAGCCACGCTCCTTTAAGGAAAGATTTGCAAAGCCTGTTAGCCATTAAGGAAGGCTCAAAGGAGACATGAAAATTAGAGATAGCCGCCAGTTGAACTTTAACTGTGGAAACTGAAGAACCCAAATAAAGCAAAAAAGCCAGGAATTCTAAAACCTGAGGTACAGGGGCGGTAAGGGGATCTATACCTCGTTGTTGGGCCCAAAGAGCAAACCTCTTCCACTTGCTGGAATACAGTTTAATAGTGGAAGGTTTGTGAGAAGAGGACAAAATGTGGATGACGTCTGTAGAAAGAGAGTTATCTCTGACTAAGGTTGGAAGTGGAGTAACCAGGCGGCCAACCTCAAGGACCTGAGGGATGGATGAGACTGTCCCAACTGATGAGTTAACCGGTCGGGCACCAGGTCCAGAAACCATGGGCCCTCCACCGCATACCTCAGAAGGAAGGGGAACCAAACCTGACGAGGCCAGTGTGGAGCGATCAAAATCATGTCGCTTCCTAGATAAATCGCCTTCTGTATCACCTTCGGGAGAAGGGGAACCAGAGGGAAGGCGTAAAGTAGACCGGGGGGCCAACTGTGAGCTATAGCGTCCCTGGGAATCTGCCCCTGAGAGGGAGTCAGAGTGAAGAACTCCCTGCATTTTGCATTCTGAGGGCTGGTGAACAAGTCGCAACAAGGGAGGCCCCACTTGGCGAAAATGTTTGCAGCCACCCTGTCGTTGAGGGACCACTCGTGGGGCAACAGGAGAGTCCTGCTCAGCCTGTCTGCAATCACATTGGATTTCCCCGGAATGTGCGTTGCCACTAGGAAACGCTGGGTAGAAATCGCCCAATGCCACACTCTCATGGCCTCTCGGCAAAGAGGGTAGGGACCTGGTTCCGCCTTGCTTATTTATGTACCAGACTACCGACATGTTGTCGGATAGGATCGCAATAGTACCCCGGGGAAGAGCATGACGAAGTGCTTGCAACACCAGTAGCACCGCTCTCATTTCCAGGATATTGATATGTAAAAGTGCGTTTCGTGAGTCTGCCACGTATATTGGACAGACCTGTCCAGATAATGCCCCCCCAACCTATCTGGGAGGCATCCGTGGTCACCGTGGCGACGGGAGGCTGAAGGGCAAAGGGTCGCCCCTGATCCAGGTTGGACCGAAGCAGCCACCAATGTAGGTCCCGACGGCAAATTTCCGTAATCTGTACCAAATGGTTCAAGGGGAGATCCTGAAAGGACCAATGAACCGACAGTAGCCATTGCAGCACCCGCATGTGCAGCCTGGCTAAGGGGACTAGGAGAATAGTCGAGGCCATCGTGCCCAATAACTGCAGAATCAGTCTGGCCTGAACTCGCGATCTGGGTAACAAGGTTTGAACCTGAGACTGCAGAATCTGAATCCTTTCTACCGGCAAGAATGCCCGCATTCTTCTTGTGTCTAACTCTGCGCCTATAAAGGTAATACGCTGAGACGGCTGCAGCGCAGATTTTCCCCAATTGAAAGTGATTCCTAGTGAATGACCCAAACTAACTGTGGTCATAAGCGCCCGAACTAATAGATGCTTGGAGGTGGCAGTAAGGAGCCAGTCGTCTAGATAGGGAAACACTTGGAATCCTAGACTTCTTAAGTGAGCTGTCACTACTGCCAGACACTTGGTGAACACCCTGGGGGCTGTGGTGAGACCAAAGGGCAGTGCTCGGAAGTGGAAATGACTGGTTCCCAGGCGGAAGCGCAAGTGACTCCTGGACTCTTGACTTATCAGGATGTGATAGTAAGCATCCTTGAGATCTATGGAGCACATCCAGGCATCCTTCTCCAATAACGGGAGAATGGACTGAAGAGTGACCATTCGGAATTTGGATTTTTTTACAAAGCGATTCAATGATCTGAGGTCCAAAATGGGCCTCAAGTCCCCTGTCTTTTTTGGCAACAAAAATAGTCTTGAGTAAGTTCCTGATCCGATCTGGTCGGCGGGGACAGGCTGGATGACTCCTTTTCTTAGCAGCTTTGAGACCTCGACCGCTGCTTGATCCCGTTGACTGGGTGGCACATCCGGGATTTTCCTGATAGGAAGAGGGGGCTTGAAGAAAGGGATGAGATAGCCTCCGGTTATGGTTCGGAGCACCCACTGATCCTTGGTGATAGATTCCCAAGCCTGTGGGTGTTCCGCAAAGCGATCCCCGACTGGCTCCGGAGATGTGCAGTCGGGCCACGACTCAAGGACGGTGAGCGTAGGATGGACCACGAAAGGAATCGTAGTCTCCAGAGTTACGGGGGCCTCTGCCGCCTCTGGGGCGGCATCTTCCTGAATCCCCCCCCCCGCCTCTAGAGGGGGGATCACTCGGAGTAGGGAAAGACCTTTGAGATTTTCTGAACCACATTTTCCCTCCTCTCTGGGCCTTGGGGTAAGGTCTAGAAGGAGCGGAAAAACAGGCCCCCACGGCAGTCAAGGTCTTGCCCTCCTGCTCGCATCGAGTCAGTGTGTCCTTCACCTTGGGTCCAAACAGGGAGGACCCATCAAAGGGGGCGTCGGTGAAGGAAGACTTAAAGGCCTCCGCAAAGGGACACAAGCGTAACCAGGAGTGTTTTCTAAGAGCCACGCCTGTTCCCGCTGCTCTACTTGCCCCTTCGGCCGCATATGAGATGAGCCTCATGGACGAGTTGACTATTGAAGATAGGGTAGTCATCTGGGCGCCAATAGTTTGGGCTAACGCCTCAGGAAGATTACCCGTAAGAGACTCACCTAACTCTGAGGAGATCCCTTTAGAGTCTGGTAAAATGAAGATAATTCAGCGACCGCAGGGTAATGGCTGCTGAAGAAAGGGTATGCTTCCCGTACCTATCCATGCAACTGGAATCCTTATTAGGAGGGTGAATAGACGTTGAAGCCTCTGCCACGTCCTGAGTGGCAGATGCCACCACCATCGCATCTACTGCAACTCCTTTGGTCAAAAATTCCTTTTGAGGAGGGGCTGAGAGGAACTTGTTAGGCCTGGCGGGCACCGGTTCCACAGAATCAGGGTGTTCCCACACTTTTCGAGAAACTAAATCTAGCAATTCATCGAAGGGTGGAGACACCCAGGAGGCAGAGGGCTGGGCCCCAAAAGCCTTGAGGAAGACTGACTCCTCTGCGGAAGGGGTTTTGGACTGCCAATTGCCTCTCTGTCTCAGGATCTCGAGGATATTTGAGAATGAGATGTCATCCGAGGACGATTTTGGAGACCCCTCCGCATCATCGAGGTCAGTATCTGATGTGATAGACTCATCCTGGGAGTCAATGTGCTTCCTCTTGCACAATTTTTTCCTTGGAGGTTCATCTAAAGCGGATTCAGAAGGACCTCCCGGGAGAAGGGAACCCCCAAGGGGGTATCCTCAGGCCCTGGGGCCCCGCTGTCGTGGGAATGAAGCACACCAGAAGCACCAGTTCCCAAGTCTAGGGACGGTGAGGTAGAGACTTGCTGAGCCGGCAAGGACATGGCCAGCGCACTCCTCATGGCCTCAAAAGCAGGACTTCCAGACTCTATGGAGAATACCGGCTGAGAGACCACGACGGTACCAGGAATCCCTGCGGTCGACGCTCCGAGGGGGAGACTAGGCACCGAAGCTACCAGTTCCAAAGTGTTCCCCTCGGCCCCGACCGAGGAAGTCCCGGTACCGAACCCTGATGCCGAGGACAGGGTAGGAATGATGGTCGGAACCGAGAGGCTCCGAGGGAGTCTCGGTTCCGACTGGACGACTCTGCTCTGCTCTACCATCACAGACTCCAACGGCTCCGAGGAGGTTGGAGGAGGAATCGGATGTGTCGAAGTGGGGACCGGCTCCGGAGCCGAGTGGGCTGGAGCAGAGACCATTTTTGCAAAAAATGGGGACTGGAAAAGCCTCTTGATAACTCTGTCCAAATCTGAGTCAGACAACCTGGAGGATTTAGAGGAAATAGATGGGGGCCGAGACGACTTCTCTCTCGGTTCCGAAAGACCAGGGGACCGGCTCCGAAACGGCTCCAACACTATCGGCACCGGATCCGGAACCGTATGTATAAGTATCGGCGCCGAAGGAGACTTCGGGGCCGAGGGGGGAGAGTCTGAGCTGCACACCTCCAACGGCTCCGAGACCAACGGAGCCGAAGCAGATGATTCGCCTCTCGATCCCCCAACCTGCGGCTCCGACACCAATGGAGCCGAGGAAAGAGGTATCGAGGCAGACCCTTCCACCCAAGGCTCCGAAGCCACTGCAGCAGAGGAAGAAGAGGTCAACCTATGCTTCTTGGAAGTCTGTTCCGACGGACTGGTCGGAGCAGACGACCTTTTCTTTTTAGAAGCTGGAGAGGAAGGAGAAGCCAAAGCTTCCTCAAAGGAGGGCTTAATAAGGCCCTTAACTATCAACTTATTTTTACGTTCTTGAAGGACCCTAAAGGAAAAAGCATGACAAACACTACATGTTTCCTGTAAATGTTTCGGTCCTAAACAATATACACAAACAGCATGGCTATCGGTAATGGACATTTTGTAGTTACACTTGGTGCACTTTTTAAAACCAGACTTCTGCTCTTTCGATATCCTGTCACACCACAATTTTACCACAACGAAAAACAACCTTCAGTAGGGCACGAGCCCTTTGACTCAAACGGGACTGGCCCGAGATACAGCACACAAAATGGGCAGAAGCCCTCTAACTTAAACGGGCTTAGCCCGATAAAACAGAACGTACAGTAAGACAAATTTAGCACCCACACACAAATAAGGGCAAGGGCCCTCTAACTTAAACGGGCCTTGCCCGGTAAATAGAAAAAAATACCAATCACACCAAAAAAGGTTTACACACACACGTAAAGCTGTTAAAACAGCTGTTTGTTAAATTTATGAAGAAACCCCTAGGTCAAAAGACCAAAAAGTAACCAAAAAACTACTTCGCTTCAGCCAAGTCGAGACCACGTCTAGCTTGAAAAGCGGCAAACGAGATCTGGGGAAGCAGGCGTGGTGCATTCTGGGATAAGGGGTAGCCCAGCCAATTAGAGACTTCGTTCTACTATATAGTGGCCGAGTCGGAGCCGATGGATCGGCTCCGAACCCATCAGTTATGGATGTAGGCGAGATAGGATCCCATTACATCAGTTATTTTCACATTGTCTAACCTGATGAGTGGGCATCTGTTTGTTGCGCAATGAAGTCCCTGAAAAAAACAGTACTAAGTAAAGTACATGCTTCCCTTATGTGGTTTACTAGAGGAACCACTGGGTGCAGGGCTTATGTGAGATGCTTGGTGTTGCTTTGGTATGCGCTTCAATAACTTCTGAGGAACATTGTTGCCATTTACCATTAAGTGATTTTGGAATGAAAGACAATGTGGGTGTGGGTGTGTGTGGTGAGCAGTCTGTGTAAAGAATATTGTGTGGGTATTCCTGACAACCTTGTTTATATGAAAGATTTTTGCCTCCAAGGTAAGTACTTACATCTCTTGCATATTGTGTTATTTTCTTTACTGATTAACTGGTTGTTGAGATAACTGCAGCATTGCCTGAGGATGGCCAAAACTAATACTCCACAGTCAAACATTTTTTCATAAAATGACAAAGCTTTCAGATATAAACTATCCTTCTTGTAAGACACTTGTTGTTTTATTAAAAAGTGTTTGACGGTGTGGAGTATTACTTTTTTCTGCTTCAAGCTGCTTGGTTTGTATTCTCCACTTCACTACTGGCTCATCTCTTTTTCTGTGGATGGCCAAAACTACCAAACTGGCCAGAGAGATTTGGAAATTGCATATCCATGTTGCCTAGTCCTGCAGTAGGGCAAGCTCTTTAGGATTAAGGACTGGGTTTTAACATGGGTCTCCTGGGGTTGTTTTGGGGGTTAAGGGCAAGGTGTTGTATTGTGCTAGGATATGGTAGTGCTTTCTGATGAGCCAGCCAACTGCTGTTAAGCTTAGGTCCAACACAATGTCATGCTAGCAGATTTTGGCCCCAATCTTAACTTTATAAGGAAATTTTACTTGTCTAGGCATTTACTACTACACAGCACATTAACTGCCACTGCCTAGTGGGTAGTTCAATGCAAACTTGCCTGGTTTACAGCAGAAAGAGAGAAAAGTTTAAAAACTGAGTTATATGCCCTCTAGCCAATAAACAACCATATTTTGAGCTTCCGGAAGTGTTTCACAACTCAGACAGACCAAGTAAACACTTACTGCAACAAGATGGATAATCCTGCATTTTTTTTAAACATACAAGCACAGCAAAAGCAGCTCTCAAATACAGACTGAATGAGCAACTAAATCCCTGGCTAATTTTCCCTTCTGCAAAACAATTTGGAAGTACACAGAATTAGAAAAGCCAATAGAGAAATGATTTTTTGCCAGATAATTAAATAAATCCTTTAAAAATGCTTAAAAAAAGTAGTGATCACTGCCTAAAAAGTAGTGCATACTTAAATATTGCACTACAACGCTGCTTACTCTTCTACCCTGAAACCAACCTTGTACTGTATTTGTGCGAGACTAATATTTTAAGTGAATGCTCAACACGCTATTTTACTACTGCAGTGCTTTGTATTAGCTCTTGCTGAATTGTTTAACATGACTAAGTTGTACTGTAGTTAAGTATGTCAAATCTTCAATTGCCATGTTTTAACTGCTGTAATACTAAGAGTGTAAAACTACTGTCTGAAATATCTCCCAAGGTCTAATTACTATATTTTTAAACTGCTACAATACTACGTGTATAAAACTTAGCTCTAATATATTTACACTAATGTTAATAAGGTTTTTGGAAGGATAAATTGTTATCTACTGATATTGTTCCTTGTGAATTGATGAACCCATCTGCATAAGGTTCTGGTTTTTATTTTGTTTTAAAACTGTAACTTACCAGAAATGTATCTATTTCTGTTGATAGTGTAATGCACGAGCAAGCTCAACTTGCTTTATGATCATCTACTTTTTCTCATCAATTCCTTCTCTCTCTTGCCTCCTCAAGTTACCTGCCCATCTTGTGTATCCTGCACTAAAGTATAGGAACCTAAAGGACCTTCCATTTATCGGAGGCTCACCTTGCTGAATAAGCTACCCTTCAATCCCTCTCTAAAAAACACCAGCAGAGTATGTTTGTGGACTAATTTCTTGCCAGAAAGTCTTTCTACTGTGGTTCCTCTACTACATAGATTAGAGAAAGCCCTGAGCTAGGACAGCCAGCAGCCCCCCTGCTTCACCTCAGACACCGTCTTCCCATCCTCTTTTTTAAACTAAAAGGAAATTTACTCCCTGTCTTGCCTGCCTCCCTTGCAGAACACAAACTCCCTCTCTTACGTAGCCTGCAATTTATCAGACCTGCCCACTAGGGGGCGACCTTACCTCAGCTATTTCTCTCTTACCTTTCTCCTAGCCTCAGACATTCACAATAATTAGTTTCCTGCTGTCCCTTTCCCTATAACTAGTCCTCCAACTTTACCCTCTACTTCTTCTGTCCTTACCCACCCTTTCTAGGTTTATTTCTCTCTATCCTTTTCCCTTACCTGGCTTTTTAAACTCTCCTTTGGAGTCGGTCTTGCTGATTGTTTCCTGATTACTGCGGCTGGATTTGTCTTTAACCCGCTCCGTTCGCCCTGCGGGCTCACTCTGCTCCCATCCCTACCAATTCCCACTCACCCCCAAGGGTCCTATTCTTATACTACCTTAACCACACATCTTCCTTCTCCAATTACACCTAGACAATGATAACCACACCTCTTCCTTTCCCACTTATCCCAAAACACTTTGCACTCTTTTGTCTCTCTGACCCAACTTCTCCATACACATCCTTCGACCATACCTTAACCTTCTCACTCCTCTATACTCACAAACTTTACCTATATATATCCAATAACTGTTGTACAATGTATAAACCACCAACTACACTTTATATCATACTTTTACTCACACCACTACTACTATTCTCTTTTACCCTATCATATTTACTCACCACCTATGAATATCCCCTACATCCTAAACTTCACTACCCTAACAAGGAAACTAATGCTGTATTGCTACCACTGCTTCTTAGCCATGCTAATATAAGTATCACAGAATAACACATATCAAATATAACGTACTCGGTTCCAGAAAAAAATCCATTTTTATATAACAAAGTCAATAACCCTAGCTATATAGGACTACTACTCTCATTAAAAGATGGAGATATCCATCCTAACCCAGGTCCAAATAAAACATCTCCTACTCTCCCCAACCAAAGTTACTACCCTATTAATTCCCCTAATAAATTATCTAACTCCCTCAAACTAGCCCAAATCAATATATGTAGCATAAACAACAAAGTATCCCAACTCCAAGCCCTAGTAGAACTACATGCCTTTGATATCCTCTGTCTTACTGAAACTTAGCTAAAACCTACTACCAAAGACAACAAAATCCTTCCACCTGGATATAACATACTAAGACTTGATCGAGCAGCTAAGAAGGGTGGAAGAGTAGCTATTCTATTTAAATCAGGCCTACAGCTATCCACCTATAACTGTCAATTACTGCTAGATACTAATGCTGAAATTCTCATCGCCAAACTTCATATTAACAATGTTAAATCTATCAATATCATCTGCATGCATCTTCCTCCTGGCAATAACATTGCCACAATGGAACATATTCTTTGTTGGCTATCCCAACACTTACCCCAAGAAACCATAATCCTGGGAGATATGAACATTGACTGAAATTGCTACTGTAGCAGCCTCCCTACAACCCATATTAACCTACATGGCTTTTCACAAACCATTACATATCCCACAAGGACCAATAAAGTTGGCCAAAAATCAAGTATATTAGACTAGATTCTTATCAACAATCACCCCAATAACTATGACTCAGGAACCCTCCTTGATAATATAAGTGACCACTCACTCACCTATATTATTAGGCACAAAACCTTCACTCCCAACTCAACATCTGTTAAAAATATCAGAACCAAAAAGAACTTTAACCCTGAGCTTTTGGAAAAAGAACTAAGAACTTGTAATTGGTCTCCTTTAAAACATCTCCCTTTAGAAGAAGCCATCAATTACTTTAACTCTAACTTCCTAGCCATTCTTAACCAACATGCACCAACCAGATCTATTAAGAGTTAAAACCAAGTCTGCCCCATGGCTTTCTAAATTAACTAAACACAAAATGCACCTTAGAAACAAATACTGGGCAAAATGGAGAATGACAAAATCCAGCCAACCACCTAACCTTTAGACAACTAAGAAATGACACTAAGAAAGCTATACTCTCAGATAAAATTACTACCTACAATTCCAACAACCACATCAAAATAACCCTCAAATTCTGGACTAGCATTAACCAATTACTCCATCCAGGTAAATCGTCCACTCCTAACCCTCAAAATACTGACCATAATAACCCCATCAATACAGCCAACATATTTAATACCCATTTTACTAATACTATCCAAACTCTAACGTCTCAGCTATCACCCAATATCTTTAATCTCTCTTCCTATAACTCTACCCCACCTCCTCCTTTTCATTTGCAACCCATCCCAACTTCATATATTCTGACCCTATTAGAAAAACTTAAACCATGCTCTCCTTTAGCAGACCAACTACCTGCCAACTTTCTACGACTATCAGCCAATGTTATAGCTTATCCCATTTCTATTCTGATCATTACGACTCTCACTGAAGGTCAAATACCCAGCCTATGGAAAGTATCTCATATCATACCTCTTCATAAAGGAAGACAATCCATTGAACTCTCTAATTACCGTCCTATTGCCCTTCTTTCACCTCTGGCAAAGATCATGGAGAAATATGTCCATAAGCAACTACTTGAACACTTAACCCAAAATAACTTACTTTCCAGCTGTCAAGAAGGTTTTAGACCCTCACATAGCACTACCACTGCCCTCCTGCCCTTTACAGATTGTATAAATAAAAAACGCAACCTTAATTACCTTTCCTCTGCACTCTTCACTGACCTGTCTAAAGCTTTTGACATGGTCAATCACCAGATTCTCATCAACATACTCAAATCCCTCTCTTTAGATACACCTTCCATAAAAGGTTCCAGTCCTACCTCAATAAAAGACAACAAGCAGTAATCGGGAATAAGACACTTTCTACCCTTCAACCAGTTACCATAGGTGTCCATCAGGGGTCCATACTAGGGCCTCTCCTCTTTTCAATTTTCATTAATGACCTTCATCTAGCCATCCCCCAAGCCACTTGCATACAATATGCTGACTCCACACTTTTATGTTCAGCCAAATCCAAATCTGAACTTCTCTCTCTTACCCAGAACACATTTAACATAGTGGAAAATGGTTTACACAGCGTTGCTTTCTTTTGAACCCTAATAAAACTAAACTCCTCCTCTTTACTCCAACTCATAATTCCTCTCCATTGGATTTCTCAATTACATCCACTAATGGTACCATTATATCACCAGACCCAACCACCAAACTTCTGGGCATTATTATAGATAACAACCTGAATTTTGACACCCATATCAATAATACAATAAAAACTGTCAACAAAAACTATGCTCCCTATATAGGATTAGACCTTTCCTCTCCCCCACTGCTAGAACTATAGCGCACACTCATCTAATCTCTACTCTCCTCTATGCATCACCAATTTTTACTAACCTTTCAAAAAAGAACCTTAGCAAACTGGAAACTTCCTATAACAATATTGATAGGTTTGCTACAGGTAACCCCTACAGAACCCACCATTGCATAAATATAAAACAGCTTGGATGGCTGGAACTACAAAACGTGATTAAACTCCACCAACTAACCATTGCCCATTAAACCCTTTATAAACCTTCCTCTACTCCTATTCTATCCACCCTCATCACACCATATATAAATCTGAAATCCCTAAGTTCCTCTCACAAAAACCTTGTACATACCTCTAAACCCTACAACAAGGCTGGAGAATCTCTCTTTTCAAATGCTATTGGAAAAACTTAGAATCTTCTCCCCAGTGATCTTTCCTCTTCCCCCCTCTCCCTCACTTTTCAAAAACAAATTGAAACTTTACCTAACACACTGGCTGTGCCCCGTTCTAAACCAGACTAGGCATCTAGCCAACAGATTTACCCAAGTTTCTGCCATTATTGACTACATATGTACTATTTTATATTCTTAACTTATAAATACCACCTTTTATACTACTCAAGAACAAATACATTTTCTTTTCTAGTAAACAAAGTTCTTTACTATTACACAAAGTTTCTCTCTCTAGCCATACTATCCTCTGTCTCTCTAAATTCTCTTTACAGAAGATTTTCTTTCTTTTATACTCTAGTTGCATATTTTACATAATTACTCTTTCATCACGTGTCCTTCTTTATTGTATAATTACCTGCATTTCAGACTGTTTTATTATAAATATTCTAGCACTAAAGCTCTTTGCTTTGTCCTCTCTGATTTTTACATTATAACCTGCTAGAAGCATAGTACATAACGTATGCAGCTACATAGTCATCTTATTACTTTTTATCCTTCCAAGGTTTTATTTTGTAATTTGCAATGCATATCTTAATATGTTTTATTCTTCTTCTTGTCCTATGTTAAAATGATTTTTAAGTTTTTCACTTGGTTTATCTTGGAACTTTTCTCAACGGGCCTCTACTGAAAATGGACATATATCCAGCTAGACTAGCCCGGTCAACAAATGTAAAAAAAATAAAAAAATGTGTAGGTGTAGTAAATTAAGAAAATATTCTTATCTTAGCTTGGACAGCTCTGGATCCAGTTGAAACACTTGAAAAACATGTAGAGTTCCCTGTAAGTGACTGTAAAATAACCGGTCTTAAATGTTTGCAAGGGTAATGCTAGTTCATATACTACCTCTAAACTAGTTAAAAGGTACACGTATACCTAGGCAATCATACCAATCCACAAGGGTAGTATATACGCCAACACATTCCATTCTGCCATTATTAGAACATATGGTACTGCTGCTCCCCGTAAAGCCAAAAACATTAAATGTTGCTGTGTCCAGATTCTCACCTCTTGAACACATTTGTAATGCAAAATTAGAAGTTATGTACTTACCATAACGTTCCATCTGAGTAGGTGAATTAATTTGTCTGCAACCTGTGGGTATGGATCCGATATCGGATCCGAACCGGCATGGTTTATCCAGCTATGGATCCAAGCTCCTAGCTCCTCCCCTCACCCACAATGCCCTGCTCTCCCTACATGACCTCAGATCGAGTTTGCCCTGCACCAACTACCCTAACTAAAGGGTAACACACCCTATGCAGGAAACTGACAAGGCCAGGGGGATAGGAGGGCGGGATGGTTGCACACAAATGAATCCACCTACTCAGATGTAACGTTATGGTAAGTACATAACTTCTAAATCTGAAGTAGGAGAATTCATTTGTCAGCAACCTGTGGGACAGAGTCCCCAGCTACCTGAATCTTGGGTGGCCATCATGGAAGGATATTCCGGAGCACCGCGGAGCCAAAGGATGCTCTACCTCTAGACGTGACGTCCAGCTTGTAATGAGTAATAAAGGTATGAGATGAAGCCCAAGTGGCTGCTGAACAAATGTCATCCAGAGGAACCCTAGATTTAAAGGCCGCTGAAGTAGAGACAAACCGGGTCGAATGAGCATGGACTCCCTCCACTGCGGGCCTCCCAGAGGCTTGATACGCCAACAGAATACATTGAGAAATCCAGCGTGACAAAGAAACTTTGGAAATTGGTTTACCCAGATTGAATTTGGCAAAAGAAATGAACAACTGGTCTGATTGCCTATGACCAGCTGTCCTATGAAGGTAAAAAAGTACAGTTTTGTACCTACCATAAATGTAGATGTCCGAGAGGTATGCATCTGCAGTCCTAACAAATGGGTTGTCCTGGCCTCAGGCAGCCCTTTGGTCGGCCGGATTCCAAAGTCTGGGTCTGGCCTCGGCTGATGTCGCACTTCACCCGACGTCACAGCTGCAGTTCAGCGGGTATAAAGGCATCAGCCGACGCCATTTTCCTCAGTGTTTCTTGCCCCAGATGCCAGGTGCCCTCTAGGAAGGCTAAATTTGGATAAATGCAAATATTTCCAAACAATAGAGAGCAAATAGAAATAAACATGTATGTACATATATACAAACAAATACACCATAATAGATTCCCCCAGTTAGCTAAAGATGGGCAATTACCCTAGGAGTACCACAGAGGGGAAGGAGGGTGGGTAATCCTGACTGCAGATGCATACCTCTCGGACATCTACATTTATGGTAGGTACAAAACTGTACTATGTCCTTCAAGGATGCATCTGCAGTCCTAACAAATGGGTAGAATACCATAGCCAAACTGGGGGAGGAGGCACTAAGGAGGCACTAAGAGTTTATGGTGTAGTTAAGATCCCTTGCAAAACAGCAGTGGCAAAACCTGCTCGGGATCTGGAGTATAAAGGTAGATTATAATGCTTGGCAAATGTATGCACGGAGCTCCAAGTAGCAGCCTCTAAAATGTCTTTGGTAGCCACTCCTCGTAAGAAGGCTGTAGTAGTGGCTGTAGCCCTTGTGGAGTGAGGCCTGATGTTTTCTGGAGTTGCCTTTCCATGGAAAGAGTAACAAAATCTAATGCAATTTCCTATCCATTTTGAGATTGTCTGTTTTGAAATTGCTTTTCCTTCCATTCCTGTTGCATATGCTACCAGAAGCTGGTCAGTTTTTCTATTGTTCTTGGTTCTGTCCAGGAAGGAGCGCAATTGTCTGTGTACATCCAAAGTATGCAGCAATCTTTCCCCCCTGTTCTGCGGGTTGGGGAAGAATGTTGGTAGGTGTATTGCTTGGTTTAATGATACCCTGGAGATCACCTTTGGCATAAAGGTAGGATTAGTTCTCATGGACACTCTATCCTGATGGAAGATAAGGAAGGGTTGTACTGCCATTAATGCCTGTAATTCAGAAACCCTTCTGGCTGAAGTGATTGCAAGCAGGAAAGCAGTTTTCCAAGATAAGTACTGTAATTCTGCTGTTGCTGCTGGTTCAAAAGGGGAAAGTGTCAACTTTTCTAACACAAAGTTAGAGTCCCATGTAGGCAATGGTGGTTTCCTTGGTGGCTTTACATTTTTAATTCCTCTGAGAAACTGCCTGAGTAGAGGTTGAGAAAAAACTGGAGGATCCATGTTGTATTCTGCTGAAATTGCTGATGCATGAATCTTAATGGAGGAGTAAGACAGACCACTGTGGAAAAGCTCTGCTAAGTATTCCAGGATGCTAGCTATGTTTGCCAATGATGCATCTACACCTTTTGTTGCACTCCAAATGAGATATCTTTTCCATTTTGCTGAATAAGTTTTCCTTGTTGAGGGTCTGCGAGCCTCCAAGATAATGTCTTTAACCCTTTGAAATAAATATGGGTTATTTTGCCTTATATAATGTTCCAAGCAGCTAGTTGCAGTGTTTTCAAGTTTGGATGCAGGATTTTGAAGTTGTTCTGTGTTAGCAGTAGAGGTAGTAGGGGTAGAGGCCATGCGTGTTCCTGGGACATACTCCTCAGTAGTGGGTACCAATGTTGTCTCGGCCAGTCTGGAGCTATCAAGATGATCCTGGGGTGATCTTCTTTGATCTTCAGCAGCACTTTGTGCATCAAAGGAAGAGGTGGGAATGCGTATACTGTCAGGTTTTCCCAACTGAAGGATAGGGAGTCCACCCTCCAAGCAAGTGGGTGGTATGTCCTTGTGCAGAATTTCTTCAATTGGTGGTTGTGTGGGGACGCGAACAGGTCTATTTCTGGCAGTCCCCATTTCCTTGTGATGGTTCTGAAGATGTCTGGATGCAGCATCCATTCGTGGGCATCTGTGGTGGTTCTGCTTAAGATGTCTGCTAGTATATTTTCTTTTCCTGGCAAAAATATGGCTTGGAGCTGAATGTTGAAGCTCAGGGCCAAATTCCAGAGGTCCATTGCCATCCGGCATAGAGGATAAGAATGTGTGCCTCCCTGCTTGTTGATATACCACATAACTGTGGTGTTGTCCGTCCTTATCAGCAAATGACCCTGTTGAAGAAATGGTCTGAATGTCTGAATTGCCTGTTTTACTGCCAGCATTTCTCTTTGATTTATGTGTAGGTTCATCTGGTCTTGAGTCCATAATCCTTGTATGCACTTGTCCACCATGTGTGCCCCCCAACCGAGGTCTGAGGCGTCAGTGGTGATAGTCTGGCTTGGGTGAGGCCTGTGGAAGGGCAGTCCTTTGTTCAATTGACAGGCCTGGGCCCACCACTGGAATTCTTGTTTCAGGCATGGAATTATTGGAATTTGGGTTTCTAGGCTGTGCTTGTGCTGAGACCATAAATTCCTCAGGTACCATTGCAACTTCCTCATATGTAGTCTGGCATGTGGAATTAATATTATGCAGGATGCCATGTAACCCAGGGCTTGCAGTATTTTCCTTGCTGTAAGCTGGTTCTGCGTTGTCAATGCCATGAAATAGAGTGGTAGCTGCTTCTGTTTCTCTGCTGTGAGGAATGCCATCTGGTTTGATGTGTCCAGTTCTGCACCCAAGAAGGTTATCCTTTGGGATGGTATCAGCCTTGACTTTTTTGTGTTGACTGTGTATCCCAGGGCTTGCAGCAGGTGAATAACCTTTTTCAAATCTTTTGTCAATTTGTCTTTGCTGTCCACTTGTAACAGGCAGTCGTCCAGGTATGGATAAATCTGAATTCCCTGAAGCCTGCAATGAGCAATTACTGATGCCAGGCATTTTGTGAATACTCTGGGCGCAGTAGATAAGCCAAAAGGCAATGCTGAGAATTGATAATGCTCTGATCCTGCAAGAAATCTGAGGTACCTTCTGCAATTTGGTCGAATGGGGACGTGCAGGTATGCCTCCTTGAGATCCAGAGTCACCAGCCAAGACTCCTTGCCCAGCATGGGAAGAAGTTGCTGTAGGGTCAGCATTTTGAATTTTGGAACAATGAGATATGTGTTTAGAGCGGACAGATCGAGGATAGGTCTCCATTGGTTTTCCTTTCTTGGTACCAGGAAAAGCCTTGAATAAAATCCTTGTCCTTGTTCCATAGCCGGTACCTTTTCTATAGCTCTCATCCTTAGTAAGTGGTCTATTTGCTGTAGAGCGTTTGTCCTTTGGTTTGGAGGTAGGTTTGGCATTCCTCTCTTCCTTGGAAGAGTATGGAAGTGAAACCTGTAGCCTTTGTCTATTGTCTGTAAAATCCATTTGTCTCCTGTAATGTAATGCCAATTTACTGAAAATAAGGCTAGCTTTCCGCCTAAGGGTGCTCCCAGTTGTTCCCTGGTAGGCGGTTTCAGAGCCAAGTCACTGTGATTGTCCTGTGGAAGTGGTAGTGGCTGGATCTGTGGCAGTACTTCTCTGGCTGTTAGGCTGCCACTGACGTCCCCTGTAGGCACCTCTGGATTGACCTCTGCCTCTAGGGCGCCTATTTCTGCTTCTCTGTCCTCTGGTGGTTTCTGGAAAGGACCAATTCTTGGAAGGCCAGTTCCTACTAAATCTCGGAGGCTGGACCTGTAAGAAATCCTTGACTGTCTGGACAGATTTAGCTTTTTCTTCCACCTTCTTCAACACTTGCTGTGCAGGGGAACCAAACAAACTGTGCTTTTCCATGGGAGCATCTAGAAGCTTTGACTTTACATGGTCTGGTAAGGATTGCTCTTTTAACCATGCATGCCTTCTGATCACTGTACCAGTCATAGCTGATCTAAAGGAAGCCTCCAGTGCATCATAGCCGCATTTTAAGGAATGATTACTGACCTGCTGAGTATTATGCACCAAATCCTGAAAGGACTTACGGTCTAAAGGCTCAGGCGAGGACAGTTTTTTAGTGAGCTGATCTAACAGAAATTCCTGATACTGAATCATGTGGAATTGACAGTTTAAGGCCCTAGCCGAAAGAGTAGCAGAAGTATAAACTTTTTTACCCCATCTCTCCAATGCCCTAGATTCTCTTTCAGAGGGAGGGTTTTTGGCAGAAGCAGCTGCTACAGCTTTGGGGCCCTGTGAAATAGTTTCTGGATCTGCTATAGGAGCCTTATACAAATGATAATGTGTGTCCGGAACCCTGTAGTATCTGTCGGGCTTAGCAGGGGCCGGAGGCAGTGAGTCAGGGGCAGTACAAGCATCATTAAATGCATCATCCACAACTGTAAGTACTGGAGGAATAGCTAAAGGCCTATGTTGTGGTAAATGTAAAAGGTCCTAAGCCTTTTCCTAGAGTCTGAAAAATCCTGGCCCTGCCATTGAAATTGTTCCCTCATAGCATGCAAGGTTTCCCCAAAAGAAAATTCCTCAGGAGGAGAGGCAGAATGTATGGAATCCTCTGCATCAGAGTCCTCATATGGAGAATAAGGGCCTTCTGGAGGATTAGTATTTTCTGAATCATCAGAGGAGTAATCTGAAGAAACTGGCTCAGGGGGCTCTGCTCTAGGCCTCTTCTCTGGAGGTGGGTGAGAGGCCCTGTCAGGGTGAGACTGGGTTCCCCTGATCAAAGAAATGAGATCCTCTGCTAGACTAAGCATTTGAGTATTAGTGCTAGGCCTGTGAGAGGGGGTTTTAGCAGGTATGGCCTTTGAAGATTTAGCTGCTTTGGCCCTGGCAAAAGCCTTAATTGACATGGATGCAGGGGGCCTAGCAGCTCCACGTGCAGGAGTAGATACATCTAAGGGAATAGTATCTGATAAATCCTGAGAAACTGTAAGAGCAGGTGGATTTTCCGTAGCAGATTCAGCCATGCTGGAAGAGGCCTCCGTAGTAGGAGGAATGCTTTCGGCCGAAGGAAGAACCGAGGATTCGGTTTCAGCCGAAACCGGGACACTCGCGGTTGGCTTAACCGTGGTTTCGGCCGAAACCGCGGACCGCGAGTGTCGGTCCTTTTCCTTACGCTTTTTAGCTAAATGTGAAGTCGGAGTTTCCGACGGCATGATATAAGCAAAAGCGGAGCCGAAAAACACCTCTGCAAACTCCGACCGACGTCTAAGTGTTCGTCGGTTGAAGGAAGCACAGGCTAGACAAGCTGCTACGTCGTGGTCTGGGCCTAAACAAGGTAGGCAGTAAGAGTGGAAATCTTTATGAGGTATTTGTTTCCCACAAGTTAAACAGTTATTCACTTTTTCTGACATCGGCTGAGGCAAGAAAGAGTCCCCAACGGGGTACTTAGCTTTTTAGAAGTCTTCGGTAGTAGCAATCTCTGGTTCTGACCGACCGGCACTTGCGAACAGCTTCTGCTTGGGCCACGCGCAAGAAAGACTGAGGAAAATGGCGTCGGCTGATGCCTTTATACCCGCTGAACTGCAGCTATGACGTCGGGTGAAGTGCGACATCAGCCGAGGCCAGACCCAGACTTTGGAATCCGTCCGACCGAAGGGCTGCCTGAGGCCAGGACAACCCATTTGTTAGGACTGCAGATGCATCCTTGAAGGACATCCAAGCTGCCTGTGAACATCCAAGGAATGCAGCTTGTATTCGCTTTTGTTTTCATACTTAGGCAAGAAACTAACACACTCACACGAAGGCCCCAAAAAGACACACACACACACACAGCTACATACCAGCGATGGGGAGGGTAAAAAATAAGTTAAATTAACCCCAAAAAAATATAGATAAAAGGGAAACCTATAATTTTCACACAAGTAAATAAAAATTAAAGTTTTAAAACCCTTAATTAAGAAAATATCAAACTTAGCTTTGGAGCTCTGAAAAATCCAGCCTACACCATGCGCGGCAAACTAGATCTGAGGTCATGTAGGGAGAGAGCAGGGCATTATGGGTGAGGGGAGGAGCTAGGAGCTCGGATCCATAGCTGGATAAACCATGCCGGTTCGGATCCGATATCGGATCCATACCCACAGGTTGCTGACAAATGAATTCTCCTACTTCAGATCATACATTTCAACTATCAAAGTCCAAAAATATATTCAGTGAACCAAGACAATGCCGAGAAGTCAGCCAAACAATCATGTCTCATACAAAGGAAACTTTTAATAAATGTTAGTGTTTTCACAGTACTGATACACTGCTTTTTCAGACATTAAAACACATTTAAAATCTACATACACAAATTCAAAGAAATGCCTCTACGAATCAAAATTAAAATCAATTAAGCATTGCAACCATTCATAAAACAGTTAAAAAGCATCTTAATAATATTGTTGCAAGCTCTACTATGATCAGCTCCATTTAAAGAGAGAGTGCATTATTCTTATTAACTAAAACCTGCCATTTACAGCTAAGCATAAATTATTCTATGAAAATTATATCTCCCTAACTATAAAAATGCATACGTTTTTTCAAGTTTTCAATACTTATTTAAAAAAGAGCCCTGGTTTTAAGAATAGGCTTTAAAGGAGCCCCATCATTCAACCCTTTGCCTACATCTGCTCTTAACCTTATAATCTACCTGGTTTCAGATGTTCCTGTCAGATTTTGTCACCCCCTCATTCATTCATCATAACCTCAACGGCCAAAAACCTGAAAGAATGTGTTGAATCATATGTAATAACATGTTTTGCCACTGCATTTGTAGTGATGCCATTCCCAATACTAACTATAAACATGTTCTCTGACTTTAACCCTAAGCCTCCAATTGTTTTTTCCTATATAGGATGTGGAACATGCACAGCATATGGCCAAATAAACCACATTCAAAGAATTACAATCAGCTTTAACTTTAAAAGTAAATATCCTACTACTATCAGGGTGTTCAAATCTCCCTGAAGAATCAATATACATTCAAGAATTACATTTACTGCAGGGTAGGGTGGCATACGTAACATTTAAGGGTATACTGCTGAACTTATCCTTATGATAGCATAATCATTGTTTCAGAGATTTCCTATTCTTAAATATAAAATTAGACTTCTCACCTACTATATGCGTTATATTGGGGTTATTTGTCAAAATAGCCCAATATTTCTTAGCTACCCCTGTCACCAAATTGTGCTATCCACTTCAGCCTTGGACAAGTTCCTGGAGGACCTGAGCAAAGAACTAGTAGACATTGGCCTGGAGTGCTTACATGGCACCTCCTGCAGAAAGGGAGCAGGAGGTGGTCAAGTACATATCAGATCCGGAGACTACCGGGATGATCAGATCCAAGGAGATTTTGCTTTCAAGGTAGTAGGATCTGCGGGGGAGTCTGATATGACTTCTTTAAAATTTTGGATGATAGCTCGGAGGATGGAGTAGAATTTGGAGATGGATCTGGAGACCTTTTCCTGGTATTCTTGTCTTTGGAAATAAGAGTCAAGCTTTCCTTTGTCTGACCTCTTGGAGGGGATTTCAGTGTCTGACCTCTTGGAGGGGATTTCAGCCCCAGCTGAAATAGAAGAGGAGGAAGAACAAAGCAGGCCTTTCAAATCTAATTTACTCCTTCTGTCAGCTACTGCTCTAGCATTGAAGCTAGCACAAATGGAACACACTGAATCCAAATGAGTAGCACCCATGCAACACGCATTCTCTGTGGACATTTGAACTGGGGATCTTGTGCCCACATGAAATACATTTTTTAAATTCAGCTGGCTTACCTACTTTAATTACAAACGACAAAGTGCTTAAGTCAATGAAAAATAACTGAAAAGATGGTTGTAACATTTTTTTTTAGGCAAGAGAGATAACCAACAATGGTATAATGAAGTACCCTGTAATGGGTAGAAAGGAAAGGCCACGGTATCAAAAACGGTACCAGAGAAAAATATTGAAGGTTCAGTAAAAAGGAAAGGGTAAAGACCTGAAGATTAGAAACAACTCCAAAAGTAAACGAAGACAGGTGAAGAAGCTCAAAGGATAGTGTTATTTGTAAATTAAAAGGAAATAACTCGCTACTTTGTGAAAAAAATACCACTAGCTTGAGAGAGTGTGGCTCCCCAATAGCTTGAGAGAGTGTGGCTCTGTGTTTGAAGCAATATGGCAAACTATATCAGAGATATGTTAGGCTGGCAGGGCATTGTGGGAAAAGGGAGGAGTTAGAGAGTTGGATCTCAAGATCTGGAAGAAGCAGCCAAGTCGGATCTGAAACCCATCTGTTGAGGAATGAAAGAAAATGTCATCATCAGATCCCCTATTAATAACTCAGAACAAATAATGCCCTAACATTCCTCAGACCAACTTTTTTAACCCCTGCTGTGAGGAAACTTTACTTAGAGCAAACTACTGGAACAGTTTGTCTGTGGAAGTAACCTAGTAGAAAAGATTTCAAGTCTTCTTAACTGAGCTGCAAAACCTTCTCAAAGTGAAAAAAGTTACGTACCCACCGTAACATTCTGTGTAGCAGGATCCTGTGCAGCTCTCGGATCTTTCCTGAATCAAAAGATTGGGGCAGGTGGGTGGGACGCTGAGGAAGAATAAAAATAGACAACACAGATGGAACGTTACATTAAGTACATAACTTTTTATCGGATGATGAACTTTTCATTCATTCTCAACTGATGAGACAGTCTCCAGCTACTGTAAACTTGGGAGGCCCACATGGAAGGATATTCCAGAGTACTGCAGACCCAAAGGCTGCTGTGTTCCTGGAAATCAAATTAATTTGTAATGAGCAATAAAGATGTGACAATTAGTCCAAGCTGCAGCTGCACAAACGTCATCTAAGGAAGCCCTTGACCAAAAAGCAAAAGAAACTGCCATAGACCTTGCAGACTGAGCTCTAGGGGGCTTGGGTAAGGATCATTTTTTTTTTATTGTTTTTTTACCGTAAACAGAAGAAATACATTCAGTTAACCATATAGCAAATGTAACTTTGGATACTGGTTTGCCTGATCTGTTAGGAAAAAGAGAACAAAATAACTGATCAGATTTCCTGAAGTCTCTGGTTCTGTAAAGATAAAAGCAAAGTTGTCTATGCACATACAAAAGGTGGAGCATATATTCTCCCTTATTTGAAAAGTTATGAAAGAAAACTGGCAGATTAATGACCTGGTTTATGTTGAGGTCAGAAGCTACCTTAGGCAAGAAAGATGGATTTGTTCACAAAGACGCCCCCCCACCCCCGTCTTTGTGAAAAAAACAGATAGGGAGATTTAGAAGATGCAGCCTGGAGTTCAGATACTCGTTGCGCTGATGAGACAGTCATCAGAAAAATGGTTTTCCAAGACAAAGGCCATGCGCCCAGAGAATCTTCTTGACCACCCTTCTTCACATCATTTGTGAGGCTTCTGGTCAAGCAAGTTGATAACGCCAATGGTGACTTCGGTCTCTTCAGGAAAAAAGGTATTCTGGATGGCACAGGGTCAATGGAAAGAGTACAGAGTCCTAGGCAAAGACTGAATCGGTTTGAAGGGGCTCCTCAAGGGATTCAACAGCAAACAATCTGACCTATCCTTCAGAGCACAGAGGCTCAGATCTTGAGGAGACCCTGAAGTCTTCATTCTGAAAAAAACCTTAGGATCCGACAGCTTAGCCATCTTTGGAGAATGCTCAGATGGAAACTTTGGAGCAGAAGGCTGCTGCTTCTCCTTGCCTGAAGTTCTAAAGGACAGGGAGAAAGCTGGGCTAAACTGTTCAGACTTGCAAGAATCTCTCTTCTTATGTTTTCTGTCAGAACCAGAAACGGCCATCCCAAAAGGGGAAGGCAACATACCTTTTAGAAAACTGATTATGACGTTCGAGGGCCCGGTGGTTGAATGCTTTACAAATGTCACATTCCTCCTGTTAAGTGGAGTAGGCCTAGACAATAAACACAGAGTTCATGTGAGTCACTTAAGGGAATTTTGTGACCACATTTGGAGCACTTTTTAAGCCAGCTGGCTTATCCATCTTCTCAGCCATACAGGAAAAATTAAATTAACAAGAATAGCTTTTAAGGGAAAAAAAAAAGGGGGGGGGATACTAAACAGTAACAAAGAAAGGTGGGTAAGCAGAAAAAAAGACTACTAATGACAGTAAGTCAAGAAGTACCTCAGTACAAGTTAGAAACATCAAAACTAGAAAAAAGGACAGGGAGAAGACTACGCAGATAACGTTTAAGCCTGTTTACAAAAAAAGGTTGTAAAAAATAGCAAAACAGCAAAAAATCCACTTAACTGCCAGATACCTAACAGAAGGACCACGTCTTCGCGAGGCAGCAAACAAGATCTGAGGTGATTGGGAAAGAGGCACTATGGGTAGAGTCAAGTCCTCAACAGCTTTTTGGTTCCCACGAATTGTTGCAATGGCAGTCTCAGATCCTAGGGTTTGGATCTGAACCCATATGCAAGGATAAAATGCAACTGACAACAGATCAAATTTTAAAACTGGCAATCACTCCTTTTGTCTCAATTAAGAAACATAGTTAACATCTTG